>NW_027286763.1:102325651-102818151 GCF_022747635.1 Hetaerina americana
TCTTGGGTATCTAAAAGGTCTTGATACTCCCTGTCTGAAGGTGAAAATAATCCATCATAAAAGTATAACGTATAACTCCCGGATACTCTGTGATGGGCGTTGGCCTTGAATCTCTGTTTTCGCTCGTAGAAAAAGGAGATTGGGAGGAACATTTTTGCACCTGTGTTCTGGTGGATTTTTAAATGAGTTTTAGCCATTGTAATTCAAAAATGCTTTCAGAGAGTTTCAGTTGTAAGCTCCCGCGCCGCCCTCTGAAGACCACCAAGACAAAAAGGAGACAATGTTTGTCCCTCGAATGTTTTACGAAGGCGATTGATTATTGGCCCCACATTCTTATGTTAATCAAGTGTTCGCATCTATAGCTATTTTTGACACATCGTTGAGCTTTCGACGCAATGAAATGTCAGACAGAAATGTCTATTTCAGTGAAATTCATCTTCTATTTTGGATACGAATCGACGAACACAAGGAAATTCACGTTCATTCAACATGTAGCTTTTCCTGCAGGGATTTGCGTCACACGCTGTTGATGCCGTATCTATCTGCCGTTGTATTTAATTGCTCCTATTGGCGGCCGGTTCCACTATGTCCTTACATCCTCCTTTCTTTCCGGCATCAGACATTTTCGGTCCCCTCCTCCTCTGTCCTTTTCTCTCTCTCTTACCGTTTTAAAAATCCATTTCCTCTCAACTCAAGGATGATCCAAATTTCTTTTCTGTTTTGGATATTTTTCAGTAGTTATTCTTCCTCCCTAACCTTGCTTAACATTTCCTAGAAGGTGTAAAATATGATTACTAATTCTCTACGTTTTAAATCGTTATACTATACACACCGATCGCTTCGGGAGTGATTTTTGATTAAGGGGTGTTTATAATCTGCAGGAATCGCTATCAAAATTCTTCAAATTTGCAATTAACTATCATCTTACACTACGCTCCATCGTCCGTTATATACTCTATGCCTTATATATAGATACTATTTTGGTGTTTCTCGTACTCTGGTGACTGTTCAGTATTTGATACCGTACACGCGGCCCTTGTTTTTGTAAAACTCGCAGTAAAACAGTGATTTTGAGTCGTTTCGCAAATATATGATGAATTGCAATGTAAAACAATCTATTATTTCCTTGACTTGAGTGTAATTGTCAATTATAAGTAATCATGGCACAAATTAGTTGGAAACGGGAGAACACTTCTATGTGAAATGGCAGGTGATAATCCCTCGACAATTTTTAATAACAACCAGAAATTAGATACCATGAAAGTTTTTAATCTCCTAGGGGAAAGAACTTCCTTGTTTTTAAGTGACAGTAATGGTGAGAACTATTACATTAAGTCCTTCCAAATCGTCATAGGTGATTTTATTCAGAGCCGTCTCTTATGAAAGGACGGCACAAGAATAGCCACGTTCAAGTTAGGTCGGACGAAATGCTGATACCCGAGAAATGACCCGGTCTTGAAGCGAAAGTCTTATAATTTATGTGTTTAGGTGGACATTACCATAAAGTACAAATATCACAATGCAAGAGTGAAACTAAAGCAATGGGAATCCTTCATCTACCTGGGGAGCGGTATAACTTGTGTTGGAATGAGTTCGACCGAAATTAAGTGAAATATATCTCAAGCTAAGAAGGCGTTGTTGAAGATAAGGACAATGCTATGCTTAAAAAATATCTTATGTTTCAAACAAGGAAGCAATTCGACAAAAGTTTTGCATAAAGCATGTTACTCAATAGATCAGAGATAAGAAACATTGGGCAAGTGGAGCAGCGAAGAATATAAGGCTTTGAAACAGTGCTAGAGGAGATTACTGACGATGGAATGGACAGTCAAGGTGAGAAACAAGCAAGTATGTAGAATGGCTGAAGATAGCCATATGGCTAGGGCAAAGAAGAACTGGATGGATTGGATACACCTTGATACTCAATGGATAAGTTAGAAACCCAAAAGAAGAGTGGATTGAAGGGAAGATCCCTTAAGAAAGACCAAGAGATTAGTACACAGGATAAATTTAGGAGGTAAAACAGAAAAGCTATCTGGCGGTTAACCTTAAATGAAGAAGAATGAAGGGATGAAGTGACCCTGTATGTTATGATTGAAATAATTTTGATGATCAATGTAGTAAACCCTTTTTAGTTAAAACCCGCTAGTGTGAAATCCCCATTACAAAAAACATAATTTATACTTCGGCATAAATTTGGTATCATAAATGCACAGAATAAGCCAACTAGCATAGGTTTTATTTTCAACACCTCGGATAATCTTCTCAGTCTATTTTAATTCTCAACCAGGAGGTCTTATTGTACATATCGAAGCCACATCCAAGTACAAGGAGAGGTTTAAACGTCGAGCACCGAGCCGACTCCACTTTTCGTTCCCCGCGGGTTGCATTCATCGACCGTATACATAATACACAGTGTCTGCTAATTGATCTTAGTCGGCAGTTTTTGAAACTTATCACAGTGAAAATTTGAGGATAGTAAAATAGTTAACAATCCCTTCCAATGTCACCTTCTTATTTAATCTTTCATCGTTAAAAGTTTTTTTGAGGAGCCATAACGACGTTATACACGGAGATACGTATACGACCGCGGGCCAAACTCCGTGAAATAGCCCCAGAATCTTTCCATAAAAAGGTTTTTTAGTCTCATGTATAGGTGCACCTATGTACGTATTCAAAAATTCGTAACAACGTGTCTATATTGAAAAAAAACTCAGGTTATGGATATTAGTATCTTCAAATAATAATTGAACAGTCGGTTTCGTGCATATTTTTGTTGGTAAAACAGTCCGAAGTGATTCCAAATGTAGCTGCCTTTTTTTCCTCCTTTCTTCTTATTTCACCAAATAAGTCGGTCAGCATTTTTCAAACTATGCGAAAAGGAAAATGACTTCAGAAATGCTCTCGAAGGTCACGCCTTCCTTCTCGTTTTTTTCTCTCTTCTCCTCCCCCACCTCTTTCCCTCTTTCACTCTCCCCTTTCTCTTCCCAGGAAGTGGAACTTTCACAAACCACATCTCACTCTCCAGAAAATAATCTTTTGACGTCCGCGAGAGGGAGAGAGAAAGAGGAAGGGGAGAGGAGGCGGGATATTATTATTATCATTTTTATTTATCACTTTTCGTGAGGATACACCGGCGAAGAATCCGGGAGGCCGTGTCAAGGAGGGAGAGGGTCACGCCGAGGGTATTTGCAATGAGATGGGGAGAGTCCTTTACCTGCTTCGCCCTCGTCATCAACTACAGAAATTATTAGGTATTACATATTGTTTCATCTGCTATTGGCTAAGGTACTGGTTTTTTTTCGCCAGAGTAAAAGCAACAGTCGTCGGCCGAGGTAGGTATGTGACTCGTTTGGCCCCTCTTGCCAGTCATCTAATTCCCATTCGTGAGCTATCGTTAAGGTCGCGGTTCTCGAACGGGTGTTAAAACAGAATTTCCTTTCCTGGTCGCACAGGTCACGCTCGTATGCTCATGCCTACTTGTCCGAGCGGCTACGCGTACCTACCTACGTGAAAGTCTGCGGCTACGAGGATGAAAAAAAAATTGGAATGGTTGCGTAAACCTTTAAAAAGACAGGTTTGAATGCGAGATGTAGCTTTGATTGGACGGGGGCGTTTAAATGGTCAAGGTTCTCGCTGAATATGACTAGTCAGTTAATGCTCTTAAACTAAAGATAAAACACTGAACAATATATATATATATATATATATATATATATATATATATATAAATGTGTGGCTTCTGAAATTTTCAAGAAGACTAACCCGCGAGGACAAGTGAGGACTATAATAAGTCGGTACCCGCGACTTGATTTTGGTTTCTCCAGGGTAAAGATTATGTAATGAAGGGAGTACAGTTTTTAAAATTAAATGTGACCCCATTAAATCAAATTTTTGTACGTGGCATATGAGTGGTTAGCCACGCACTATGAAGTTTCCTCAAAATTAAGAAGATTATTGGTCCGTTTGGGATATCACGGATTTTATAAGGAACGCAATCAGAAGAATGTTGGTAGAATTTTCAGAAAAAAACCTTCTGTATTTGTTTATGTAATTTCTCCGCCCAGGCTTCAAAGGATCAATATGTCGCAACATTTTCTCTTTATATTTAATTGACCATAAGCTATTAGTTAGAATTGATTGATCTGAAGCAGCTGTTGGTGAAAATATTCGATATTCCCTGAAATGATGATGACTATCGTCTGTATTTATATAGAGTTGTGGGGGAAATGTGTGCATCTTTGTAGCAAACAAAAAATAGCTGATTAATGCCTTTCAGTAATGGGCATGTACTTATTTGGAATTTGAAAAACTGTTGCATCAATTAAAACGATCTTTGATTCTTCTCAATGGGGCTCATTGTTAATATAAATATTTTTTCGGAATAGAAAGTTATTCCTGCTTTCTTCTCGTTTTTATTTTCCCTACATTTTGGGGAGAAAAAAGAAATTAAGGTTAAGAATAAATGAAATATTTTGTAGTAAAATGAGAGCTAGAAAGGGGTGAATAAATTCAGTGGTGCAAAAATAAATTTAACACTACATCGAGTAAATTTTGATTGCTAAGTTATGCCAATAACATTATTTCAAGAAATTTTGTCTTAGGTAAAAGATAAGTTTAATTAAAGAAATTATGTAGTTCCTAAAGCATAAGAGTGGACATCCATCTTTTCTTATTCTACAAAACAATAGTTTCGAAAATTGGGTTCTCTTTATTCGTTCACTATTCTATCGGCAGTAATGTAATCTTCACGATTTTCATCTGGAAATGGTATTTTGCATTCGTCATTCGACCGCGGAATTCGAGGAGGTACATCGTAATAACGATCTTTACGCGAAAAACCCCTTATTTTGCACGTTCAGGGTACATCTACGTTAGCATTCCTGCTTCATTAGTCACTTTCTCGAAGGAGGTTGCCCGTTTTCAGAAAACGTCAAACCTTCATCCTGGCAAAAAAGAACAGATTCTCTTCTTATTTGAGTCTACCCTTTTGTCGAATATTCTGCTGACAGAAATAAACCCAAATACAAATGACGCTAATATTATTTGGGAGAAATATAATTTTAAGAAGGTATCGATTTCGGAAAACAGCTATCCCAGCTATTTTAAATGTTAAACTACGTCACTCTCATTATTTTATTCGCTTAAATAATGAATTAAGAATTATGCTGCAGAACTGAGTGCTAATTGTTACGCATACCGCGACGTTTAACGCATGACGAAAGTTTTTTATTGTATAATTGAGTTTTAATGTGAATTTTTGAATCAGGTCCACCGGAAAGAAATTTAAAGAGGACCAAACGACGGCCATGCACCCAGCAGCTTGTGGACGTCATTCAAATTATTACATATATCTCCTTTTTATAATTATAACTGGACGATGACATTCCACGGAATGGAGAAGTACATTTAATTAGAAATAGGGGTAACAGAAGAGAGGAGAATTTAGGAGACATAGACACAAATGCATATTGGGATAGCATAGAACTACAGAGGAAGAGCCGAGATAAGATCAGTGCCTTCATGAAGTAAACGAAAGCAGGTGTTAAGTGCAGAAATATGGATTGGAAAGTAAAGCAGAGCTGAGTGTAGAGCTGTATCATACAGATCCCTCGAGATTGATGACTGATAATGATATTAAAATTACTGAAGCTGTGAAAAAAACAGATTGAAACCATTTTTCACTTTTCACGGCTTAATTGTTTAGATTCTCAACTGAGGATACCCGACAAAACCTAAAATTCGTATTCAATCGCTGCCCATGGTTGGCACACAGTGACCTTCCCTATGTCAATTGCTTGACAAATGAATCATTCTCAGGTTAAGGCATCCCAAGGCGGCTGCCAAACCTTACTTTGACGGCTGGGGATGAGACAAATACGTTCACGATGATCCATCTAAACTTTTTAAAGCCCATCGATAGTCCCATCGAAATTTAGCAATGGTGCGCAGAGCAGACTCGATCCCATGGCAATGCGCGGATGTCAGTTGAACATTCCCATTTCCTCGCTGTCCGTCAAGGGGTCCTGTCAGAGGGGTAGGGAGTGGAAGTGGTCAGGGTGGGAGAGACGATTGGATTCTCGTCATTGTTCCATTTCTACTGGAGAGGCCCATTCTAAAAGGGTTCTCTACCAATATTTTCCATTCACATTTCATTCACCTCACTCGCCGCTGATGGCTATTATAGGTTAAGTGAGAATTATTTTTGAAAAATCTCTAGTTGAATTTTTTTTAATTATTGAAAAATATATAGTTCTTGCAATAAAAAAACACTGAAATGCTAAGTACGATGAAAATAATGTGAATGAGATGCGTAATATTTTTCTTCATGGATAATGCGATCATGAAATGAATCTTACGATTCCGTATGGACGAATAAAATCACATGCGCACGCACTTATATATTATGCATTGATGTTTTAACTTGAATCCTGATTTTAACGAACGAAATCTTTTTTTACGTTGAAAAAACAATAGCGAGGGAGTTTTAGGGAACAAAATTAGCTCATCGGTAATTATTATAAAATAGTTATCAACATTTTCCACCTGATTTAATTCCTGTTATGTTGAATAAGGAGAAAGACCGTAGGCTTGCTTGACGCAAAGTGAGGATGAAGGAAGAATGGTCACTACAAAGGGTACGGCCTTATAATAATATTTTTTCTGCATCTAAACTGCGTTAGATAAGTTCTCTTTTCCTTCCTTTATGACTAATAACTTCAGTGTTTGAAATCATAATGATAGGCTATTAGTTGGTGAAAATTTTATGTAAATTTCAATTAAGTTATCCCAAATATTCGGAAATCATTCAGAACTTAAACGACGCAGGGAAGGTCATTGGAGCATAATCGTGATATACTTGCACTTGAGAAAAATTTCCAAATTTTCCTCGGGTAATTGCATAACTGGTGGGCGGGTAAAGGACCCCTTGATGAATGTGGAGGCCACGGCAGACGGCGTCGAGTTAAGTAAGAGAAATTTAATGACTTCTGAGTTGGACCGTTATTTTAAAAGTTAGGACTCAAGAGGCGTGGGATGTTACCGTAGGCGATTTTCATCCATTGTGCTCTCTCAAAGTAGAGTGAGGTAATGCTCGCTATTTGTAATTCTTGCCGGGAAGACCACTAACGGAAATTGCCCAGCCCTGTGCCTTACTTATTAAACGCATCCGGGAAAAGATCGGTTTTCCGCAGGAATACTGCATCGAACTATTGCTCTCGGGTATTGAAACCGGAGGACTAAATCTCAAGCGTAATTAAAACGGCGGCGATATCCAAGAGGATTCTGAGAGGAAAATCTTCTAAGTGCAAAGGTGCAAATGTCTCCAGCAAATAATTGCGTCATGATTTGCAATCCGAAGATTGTGGACGCGAGATCCGACGTCACCCTGGGAACAACAGCTGTTAAAAACGTCAAAAGAGGGAGTGCTGAGGGAAATCAGCCCATTGTAAAGACCGTCGGCGGACCGTTTGAGATTTAATGTCCTTTATCCTGAATGTATTCGGAGTAAATTATCGACGTGAAGCTTGGTTCGCCCTGGAGAGACCATTAAAGTTTCAAAATCACCGCGAGCGAAGAGGAAAATATTAAGAGAGAGAGAGAGAGAAAAAAAAATGGCGGGATTTTCCCTTCGTCTCCGTTCTCTGTTAAAGGTCAAGGGCTGCGGTGGGTTTTTGTATTTATTTCGGGGATGTTAATCGACGGCTTAACAATGGAGAGTGTGGCGACTCGGTGGTCGGAGGGCACCTGATGATAAAAACGCATGCGGTGGCCTCGTTGTGAACGAATAGATAAACGTCGTCGCAATTTGAAATACGCAACTGTGAGGGAGAATACCTACCGGTTTTAATCATCATTTGATTGATTTACAGCTAAAGCAAACTGGGGTAAACATCGGCAAAATTCATAGTCATCATCAGAGAAAAAATTGAATAAAGAAATGTTGAATGAGTATTGACACTGCGAAATTGATACGATATTGCATATCGTATCGTATGATCCCACAGTGAATATTTCGAGAATAAGATGTAATCGTATCACATATAGAAAGGTTATTATCTTAATTCAACCATAACTGTCCGATTTGGTCGATATTTAAGTTCTGATTTAAATGATCTGATGCTTTATAAAATTTTTGCTTACGGAATGCTCCATATTTACCTTTGGAATGTTAATCAAGTAAATTAGGTACGATTCTATTGTCCAATATGGTATTTTTTTAAGAGTACATTATAAGCAGGAAAATGTTATTAACAGAAGCGGCTGTTAAGTAGACACTGAAAGAAATTATTATTAAATGAACTGGTTCAATTTCGGTTCATAACTTTCCAAATCATAAATAGTTGTTTGGAAATGTTTTATTCTACCTAGGTGCATTTGATATGGGTATGGATTGGTTTGAAAACACTTTTTGAGATTTGTCTTCGAGAATTCGACCGCCTTTATGTTAAATTGTATTCGTAAGTTTTTTTAAATTCATAAAATAATAAGTTTTAAAAAAGACTGATGGTGTAGTACCTGCAAAGTATAATGTTATACATTTCGTCAGAAAATATATTTCGCATAATTTTTAACAAATGTGAAGGAATATACCTTTATCAGAAATAATTCGAGCAGTATTGGGGAACTACAGTTACAAGAAATACAAAAATAAAACAATGAAGTATTTACTCGTAATGGAAGGCTTGAAATTGGGTGCCACTGACGGAAGTTTCGTGAGGCAAATCAAAGTCGGTTTAATGTTTCCACTATGAAAAGGACAATAGAATGCCGCATCAGATTCCTAAAACTAGCTGTACCCGTGATGATTACATTCAAATAAGTATTGAAGTCAAGGTTTCAGCAAAGAGCGTGGAAGAAAATTGGACAAATTTTATTTGACCGTGGACGCTTGCTTTCTTATCACTAGCTAAGGCAGCATGGAACGGTTTTAATCATTATTACGAGTGTACAAAGATTCTTATATTAAAGGTAATTTGTGAAATTGCGACGCTATTCATCGTAACTTGGCGATAATTTGAGTCCCTAACATACAGAATTCTCCATTTTTGGAAGTAAATGACCTAGACTTATGGAGAAAATAACATTTAAACATCGAAAAAAATTTCAAATGTGGCATATCGTATTCCTCCATTCATTTTGCTTTTCCTTTACGGTTTGGTGTGGTGGAGCGGTAACGTTCTAGTAATTTTGGGAAGAAAATTGGATTTAAATACCGCAAAAAATGACAAAACGCCTAGCATACCTTATTCCCATATACTAGAATTTCACATGATGATTTGATGTAATGAAGTAGTAAAGTTCTTCAGTAGGATCTGTATTACGAGCCCTCATCGTGGAAAAATGCTGTTTGGTATAATTCTGCTTTATTTTGTAGATTTGTGTTATATTATAACTTATCAATTGCAGAATTGCTTCATCTGTTTTCATATAGCACATTGTAAATTTTACTTTGTTCTTTTATTTTTCCACTGATTGCTGTTTTTCAGTATTTTATTTAATCAATTTTTCATTTCTGTTATGACACTTGTCTTGTTATCATGGTAACAAAATCTCTTGAACATTTTGTATTTCAGATAACTTTTAAAAATCGCTTCCAATTAGATGCGTTTCTCATGAGTTAATCAGGAATAAGAATACTTATCTGGAAATATTAAAGAAAATAACATGTAAGCGGTCTAATAGAGTACAGAGTGGTAGAATCGATTTCCATGCACACCTAAATACTCAGCAGTGACTGAACATATGAATTTTAATAATTTATTTCTGATAAAATTTTGGGTTGCAGTTAACAACACCACTGCATTAGAACGATTCATTATGAAATATTATACTTGGTGGCAAAAATAAATTTGTCATAGCAGTCACATTGATACGCAATTCGGACGAATACCTGTAGCCTTGAGACTAGACGCGGTTCATTGTTTGCTTCAAAGAACTTCACACAGTACACGTCAGCAAGGTCCCGGTTGATCTTACCAGACCATGATTCAACTGAGCAATACTTTTATTTTTTCCCCTAGCCTTGTTCTTAAAGATTTTTTGTTTTTTTAAGTTCAATTCCTCATTTTTTAATGCTTTATAGATTCTAGAATCCACGAAAATCTACGCAGCCATATTCCACATGCACATGTAATAACATCCGATTTAAAATATATTCGCATACCTTGCTCGCCTTTTGAGGATTTCTCGATTCTTTATCCAAGATAATCAACACCACCTATTTGAGAGTAGTGCTCACAAAAGACTTAATTCTCACGGCGCGTTGAGTAATCCCATTGAATTGACAGTTTGATAAGAAATAATAAAGCAAAATAAATTTTAATAAATCTGCCAATAAATAAATTTGAGTGATGATTTCCAATTAAAACGATATCAAACATAGATAACACTCAAATTAGGTGACATTTATAAATGTAAATTTTCCACGATTTTCCAAATTTTGGACTGAATTTTATATTAAAATTGTTGATGGCTCGCGTCTGAAAAGGGGGCATCTACATGAGCAAAGAGTTCAGAAAATAGCACGTGGTGAAATCGCTTGAATTCGGGATAATATTTCTAGTAGTCATGACACCGGCGCCCGATGCTGGATGTGCGTTCTTTCCCAAGTTTTTTTTTCCTTTAAGACTGGCTGCTTTAATGTTAAACCATGTGTGCTACCTGACGCTGTCTATCTGAACATGTGGATTTTAATAAATTAATAAAAAAATCTAAGTTCTTTTGTCATTCTTTCTACAGTGCAACCAGCTTTGAACATTCCTGTCGTCCTCTTTCTGTTACTCTTTAACGCCCGCCACTGTTCTTTAATGTCAATAATTATTACGTGCAGTCTAGTTTTTAAGGTTGGTTTGGAATGGGCACAGACTAAATAACAATAAATTAATATTCTTATCCAAAAAACACAACCTGACATCGCTACACTACAATAAACCCTTATTTTATTGGAATACCTCCATTCCCCATTCATTACGCCCGACATGTCTACCATTTTCCTACTACTTCCTCTCTTGCCTAATGCTCTCCCCTCTATCACAGTTTTTGACATACTATCTCCAACCAAAACGCTCTGCATCCATCTTCCTCACCTACTTTGGAATTCTCTCAATAATCCCGTCTTCTCACCCAGCGTACCCAGCACTTTCTCGTTTGTTTTCCTTTCTTTCCATTCCACCCTTTCCTTTTTTCATCATTCCAGAATTTTAAAAGCCTCAATCTGGACCTAATGTCTTATTTCAATGAACAGGTTTCTGTTGCGTACAAAAGCCCACTCTAAGTCAAACTTTTAACGACTCTTCTCAAAACATCCTTTCTCAACGTCTTTGTCATTGGTTCCCTCCTTGTTAACGATTCTTTCCCTAACACACTCCCTCTTCTTATGTCCCTGCTACTTTGAACATCTTGATCGAAAACTCTGCCAAGTTAGCTAAAATTAATTCATAATGGGATCTTTGATTCCGAACTTGATACAGATCAGTTTTGTAAAAACATGCGATGTCGGTATTGCACCTGATCACTTCAAATATACAAAGATTTCAACGCAAAAAACTTAGGTTATTGACTCTTTATTTCGCGATTGAGTTGGGAAGTATGAGTCAGTTTAAGGAGGCCCAGAAGCATCTTCAGTATATCCGTATCCTTTCATATGGCAAGGAACCGAAATAAAAGCACCTTGCATCAGGTTAGAATGAACCACTCTTTCGATAAATTCTACTTATGCTAAATTTATAAATTAAAATATCGCATAAAAATGGTGCCTGTCTCTTTGTCCATGATATTTTGAATCTCACTTTACACATATATGAATAAATATAATTTTCATAAATTATCGCGGTCCTTTGAACAATCATAAACCTTTTTGGTGTTGGTAGTGAAGGACCTCAATATATTAAATTTTATAGCAGTAAAAAGTACTTCCATTCGGCGAACAATTTTGTTGTAAAAGTGAAGTGAGAGGAAAACGCATTTTCTAAGCATTATATCAAAATTAGTGTATGCATGTGTGGAAAAATTTGAAATATATAGAGCTATGTTGTCTGCCGTTCTGGATTTTCCTCCGTCTGGGTTATTGAACATTGGACTGAATAGAGGGAAATAGTTTTCCATGTCCGCCCACGAGAACTATTTGATCTAGGTAGTCATCGTAGAAAGGATTTTGTGTTTTAAGATACAGCGTAATTATTTTAGAATTAATTGATATTTTTTAAGTTCCATTTTTAATACGATGGTCCCTGAACCCGACCTCAATTCGATCCCAACGGTCGGTAATACTAATCGGATGAAATTCACTTAACCATTAATCGGATAAAATTCCTCTTGATATGCACAACGATTATCACATTTTAACGCATTAATCTCATATAAAATACATTTAATTTGATTTTAGCGACGGTTTTTTGGCTTTGAGTAATAAATGTAATTTGATACGAGAAATGAAAATTCAAATACCGTTTATTTTCAGTTTTCCACCACATTCGGCTTGTTTTTTTTTATATATCTGATTTTGGTTAATTATGATAAATGGAATCAATATTTTTGCCCTGAACTAATACTTTTTTAATTTAACCCCCTTATTTCTTTATTACCTCGATGGTTATAGAAAAGGCCTCTTGACACTAAGATTTGACATACCATTGCAAAGCAGTTATTCCAATGAACTGATTTTTTTAGTAGTAGTCTACCTGCTTAGTATGCGTATTTTATTTCATGATTCCTGGCATGACACGCACTATTTTATTTCTAAGCCCTTACAAACACCACACAAAATATTCTTAAATATCATACTGCAATAACCAATTCTTTTCTAAAGCATAAACTAAAAAAATGAAGTGTAAGCTCTGTGCGTTTATTATCCACCCCCCCTAATTCCTTCCAAAATGGCTAATCTTTTCCTTATTCTCCCTCTCTCTCAAAGCATCTGCGCCTCTAAATTTCAGTCTCCAGCATCCTTTTGCCTCTCTCAGTATCCCCTGCCTCTTCCATGTTCTACCTTTTTCGAATTTCTACCAACAACCTTCTCTCGCTTCCCCTATCATAGCTAGAACTTCATCGTGGGTTTTTTTGTAACCATTCTAAATTATGATCCATATTAAAGTTTTCATTAGTCTTTTCTCAGTGTCTTTACTTTAGGTGCATGTAATGAACTCACGCCACTTTGTTAACGCTTCTTTACTTAATGCAATTACTATTATTAAGTCCTTATTACTTTGACCATCTTGGTCCAAAAAAGTTCCGAATTATACTGTTTCACCTGCTCTAGTTTTTGCCTCCAAACTTCAATATTTAACTTAGCCTTTCATTTTTTTAGGACCTAATTACCTTCATTTTCATACGATTGAATCTCTTCCCATTTCTAAAGCATAGATACAGCAATGAGCTAAGTAATGGTTATAACCTACTGAATAACTAACCATTGCTAACCCACAAAGACATCTGACTTTAACAGTTCCCCACCTACTTTCACTCCTGCTTTCAGCACTGCCAATGCTTTCCTTACCACATACACCGCTACGTGTATCGAAGAGAAAAGTTGATAGGGAAAATTGTAAAGTGTTTAGAAATCATAATCTTAAAATAAAAATATAATAATTTCTATTAGATTCAACGCAAAGGTAATGGCAGAGATAGTAGAGTGGAATACCTACTTCTTCTGCACTTATTAGTCGAAACAACCTAATTTTTCTTCCGTCGATGTTATGCGATTGAATATAATTTGCCTGGAAATGGAATTATTTTTCTCCTGAGGCTGATTCATTATTTTATTGGCATTTAATTAGGTGAATTTTAATGGCGCGTAGGATTTTGATCACATTTTGTTATGTATGTGAATCCAATTGAACGTCAGAATATGTCGAATCTTTACCGTTCGGAAGGGTCAAATTCATCGAAAAACAAGAATATAATAGAGCATACAATATGGACTGAACGAATAATACAAATATATACCAGTTTTCATTTAAAAAGTAGCAGTTGGAATTTATTTTTCGTTCTTTCACAAGATAACTCCCAGAAAAACAATTTAGATAAATTAGCAAGTGTATGAAACCAGATTATTTCCTGTTCTTTTCCACCAAGTCGCAAGTCACACATGATGATAGAACTAAGAAAGGCTTTCGTAACAATTCTTTTCATTACAGCTCGGGTTGTGGTAAAATAAAACTTGCGACACTTCAAGCAGTTCAATATAACTGATTGTGTTAAAGAAAATGACCTAACGCATTGTATTTGCGGATGTAACCTGTTTTCCCATAATTTTATTTTATCAGATAGTTTTTATTTGTAAATTGTTATGTTTAAATTACTCATATTTGGAGATGACTATTTTAAAATGTAAGGGAGAGCGCAAATGGATCCAAAAAAATGTTTTCTTTTCGACTCATAAAATCTTGCGCTGACGTCGTTGTTTTGATGTACAAGGGTGCTGTTTTGAAGACTTAAAGTAATTTTTACTTTGATCTGAAGTAAATTTTCCCCAAATTTTTCTACTTACTTTTTGGGACAGACCCGGTAGATCGAAATATTTTATAACGGTCAGAAAGCTATAATTTATTTAAAGGAATTTTATGTCATGGACTGATGATTATCGCCGATATGTTGATATGATATCGATATTAAAAGCGTTAGTGACATGAATGGAATGGCCAATATAAGGATACTATCGATATGAAAGATATTTCGAAAATGAATGGAATGGCCAATATTATCGGTATGATAATAAATATTGGCCATAGTAATAGAATGGCCAATAAGGAGACGATATTATTGGTATGCAAAATGTTTCTGATATGAATAAAAAGACGAATATTAAGAAAATATCGATATGAAGTTAGCACAATATAGTCATATTAAAATATTGCAGACAACTCAATTATTAATATGCAAATAAGGGTGGCATTGCCAATGTGATATTATCGTTGATATTCCTTTCGCGTTCATATGACAACATGTAAGTAATGCGTTTAAGCCTTAAATATCAGGTGAAGTATCTCTGGACTAGCTTATGATTTGGTTTAAGTATATCGACAAATTTTCCCTCTAAAGGAATGAGAGCTTTTCTACGAAAACATAACTAATACTAAAACTGGGAGTAGTCGATCGCGCATCTAATTTGGCAGTTCCTGAATTTATTTCAGTTTATTTGATATTCACTTGATTCGCTGGCATGTTGAAAAAGCTAATGTTTTGAAGCCGACTGCTTAAAACGTGATCACGCCGTTTCGTTTGCGTCACAGTCACATTACATCGAATAGGTTGTGCCTAAACGATGCCGTGATACACTGACTTCCGTCATAATGAAGCGAATTTTGTGAAGTCACGTTCCTTTTAAAATATTCCATTCAATTTTAATCTGCCTGCTCATAACTGTTGGTTAAATTTGGTCCTGTTAAATTACCCAGCTTCACACACATTTAATTCCCTGCAGATTATGGTGATTCCATTACTCTCATATATACCATTTTCATTGTTTGTGTTGACGAACGGAAAATTATTGTACACATGATATGCGCTAATTGTTTTTTAAATAAAATATGGGTCTTATTTTCGATATTTGTTTATCTAAGAAAAATTTATTCATTTTTATTTACCGGGATGGCATTATTTTTTATTATAAAGCCTTGCGAGAGTCTTTTACGCTGATACGCTTTTGTTAACGTTGTAAGTGAACATTTCCAACATGTGTCCACCAACTCGCATTTGTTATTCACATAATAAGCATTGATATCGAATCAGGTATTCATAATGGTCGACTTCCACATCACACCTGAAGCTACTCAATTTGTTCGACGTAGGACTCTTCCCTAAAATCAGATTTTAGGAAAATATTGATTAGTATTGTTTGAGCACTCTTAGGGTTTTGGTTACAGATTAAATATGACTATTCTCTAAGCTATTCTGCTTAATGAATTGCCGAAAATTAGCACATATGGTTTATTGGTAATGCACACTGCCTCAGGAAAACCCATATTCACCATTGTGTGAAACGCTGAAAACTTGCACAAAGAAATCGCAGGCATATGCGACACGAAATTTTTTTTCACAATATGTTTTATATTTTTAGATAACATTGTTTCCTCAGTTCATCCCTCACTTCCCTCTCTCTCTCTCTCTCTCTTAACGTTTCCTCAAAGGGGCCCGATGTGTGGGCAACTCGTTTTCAGGTGCGAACGCAGACAAAAGAAATTTACAACCCGAGAAGTGTTTGAACTGTCTTTGATAGAGGAGCATGGAGAAAAGGGAAGATGAAAGGGAAAAAAAGTCGTAATACCTCCAAGGTTGTCACATCAAACACTATCTCTATCTCTCAGTAACGCTTCCTTTCCGATCTTGTCGCAAAGTGTGTGAAGGTGTTTCAATGACACGAGGAGAATCGGAAAATCAAATCCAAGTTCTTCTTCCTTCTTCCATTAAGAGAACTATGTAGATGTAGAATCTCGGGAGTGTGGGTTGAAACCTAAAGAAATAGGGATGTGGCAATACGCACTTGAAAAAAAGGATGTGTTTCATTCCTCTGCTTGCACCTAAGAGCGTTTTTATTGCGTATGGTTCGCAAGGGTCGGGTAAAAGGGTCGACGAAATTGAGCTCACGCTAGCAAATGAATCCTTTTCAAAGTGTCATGGCTTCTCTCTCTCTATCGCCGTGGACACCTTTCCCTGTGGTTAAAGGGCGTGGATTCTAAGAGTAAATTATTCACAGCATTTGTAAATAGTCTCTCTTAGGATCCATGAATGCTGCGCGCTGTCGAAAGACCTTCACGTGTGCTCATCCTCTCGCGGCTGTTGTCCAATACAGACGGGATTAATGATAATTTTATAACCTTCGTAGTGTGTTTTTGGCGACTATCAGTAATGGAGGAAGATTTTAATTTTTATTACAGGGTTATAACGTTTATCTCTGTTTAACGTTTATCTAAAATTATATTAAGTTTTACTTCATCAAGTTTTATATATTTTAATTTTAAATATTTCATGGTTGTATGATTACGGGTATATTCTCTTTCCTTTGTGACATTTGGATGATGTTCTGTTAAACTTATTAAATTTGTCTGTATTTCCTCATGTCCTTTTATCGCAACGCTCCTTATCCAATTCCTTTAAGTCTTTCATACATCCCTTCGAGTTTCGGTTTACGTTTGCAGACAGAACCAATGAACTACTTTCTTCTCTTCTCTTGGTAATTACATTGTTGTAAACTTCTAGTCCCTTTTGTCTTAGTTTCGTTCTTTCCTTACCTTATGCCTTATTCCCTACAATTTGGTACGATATTTTATGATTTTCCTCTCTCTTTCGAATTTATTGATTATCTCTATTTCTCTTGTATAAACATTCATCTTTTTTGATGTACATAGTTTCCGTTTACTGGCCACCAGGCAATGGAAGAAGTAAAATAGGAGACATCAAAAGACATATTGTGTGCAGCAGATGAGATAATCGAATGCAGAGTTGTGGTTCATATGACATTTCAGGGACTGCTTGATTTTGAAAATGGTGCATGAAACATTTGCTATTTAGTCGAAACAAATGTACATATAGCGGAAGAAAAAAAAATTCAATTATCTTGAGGATTGAATTTCCTGCGAATTCGATAAACCACAAGAGTAAGAAGGCGATGATGTAGAATGGAATGTGAAAGAATGAATTTCACGAATAAATCAAGAATAGGAAACAGAAGGATTAGTGGAAGTGTAGTCCAAAAGTACATTCGTGAGATGGACCACATGGGGCTAAGTATTAGTGGTACACAATTGGTCAGGAGTACTAAAAATAAATATTTAGTGATGCATTGTCGGGCATTCTTCCCCCTTAAACCTTTTAGCATCCCACCTGTATCATATTTAGTCTCAAATTTTAGTGCGATTGTATGTTATCGAAACTTCCTGTGTATTTAGTTGTCATCGGTAAGTATGAATGGAGCTTACCACAAATCCCAAGTAAGACTTAAAAATTCCAAGAAACTTCGGGAGATGCCGCAACAGTAACTTTTTTTTAAATTTCAGAGTTTAAGAGGACGCCTCGATAGCTTAACTAGCTATAGCACTTGGCTGGATATTGAGGGATCCGGATTCGAATCCCAGGCAAGGCGAATGATTTTCACACTCTGATATTGTTGTATTGAGACTCAAATATATTAAGTAATATAAAATCATTTTCAAATGCAAAATTTTATATAATGTGCAGTAATTGGTAACGATGGTAACTGGTTTTTAAACCAAATTGGTTTATGATAAGTGTTGAGTAGAAGGAAGGACTTGCAGCCTTCTGAATGCAGAGGAAAGGGGGGTAATGGGGAGGATAATTATAGAGAAAAACTTAGAATCGGAAATATGAAAACATGGCAATAAAAACTTTTAAGGAAATGAATTATGAAGCATTTTCAGAGACTAGCGGAGTGGAGAATGCATTTGGAAAACGGAAGCAGACCAAATCACGGATTGTTAATTGCTCTGATGATGATGACATGGAGAAATCCGTTCCGCTCGACGGACACAATCATTTTCCCGTAGCCTTTATTTCCGAGAATCCGAAATTCTCGGAAATTGAACGGGGAATATTGTTTGGAACAGCACTGTTCATGACCGAATCTGCTAAGTATTAAATGAATTCACTCCATGTAAAATATTCCACCATGAGGCTAAGTTAGACAAACCTACAATACATTTAGCGTGTCCTTAAGGTGAATCGCAATGATGCCACACGACCTAAAATCAGCGTGGTCGATTATTTTATGTTTATTAACGTTAAACTTGGCTGTAAATGGACTAATACAGCCTGTAAAGTTAAGGCAGTAAATTATCTGTAGAAAGAAGGGAAGCCTTGAAATATTTACACCATTTGCTCACAAGATTTTGCAATTTTTATAATATTTTACGCTAAGCATTGTAATTGAAGTTGCTTAGTGCAGCTAAGTAAGCAGCTAAGTAAATTCAGAAATAATAATAATAATTATTAACAAAATTTGTCTTTTCATAAAATGTTTTCATTTTTCTAAATTACGATGACATTATTATTTGTATAAACTGATGGTAATTTAGTAATGTTTAATTTTGAAAGATGAAATTAATTTTTCCTTTCGAAATAACTCTTTCCCCCTTCTGAACTTAAAATAAAACCACTTTGCTTTTCCACGTAGAAAATCTTTTCTACGAGGAAAAGCCAAGTAGTATGAAATGAAATATAAAATATGAAGATTTTCCACCAAGTGATGCCGGAAACTGTTTTATTTATCTTTCCTCTACACAAATTACGGGATTTTTTTCTCGGTTTACCTCATAATGGTCATCCTTGACCAGTTGGGGATAATGCGAAGAAAGGCGAGCACTTCAAATCTATTATTCACCTTAAGTGTCGTGACAAATTTAGTGGCGGCGATGAGGCATCTAGGATTCTTTGTGTGCTGGTGCGAGAGGTCCCCCAGATCACGGAGGGCAAGAGGGGGTAGGTATTGCGTGGTGTGGAGATGATGGGTCTTACGCAACGTCTCTCTCTCCCCAACATGCTCACTTTTAATGGCAATTTCCGATGCCCATAATGCAGGTCGAGTGCCGCTTTCCCTTTTTCTTTGCAGCAGTGGTGCATTCACGTGGAGGACACCGTGGAAAATAAATAGCCGAACAAATCGCCTGAGAAGGTGCGGTGGCCTAATTATGGCAGCTCTCAACGATATCCGACGTCCCGGGAACACTAAAGCGTTTTAATTGCCACCCTGCCGAGCGAAAATCGAAGGTGAAAGGTTGTGCGTGCCTACCAACATTTCCGTCGTCGCTGATATAAACTGGCAGTCAATAGTGATGACCTGCTGTTAGTGTCGAAGTTATAACGACTCTGTTCACGTGCAATACCCCGCCCCATTTCTCTGCTGTAGCCTCCTATCCTTTACTCGGAGAGTATACGTATCGTTCGGTAGAGCTATGTAGATGAATATACGATCATCTTCAGTAGGTTTGGGGACGCAGCGACAGAACTACCTCCAAAGGTAGGAAAACAATATTAAAGCGCTCTGCCGATAGAGTATCGTTTAAGACTAGAGCGATATATTTCCTAATTAATTGTTACTTTATCTAAAGAAAACACGATGCAGTCAATATTCAATTTTGAGTAATCTAACAAAGTATAGGTTTCCTCATGTGGACAGCTTATTGTTGCGAGCACATGATGCAATAAAACACTATCAATGACAAATGAAAGTTAAAAGATATGAAAATAAATATTAATTACGAAATCTCACAAAGGTATGACTTAGCTAATAGTTGGTATATACTCTGAGAGCCCTAAACTATTAAGGACGTTTCAGCTAGATAATCGTTATTATATTTCCAACGTATTATATCATGCTACATGATTGTATTTTTTCAGCTATATTATGGTTATTATTTTCAACATTTTATATGATATGCTAATTTATGTGGATACAAGTATCTTCTAAATTTTGTCTTACTGACTAGTAACTTGCATATAATTAAAACTACTATTCACATAATTTTAACTGCTATATAGTGAATTGACTGGGGTTGCGTACAGTCGTGGTCGAGATTGGTCGTTCAAATGACGTCATCACCATCGAATCCTGCGAAATCTCCAGTTTACGTTAACTTTATATGAAAACGCTATTAAAAGTTATGTGGATCGCGGTAGTCCAGAGGGTAGAGCGTTGGACTACTGATCGGAGTGTCTCGGGTTCGATTCCCAATATCCTGCGAAATCTCCAGTTTACGTTAACTTTATATGAAAACGCTATTAAAAGTTATGTGGATCGCGGTAGTCCAGAGGGTAGAGCGTTGGACTACTGATCGGAGTGTCTCGGGTTCGATTCCCAATATTATAATATTAATATTAATGTTAATTATTATTAAAATTCCTGGGCAAGTCGCTGGGCACCTGCAGCTCCACCCAAGCTATAGTGATTTTTCGGGTACCAGGTCTTCCTGGGAAACCATAACCGGCACAGGGAAAGGAACTGGCCCCCCTACCCTGATGTGTGAATTTTCACACGCCGTATAGGGCTTAGTACTGGGTCATCTCTACCATCACCTACCAAACCGACCTTCGGGTTGATTACTGTGTTTATGGGTTCTTTTTATTAAAAATTATAAAATCCGGTTTGAATCCGCCGCCTACAGTAATTAATTCACACCAGAGTAAATTCTGTAAATTATGAACTGTATGTATACATATATATATATATATATATATATATATATATATATATATATATATATATGTATATAAATATATATATATATATTATATATATGTATATATATGTATATATACATATATAATATATATATATGTATATAAATATATATATATATTATATATATGTATATATATGTATATATACATATATAATATATATATATATTATATATATGTATATATATGTATATATACATATATAATATATATATATATGAATGGTATAGCGGAAATGACGCTATGGTTTCGATATAAATGTAAAAGCCAGCATTTTAGAGTGTAATAAATGAAATGCTTTGCGGGGTTTTAATAATAATATGGTTATTTATACTCACTGCCTTAGCTAGGGGGGGGATCGAGATGGTGCGGGGGCTAACGTACTGGCTTCCCACCCTGAGGGCGCGGGTTCAAATCCCGGCGGTGTTGAATATTTTTCAGAGGTATCTCGATCCCTACTTGAGGTGCTTTGTGGAGGGCACTTTGAGTGAGTACGCCGTCCGTCGGATGGGACGTTAAACTGCGGACCCCTTGGCGCCTTTCGTAAAGAGCAGGCTAATGCCGACGCCGGGTTTCTCTCCACCCTTCATCCTTTCCTGTCCATCCCCTATGGCGCAAATGACCTTAGCTGTCGGTCGCCTCCCCTTAAAACTACTACTACTTAGCTAGGGGAAGGACACATATCTGGTGTCACCCACCTGGAATAGAATAAAAAATTTAATTAAGTACTAAGTACTCAAATAAATCATGCGCATCGTGACATCCGGAATGTAGGCTTCCGGGAAATACATTTGAATACTCGCTTTTTCCACGAACAATTAGTGACCACAACAAAACCAAGGATAAGTACCAGTTTTTGTGATATATAAATTATTTAAGGAGCATACTTCATTGCCGCCCTGGAAAAATCGGTGCAGATTACGCTGTTGATTATCAAATTATTGGATAAATTTCATAGTTTGTTTTTCTGTCAAAAAGGTGTTAAAAAGGAATTTTTAAGGGATCCGGGGAGAATAAGCAAAATGAAAAAGATAGAGCCATTGAAAACTTTTATGATGAGATTCTAAGTTTCTGTACATTTTTTGGAAACTTTGCGATAGAATCTATAGTATAGAGCAAAGATTTGACGCAATGCTCCGATTATCGAAATTAGTTAAAAGTAACTGCGTTTAATTCTGAAATTTAATCGATTATAAATTTTCCAATTTGCTACATACTATATATTCAGATCTGATAAAAAATGTAAAATTGGGAATATTGCATAGATAGCGAATTTTTAGACTCATTTATGGCGAAGGATCGAGAGTTTCAATGATCCCTCATTCTTAATTCGTTCCCTTAAGTTATTCCCAAACTTCATCTTGTTCATTTATTACTTTCACCCTCCGGCGAACAACCTTTATTTATGTCTACACTTACAGATAAAAAAACTCATGTAAGTCAACATTGACGGTACCACGTTCAACATTCAACATTGACAAAAAAAAATATATCCGACAATTCCTGTTATGTACTCCTTCAACTTTTGAATGGCGCATTTTGAACGGAACGCGAAAATCACTGCGTGTGTACACTCACGGGAACACGAAAACCACTGCGGGTGTACACCCACGTAAGAAAGAGGGCATGAAAAACCCGCAGGACTTTCGGAAGCAGAGTTGACGTGACACGAATTGTGGCATCTCATAAAATGGTCTAAAAAGAATGGAAGAATAATGCTGGATGCTAAGGAGTGGCGATGGAAGATAAAAATAGGGACGAATGTGGTGAAGATTTGCAGAATTTGTGTCGAGGGAGAGAGAAAATGTAGTGGGGGTTCTTCATTGATGAAGAACCCTGTCCCCTACTTCCCCTCCCCAACACTGTATATTTTGGAATGCGCGATGGGATGTGCGGAAAGACTTGGCGTCGACAGACTCTATTCATCCCAGTTTA
Organism: Hetaerina americana; assembly: GCF_022747635.1. NCBI lineage: Eukaryota > Metazoa > Arthropoda > Insecta > Odonata > Calopterygidae > Hetaerina > Hetaerina americana. Next base: position 102,348,776 of record NW_027286763.1, read on the forward strand.
TTTCTGCAAGCGCATATATCTCTGAGCACGGAACACACTCTGGGGCACGTAGCGAGCGAATGGTGGTGGTGGTGTGGGAGACTACGTGGATGCAGGGACCACCTCGGTCGATACCGTTTTCATGTTGCGAATATATGATGCGGCCAAAGCATACATTTGTCTGTGAGAGAAAAAAAGGTGCCTACTCCGGAAGGGAACGGCGTGAAGGTATTCTATGTACTACATCAATAATAAGGAAAATCACCTTCATTAATTTATTTCTTCGATGAGGGTATCGAGTTAAGCAAAAATTGTAACGATTAAGAAGCGTAAGTGCGTATTGATTGGATTAAGCTTTAAAAGTTTTCATGCACATAAATATTCCAATCACATGAAAACTCTATTAGAAATACATAAGAAACTCATGAAGGGGCTCAAATATCAGAGAAAATTTCCAACACAAATTTCATAGGACCTCAAAGCGTGACATTTCCATTAAAATCGGAAATTGGATGTCTCTAAGCAACATTATACAACTATATCACATGTTAAGAGAGTAGGCGAAAATATGAAAATAGAAAAATCCTCAAAATAATTACAATGGTCAAAGTCGATGCGGGTGATGGTATGTTGGGTCAAGTAGGCTCAATACTAGGAATGTTAGAGTAAGCTTTAAAAGGCATCAATGGGATATTTACGTATTTTACGGTAATCTACCGGTTAAGGTGGATTTGAATAGACACATGGTACAGTGGCATTTCTCTGGCCTCTCCTAACAAAACACAACCTGGCATCCAGTATTGGAAATAGTACTTCCCACTTCAATTTTGCATCCTTACTTCCCAGCACTGAAATATACTATTTCCTACGTATTTTATGTAACGAGGAGACAATCTCCTAGCAATAGTTATTTCCAAGATCATAATAATGACCCTAAAAAAGATTAAACTGAGGGAGTTAAACTACCCTAGGAGGAATTTTATTCAAATATTTTTTCAGATCTTTGTATTTTTGCAAAATTAAAAATGTTTAATAAAATCGCGGTGCGATTCGATGAGCAGCTGTTTAAGAATGGTGTTGGTGTTTTCCTGGCTGAGAATGTTGGTGTTTTCCTGGCTGATGTTGGGTAAAAGGTGGAAGAAAGAGCGAAAGAAAATAAGTTTATTTTCCAGAGAAATAATCTCCTTTTCATTGAAAAAAAGGAGTCTCTTTAAAAACATAATTGGTTATCTAAATGACTTTGAAGCTTCCATAAATGAAAGGATGGGAAAAAACAAAGACTTAAAATGACTTTCTCCATGGTTCATTATTCAGTACTACATTAACATTTTCAAAATTATGCATTTTATGCCGCAAAATCATAGAATTTAATTAATAATAGTCATAATTTTGCGTACTCAGTATTACGTAGGTATGTCTCCTTTCAATTACAGATAAATAGTGTTTTTAGCATCTTCAAAAAACTGCTCCTCCATGCACTGTTGGCTACATGGAATGATTTGGAATACCTTTATAGAGATTTAATGCAGTGGAAAAGTAAAGCAACCATATTTATGGAGGAAATGGCATGAATGGGAAGAACACCCAGAAAATAGAAGTAAGCGCCGCACCGGCAAGGAATATTTGGCCACCTCTCAAATCCCGTGTTTCCATGGGGAGGAGATCATTTTGAAAATTTTCCGTCAGACATGTAAATGGCAGAGCATTTTCCCCTTGGGTGCACTGGTTTTACAACTACTTCATTCGCACATTTATGGAGGGCGTACGCATGGGTTCCGCACTCCGCTCACCATTTTTACAAAGGGATTGTACCGTGCAAGAAAACAAACTCCATACTAAAATCATCCGTGTAAGATTAATGCGCTTCAGTAAGTGAATCATTCAACATTGTCACGATTGACGGTAAAATTTGTTCTTTCGGGCAAATTCATTCTCTCCCGTCTTTTTGCCTAGGTTAAAACACGTAATCGGCCATTTCTCGCATATCGTAATCCCGAAACCCAATTTACCCCGAAAGATTACCAATTATATCATGAAAGTTCTTCGTAATGTAAAATTTAGTTCTACGCTGTTCGATCAAATAACACACAGCGAGTAAGTAGAATTTATATGGCGAGCTGCTAACGACACTAATTTACGGCTGTCGATTGGATTAAACCGTTAATCGATTGAATAAAATAGAACATGTAATTAATGACGTTGTATAGGAGGGAGATTAGATTTGTCCTGAGTACAGTAATTTTGAGAAGCTGAAATCGGTGACTAAAAGCACGTTTTGTGTTCAAGATATTTTTTCTTTCCACGAGATTGGTAAAACATCGAGGCCAGCGGGATTTATTAGTCTTTCTCAGAGAAGTAAATACTCCAGTGGCAACATCGGTTTCAGAAAAATTACAAATTTTACTTTAGAAACAGTAAACTAGTCCTTTTATTTACGGAAAATAGGAGGCAACACATCAACATTGAAATTGACATTTCAACTCTTCCTCAACGACACGGTGGCGAGCTGGTATGCATTGGCATACAAAAATTTCTCAAGTAACTAAAAAAATCATCGAATTAAATGGAAATAGGTCAATTATAAATAACAAAAACATGTTTAATATTTAAAATAATTTGTACATTATTGGAAATAAACGTTACTTACAATTTCTAAACAGAAATTGACACATTTCTGTTGAGATTACCCTCGTAATATTCATGTCGCAACATGTTCCCTTTTTGAAGTGTATGAATAAGAAAGAATGAAATGCTGGAACGTAGTTTCAGGCAATATTTACTTATAATATATTGTAAGTCCCTATAAATTATATTAATATTTTAGCACCAGCAGTAACACTACTGATAAAACACCCATCCGCCCTCGTGCACAATTGCAGTGCAATTTAGTGTTACTATTTTGTAATTTCTAAAAAATAAATGCTTCTCGGTTCTCAGTTCCTTCCGGTGTACGAAAGTACTGCCGTCGACATTATGATGGTTTCTCAATTCTAATGAACACGACTAAAGAAGAAGAGCGGAGACAGTAAGAGTAATCTATGTAACTTTTATTGGAGCAGTCAATATTTTTTTAAATGAGCTAAATTTTATGGACTCTTATGTTTTTACATGCTTGGAATGAGCTTTTAAGTGTGAAAACGCAAGCTATGAAACTTCATGAAATTTTGTAGATATACCTCACTAAACTGAGTGCCTATCATTCAGGCTGTATAATTTCGGGGCAGAAAATCATAAAAAGCCTAATTATTAGTTGTTTCATCTAATTTATTGTATTTTTATAATTTATTTCACCCTTCCCTGCTTATGCATACTTTTTTCACATATGATAAAATCTTAAATCGCTTTGTCCATGCTCTTCAGCTCCGAAGACTAAGGCAATATCTATGTAGAGGCTATACGATACATGTAAATAGTAGAAATTGTAGGAAATTATAATAGAAAATTTAAGAAATAATATAAAGACACTCGAGTCTCCTCAACCAAACTTCAGTCGTGATATTCGGTCTACCTTTATCCTCTATCAATTTACTCTTCTTTCATATCCATGCTTGATGATATTCTCCATGTGCCAAAACCAGCGTACCATACTTCTTTCATACTTTTCAGTACCAGAATCATACTTTCCTGTCTTGGGCGAGTGCTTTTACCAGCAAAGCTAGTTTACCAAGTGTACGTTTCTGTGAAATAACTTACTGTGGGTGTATTCGGCATCGCCATTGGTAGTGACTAACTCACGCCTATGTTGCTCTGGCAGTCTTTCAGGAGGGTTTTGGAGGAGAAGGAAAGTGAAGGGGAAAGGTATAGCTACACACTCCAACTTCGAAACACAAATGCTCACTCAAACATAGGTATGCGTGTGGAAAACATGACTAGGAGGACATATGTCGTAATGTATGTATGTGTGTGTGTATATATATATATATGTGTATAATATGTGCAATACAAATTTTTATGAATAAATATTAATTTGTTTTAAAATTTTGGTAATAATTTTGAATGACACGCTTTCATGCTCGATTGTTTAAGAGGATCACGACGTTTCGCCATATTTTCTTAAATCCCTACTCCTTTCTTCTCCACTTGTCCCCTCAAGGCTTTCTTTCACAAACCCTTCGAAACTCTTGTAATTTTTTTCTTTATTCCTTTTCCCGACCTCTTCCTCCCGCCGTCCTTTTCACCCCATTTTTTTCTGCCCTCATAAAAGTCCTTCCTTTCTCTCTATCTCTCTCGCAACGTTCCTCCTTCTGCCTCTCCCATTCTCGCTCCCTTTGTTCTTCATCACTCCAAGCGAGTGGGTGGGCACAGGTCGCACGCTCTCTAGCTTGGGACATTATTTTTTTTATGAAAGTTCACTTTGCCGCACTCGCCACTGTTTCTTGCTTCCAAGGTCCCCCTTTTGTACACACGTAGACACACACACACACACACACACATATATATATATATATATATATATATATATATATATATATATATATATATATATATATATATATGCACATATCTTTCCATTAAATTCCTTCCCATTTGCCTCTCATAATCCCCAGTGCTCTCCTTTACCCATTCTCCGATCCGCAATCATTCTCCCACACTAAAGCAGCCCACACGCCGCAATTATCCGACCGAGCCGAAGAGTGGACTGGAATGTGTTTTGTTTTGTCCCTGAGATATTAGGGCTTTGTTCGTGCAATCGAGGTTTACGGCTTCCGAAAAGAAAAGGGTGTCGAAAAATGGTCCGCCGTTGACCCAGCCCAAGAATGGAAAACCATCCTGTGTTTGTTGCGGGTTTTCTTTTCTCACTTCACAGGTGACGATTTGAGAAGCGGCCACTTTGATGTGCCGAACACAGCAATCGATAAAGGGTACAATACAAGGGTACGAAGAAGTCTTGGTCGGGGAGGCGGTAGGATTGTTCGTAGAAGTCTAAAGGAGGCCAGAGGTGGATGCAAAGCGTTTTGACTGACAATGGGATGTTGAAGACTGTGATAACGGGGAGAAAGTTAGGCAATCGATATTAGGTTAGGAAAGGGATCACGACAGTTATGAGGACGGAATGAAGGGGAATAGAATGGTAACGGAAACAAGAAGGGCTTGTTGTAGAGTGGGGTGTCAGGTTTTGTCTATGAAGGTGAGGCTAATAAATTCAGGTGTGATAGATTTTTGTCTATCCATAAGCTACCCTAAATGGAATACCACCATGTAATAATAATGAATATTTAAAAATACTTTTACCTTCATTATTCCTAGCTGCATTGAAATTCGTTCTCCAAACTTTTCATTCTCACTCAGCCAGAGGACGAGATAAATACGAAAAATGGTCGGAACAATGGCTAAGATTTTACTCCATGCTCGCGACCAAATTGCATTTAAATCAAGATCAACTTTCATTTTGCCGCTTCTCGGTATCGTGTAGCTGCGCAACGTCATGTAATACCTATGCCTTGCGTCATTGTTAGACCGGTGATTTTCTCAGTAGCAATGGGTTTATCCAATAGTTCACTTTCTATTTTTAATGATGATCCTAACCTCATTTATCTATTCCAACTTTCTGCGTCGCAAAGGCAAAGCATTAGTTGGGGTACAAAACAGCGAAACATACAAAATCGGCAATTGTTTCGTTAATCCATCCCCTTTGAATGTTGAAATCAAACACGCACTTTACCAATATTCCTGTCCTGTTCTATAGCATTTCTTGTTCTAAAGAATGCGTTTCCAGAGACAATTTAGTGCACATGCGAGCTAACGCGTTGCTCCAATGATAATTGAGAAGTGTTGTCAATTTTTTTTGAAAATAATTTTTTCCCAGAAAATAATTCTTAGCATCTTCCATGCACGTGGACTAAGCTGTTCTTCTGAAGATATTTCTGTGAATTCTGCCATGTCAGACGAGCAGAATAAATGCGAATACGCATAGAGAACAATTTGAAGCAATCAGAAGTCCATTGCTGAATTTTGAATTTCGTGTAAAAAGCTTTTGTTGGTAGAAAGATTATGTTTTAGTTGACGAATTGGCTACTTTTTAACTCTACTTCTTACAAAGGGCTTTTAAGATAGAAGCGGATTTGTTTCAACTTATAAAATATCATACCACCCAATATATGTACACTCAAATGTTTAATTTAAGAAAATTCAAAACAAAGAAAAATTAGAATAATATTGTTAAGTTATAATTTTATTTATGTATTTTGGTAATTAAAACCGTAGTTGAACCTGAATAACAATGAGAATCAACCTAGATTCTAATACGACAAATGAGGTAAAAATTTTCAACAGATTATAAAAAAAATCATTTTTCCTTCATTGAATATTTTGCTGTTGAAACAAATTTTGTACATGCAGATGCAATAAAAGGCTTTGGAAGAGCAACGACCGTGAATATAGAAATGTAAACCAAAATGTGAGCTTAATTAAGCACGGTTAATGTCGAAATCGTAGGCCTTTTGATTGCACCACTTTTCGTTCTAGCATGAAATCTACAATACTTTCCGTTTTAGGTCGAGATCTCAATTAAATAGCTTTATATTGTCCAGAGATCGGCAAGTGTCATGAACGTTTCAATTATATCAACGTAAATTATACAAGTCGTCGAGAGCCAACCGGGCTTACACCACTCAGGTGTAGCAAGTAGCACGCCACGTCACTTCCAAGTGGACGACGAAGCAAGTTCCACTTCTGCCAACAGCCGACACAGACCTCGGTAAATGCCCCCTTGGCATTATGTTCACGGGCGCAATGCAAATCTTTGGCGGATGAAGAAAAATAAATGGCTTATTTTTCCCTGTAAACATACCTATTTATTCCGCTGTCAGAGTATTTTAGCTCCCTATTTTTTTCTAACAAAGATACATTTGGATTTAAAAGATCTTTTACGTCGCCTCAAATTCAGAGGATTATCTTTCTGCAGGCGATAGATAGGTGATCAATTTTATGAGAATGCTTTTATCTCCTTTTCACTTATCCAAAACTACCGTACATCAGCGAGTACACCGTTATTTTCTTTTCTTCTTGATTTATTTCTTTCTTTTCTTTTCACTGTGTTTAATTGAGCAATGTTGATTCAGGCAATTCATTGATATACACCATAATATGCATTGATTGAAATTATCGAAAATACGTCAATAGATTATTGTAAACACAGTTTACAATAATATGCGTCTATAATCTGAACCATAATCTAAGATCTACATAATAGATTACAAAAGTTACTTAAAAATCAAGAGAAAAAACTTTTAATGCTCATTAAGGAGGATATTTCTATAGTAAGAAATACTTATCTCTTGAAATTATTCATTAAGTTCAATAGAATTAATAGACTATAGAGAACAATGTTGCCTCCCTGGGACCTACCGTGTAACATCACGACTTTGCAATTGTCCTGTTTTCGTACTATGGAGGAGTTCGCAGTCCATGTATAATCAGTTCGTGCACTCTCACCTCGAATTATTGCTGCTCATTTGCGAGTGCTCTTGTGGTCATCGACTTCAATTCCAGCGGTCATAGGCATTTATCGCTGCCGTACTACCAGAATGGACAATACGTCCACTTTTATGCCCACGGAGGCGCATATTTTCTAGATACTTTAACGCAAATGTGCGTTGTGACGGAAATTTTTTGTCGAAACAGACATTTGCATTGCAAGTCGAAACGGCAATATTTATCCATACCGCAAAGAAAGATTCAAGGCTTGTATCCCTCGTTATTTTCTATGGATCGAGTGCGGTGTGATAGCACATCACGCTCGACTCTTTTTCTCCTTTATGAAAAGAAGTCGAATATATGGGTATAAAACAGGCGTCATATTGATAGAAACTAAAGAGGCTAGAGTAAGAAGGAAGTAGGAGTAAATGAATTCGACCGAAATAAGAATGACAAGAATGTATATTAATCCGAACAATCTGCGTTCGGATTCTTAACTGTTGGTTTCATTTGAGGATGGATCAAAGCCGCAAAATGGCAGATGTGGAGCATTTGAGTAAATAAACACTGTAGAAGAGTTTTATGATTAAAACATATATGTTTCAGTGAAATCAAAGAAATGAAGAATAGTAATCTAATTTTTTATCGATTGACTGACGAAAGCCATCTGTGACTTTGATTATTGCAGGTTGTGTACTACAGGGGAAACTCACGTGATGAGCATAATTCGTTCCACAATCTAACTCTTGAATCGAAACACTCGTTAAGTGAGCATATCAAATTTATATAAAATACGAAAATCCAAAAGTATCCAAAATCCAAGGTTTGTTCAAAGGAAACAGTGCATAAAGTGTTTAGAATCATGAATCATCTTCAACTTTTTTCCATCATGCATTGAACCAGCTCGGAATGGGAATTCGATTTGTAGGAAACAAAATAATTGAAATAAATACATTTTATTATTATTCATTTTTACCTATTTAATTCCTTTTCAGTAAAAATCTGTCTAGAGACATATGTTTTTGCAGAAGCTTCAAAGTTTTGTAAAAAAGTGAAGCATTGTCATTAAATAAATCTGCGGCGTACATTGAAAAGCATCACCCTAACAAGGCAATGGCTATACCCTGCCATGCAAGTTTCCAATAATTTCAGCATTTCACTAAACGCTCCAGGACACCGTGTTGCTTTGCTTTTACCTACATCCCCTCCTCCGACAAACTGTCCTCCATAACTTCATCCTATAAAATACAATGCAACTCTATAAACTCCTCGGAGTCAGCTAATGGCCGTGCTCTTCCACAAGCTTCTTAGGTTTTGGTTAGAATTTCGTAAAGCAGATCCCTTCACACGAGTAATGTGTAGTATCTGGTGTTATCAGCTCTGCATTTAGTAAAATATTCAGTAGATAGAATGCCAAGGTGAAGGACCCTTTCGACCGAAATTAATCCTTGACGCTCGTTGAGCGAAATCCGAAGGTCATCAACAGGCCAAGAGAAACCCTTTGGGTGGTGTTCTCAAAACATTATCAATAGTCTCACTTCGCTGATTTTGAGAACCGCATCCCTTGATGAATGAGGTCGGGTCGCCTTTGACCAGTACTCCTTGCGCGGTGGACACTTTAGTTCACGCGACCTTTGAATCGGAGTAACTAATAGCGTCCAGAAGAAGCTTCTTTGACCAAATAAGGCCATTATTTGCTATCCCCCCCCTTCACGTGTGGCTATGCATCGTCCCATGTAGCGCAGCGGAGCGAGGGCAATCAACAGGAAATGCTGACACGTGCCTTTGCCGTCGCACGAGCCAGTAGGGTGAACGGCCCACTGACGTAAGTGATATTAAGAATAAAGAACATTAAGTTAAAGCTAAAAATCAATAAGCGAAGGAAATTTTAAATTGTGGGCACTGCATTTTGATCGAGCGTACCATGGTGAGAGTGGTATGCAAGTATGAAGTTATAGAATCGTTTTTATTCTATTTCATTGATCGTCTTTACTCAATTAGATTAAATTTACTACCGGTAAATAAAACACTCGCGGCTGCGAGTGCTACAAATCTGATTATTCCTGTTTTTCTTACTAATAGATTATCTCTGACCTCCTTTCCGAGAATGATCTCTTTCCAGTACCTTTCATTTTAATTAATTGTATTATTCAATCTTTAAATATGGCTAATTTCAAATGATAGGTTTTTTTTCATTTAGATTAGAGTTGTCCGCCTTTTTTCCAAGCATATAAAATGAAATAACTTCGAGAGTAGCTGAATATGAAGAAGCGTTGGACGCTGAGATCATTGGAAAAAAACCCGAGTGAGACATTTATTGCACTCCTGAGCCTCATCCATCCAGCCATCTTGTTACTCCTTTGTGAGCGAGTATTTCTCTCCTTTTGTAAATTAAATAAATGGGACAAGTTTGCATAAGCTGAAGCACTTCACTTCGGAGAATGGCTACACTTAATTTTCTCACTGGTAAAAGGATGACGAATGAATTTATTCAACGAAATCTTGTCCTACGAATTTCACACTTTTCTTTTTATTTCATTTTGTTCAAAATCATTGTCAGTTTCTGAGTGATGGATCTTTCGGCATTACCTCGAGAGAGAGTTATTTTAAATTGTCTTGGGTAATTTTAATGTGATGTGTTATTGTGCATATCCAGGACACATATGGGACAAGCCACACACGCTCGGATTACTTCGAAAAGATATAAGCGTAAGTATATGTTGAGAAAAGCATTCATTGCAAGTTTAGAGGAGAACTCTCAATTTTTATGTCTGGTTGAGATAAAGAAAGTTAAGCCTGCAGGTTTGTTCACTAGAAAATTCTTAAAGTCTTGTTGATCCATATATTCTATAAATAAATTGTACAAAATAACATTTTGTTGAAGTGAACACTCAGGATTTAATCACAAGCCTAATTTTACATTAGAAACTCCATCGACAGATTACTTACATAGAATATTATATATATATATATATATATATATATATATATATATATATATATACAAACACGATAATGGATTCCCTTAAATGTTTGGCTTAACCACAGTGGCTATAAATGGATTAAGCATTACAATTGCAACTAACCCCATCGCTCATTAAATGAAGAACATAATGTATCTTTCCACTGTTCTTTATTTACGTACAACTAGTTTCAACGCTTAAGCGCCATCATCGAGTAACTTATGATGGTACCTTCCACAAAGTTGAGCCAGGAACAATTGAACTCCAACGCTCTATTCAAGTAAACGTTGACCTATGCTCAAATAAAACTGTTGTTTCATTTTAGGGCAGATTCATATATTTCCGCTGGCTCTGCTCCAAGAAAAGATTCTTCGTTAAGTCTTGGGCTATCTTAATACCTAAGAAATCGATTCATTTTATTTTCCGGGAACAGTTAGCAATCTGAGAAAGTAGCTCAGCGTCCTGGGTTACATTTTGCCAAGATTGTCACCTTTATCGGCTGCATTATCAAGTACTCAGATGCACTTTCACTTCTGTTGACAGGTGTTTGTATCATCCCTCACATGTTTCATGGTTAACTAAGATGATTGAGACATATGTATGAGAGAGATATATACTCGCATATGAGACCCTGAAAATATTTTTCATCCTTTGCAAATATGATGAATAAAATGCGAAATATTCTCGGGAAAACGTAAGGGTTCTAGGAGTTGTGAAAGTAAATAAATTTTTATTCGAGACAAAGAATAATCATATCAAGGCGTTCCGCAGTAATGACCCCGGGGAGTAGCCTCGGTCTAATTCAACCGTTGGGAGATATATTTTAATAAAGTAATAATGGCTGGTACGTAGCGTATAAAACTTTATAGCTTTCCTGAAGATCACGGTCAGTATAACTCGGTTAATGCGACTTAAAGTACGAGACAATAATGACTTGGCCGACTGGCTTCGCACCTTCATTTGGTGCTCTGTCTTTGTTATTCTATTAGCCTTTTATTGCATTTATTTCACCGATAAATATTTCTTATGCTTATTTATCTAACCAGTTACCAATACGAACTTTAAAATTGCTTTCATATTGTGAGGGTAGGTTCCGTTGTATATAAATTAAAAATAATTAAATGTGGAAACCACAATTTATTTTTATATTGCTTTAGTGGATTCTTCTAAATGAGATCTTATATTTAGAACAATTGGTAAACAATGGTGGTATTTTTTTCTTTTTGAACTTCATTAAGACTTCAGCTTTGTTGTCTGACTTGAGTACATTTTTCTACTCTGTTACCAAAAATGTTTGGGATTCGTAGATTAGTTTATTCGCTCATTTCTTCGGCATATTCGGTAGCCAGTCAACCTTTCTTTCTGCCAATGAACTATGGAGCTCGTCATCATCTCCTGTAATAGTAGACGCCAAGGGACTACGTAGGTATCGCAACAGCACTTGTTTTCCAAATGGCCATTTCTCCCCAGAGAAAACAAACCATCTTTCTCTCTCTGTTGTAAAGGACGAGAGCGATAAATAGCATTTTCTTCCACGGCAAACACTTGCATTTCCGACCGCTGGGGTTAAATCTAGAGGGAAAAGACTTAAGAGGAGGTGCATGCAGAGGGGGGGGGAAGCGACACTTTGAGGGGGCGGAAAAGACGCAGCCCTATTCCTGCAACACATGCGTGACCTTGTTTGTCCTCCTCCCCCTACAACCCCCGCTCCCTATACCCCCAATCCTTCCGAGTCCGTGATCGGCGAATTTGCGGGAGTCACCAGTGTCAATATTGGTCCAACCATTCGGACTCCTCCTCTTCCCCTCACCCTTCTACCCTCGCACCCACGAGGTAAGCTCTCCTGCCAGCACATCCCCTTTTTCTTATCCACTCAGTCATCATTCTGTCGCGGCTTGAGGGAAGGGGGGGAGGAGGTTTTCCAGGGCCCTTCCCAATACTCCTGCGTCATCCATCCATCCCCTCAAAAATGAAAAAGAAGTGAGATAAGTGAGAGAGTGAGACCTGCTTCCTATCGTTTTCTTTTCAACTTTGTTCCTCTGTGGGCATTGTCGGACTTCAATAAGAACTCCCTTCTGGTAGTGTTGGACGTCGTCCATGTGAAATACGTCGTCGTCTATCTTCGTCTCCTTCACCCTTAGGTGTGCGATTGTCTATTTTTCAAAAGTATATAATTGGGAGGCATGAATTTTTGGATGAAGTCTCCTCACAATATTAGTTATGCACGGCAAATGAGAAAGGGGACAATTCTAAGGAAAAATTTTTCTTTTTAATATTTTTATACAGTTCAAGGGGCTTGTTGTAGGGTTGCGATACTGGGTTGTGTTTTTTAGGGGAGACAAGAGTATTATTTGGTAGTTTTGGCCACACAAAACCTAACTTAACCGTTACCCATAAAAAAATATGTACCAATTCGCTCAAGCGTGTCGTCAAATATCTTGCTGATTGAATCATCTACATAGTAATCCATGTACTTGTGATGCATGCTTTTTAGAAAATTGTAACATTAATGGCGGGTTGTGTACATAGACGCTCTAAATACTGATGTTATGGTGGAATTATTAATCTGAATGATACCAGGAATAATGTAACATCAATGACACATGCGAGATTCCTTTAAATTTTTGATTTACCATACTGGTACGTTATCGGTCAGGAGTGTGTCGTATTCCGTGTCCGAATAAAAGGAAAATAAATTATTAATTTCTGCCTTTATCCAATATTTTAGAATATCTGCGTTAATGCCATAAAGAAGCTCATCTGCTATTAGAAATGACACCTGTAGAAGTGATATGGCGAAACAGAAGTATTCCAAAGTATCAAATCCCGATCATATTCACAAAATTGTATAATTCAATAAGTATATCTAGATAAGAGCGAAGGATTATAGAGAGGTGGATACCTCTCAGATTGAAGTATTTGGCGTCTGCGCTCTTTAATTTTAACTTACCTTTATATTGTTCAAGCCCGTGTATAAAGCCGTATCTTTGGTACTATGTTCGTTCTGCGTGAAAGATGTAGGTCACAAATATGCTAGCTGGCCGAATGTAAGGGAATAGAGATGCCTGGTTGGTTAGGGTTTAACAACTCACCACAATTTCTACGTTAATGGCAATATACTCTCAAACTCCACGGAACAAAATAAGGCTACGGTTCGTAGAATTTTTTTTTGAAGATGAATTTTGTAAAGTACGCAATGAAACATACTTTTCCACAGCGCAATTACCAACGAGTCAAAACCTGAATTTCGCAAAACCCATATTCAGTAAAAATAAGGAATTCTCTTATTTACATATGGTTCTTGGAAAATGTTTATCAATTTAGCTGGGTATATATTTCAAAATACTCCTGAAAAATCACATGATACCTATGTGGTCCTTTTGCATTTTGTCCCTAATAATATCTTCATTATACCCTACAAAATTTAAGGCTAATGTCTTTGCTATGAAGATCAAAGTACTATCGTTGGAGTTATGAAATATTAGCGTCGTTTCAGACGTGATATGGTGGGATGGGTTAATGGTGACCAAATAATAGTACTTTTCACTTCGAATATTTTTTTTTATTATTGCGCGTATTAGATTTACTACTTGAAGATAATATAGTAATTCGAAACCTAGTCGGAAATAAAAATATGTCGAGAGGAAAATGCCCTTATTTGGTCATAAGAATGTTATTTAGTATAAATAATCTATAAATTTTATCCGATATATTGTTTAACCTTGAAACGAATTTCACTTCCCACGATCGACGCTTTCTAAATGAACCCTGTAAGAGTGTTTATTATTATGAACTGCAGTCGTCTGGCTTAAGATAATTTTTCCATGGATCCTGGCCTTACACATTAATGTGAGCTATTGACTAATTTATTTGGCGCATAATATTCTTATATATCATGCTAAATATTACAATATTTATTTATTTTTTACTGAATACTTTTAATTGCCTCAATTCCTTCCAAAATGTTTATTATCCTCCGAAAATTATTTTTCTCCCTCTCCCTCACCTAGCATTCTTCCCTCTATATTACAGTCTTCAGCATCCCATTACCTCTCTCAGTATCTCCTGCTTTCTTTGAATTTCTCCGAACAACCTCTTCAGTTGCTGTTGTTCTCTCATTCTTTGTAGCGTAGCATTCTTCGCAGGTAATCTTTTCTATCCGTTTCATTTTTCCAATCTTCTCGACTCTTACAACTCAAAAACCTCCACTAAGGCCTATTCTCATTCCTCAGCGGTCAAGTTTCCTTTAGTCGTACCTAACTTCACTCCTTATTATATTTTTTCTTGCCTTTCCTTTAATCTGTACTTGAGTTGGCTGAAATTAAACCCTTTCTTTGTGAAAGCTTTTTTACACAACGAAATTCCTCATTTGATTCCCTTGCAACCTTGCTCACCTTTTTCTGTAAACCACTTCCTAAGCGAGTGAACTTTCCACCTATTCTAGTTTAAGCCCCCAAATTTAATGTTCGCCTTAGGCTTTCTATTTCTTAAGAAAACTCATATTTAAGACGGCTTTTTTTTGCAAATTTTCCCCTTCCATTTGAACAGAAATTTCCTCCCTCGTACCCATTGAGCCGACACATTTGTTCGACCAAATACATACATGAGTCCTTGTCGATCCTTATTCCTCTTTGCATCAGGTTTTTCTCGATCGACCTTATGCCTAACTGTAGACAAAATAAGCTACCTGTTCACCCTTTTCATGCCCCTTATTTCTCGATTTTATTTTTTTAGAGGAAAATCCACGGACACATCGTCCCTTCAATCCAGGAAAGAAGTCTCAGGATTGTAACCAGAAGGCTCATTTTCAGCCATCTCTCCTGGACTTATTTTCCTGGATGATCAACCTTGACGGTCCTCCGAATCTTGTCTCCCAGTTGTACACAGGTTAGATTTTGTATGTTTTTTTTGTTTTGATATACTGTATCATCACCCCTTGATTTTTTTCCGTGACAATTGGTGACAGCAATAGTATCGCTCGCTATATGTCCTTATATAAAAGTATCTTTCAAAAGTGGTTGCCCTGCCAATTTCTATTTTTTTTAAACAAGTTTGTTTCGGTTTGGGACTTTGGTTGGCGAAATAAACAAAAATCAAGCGTGTCCACTTCTAATTTATTCGTTTTATTCCGATATAGTTTTCATTACAGACGGCAGTGAGTCTGTATCCGCAACTATTTTCCATTTTCCTTCGCTAGTGTTTTTTACGTAGATCCCGAGCTGTCTTTATTATTTACTTATGAAAGAGATCATTCTTAAATCTCCGTAAAAACTGTAATTGTGATTCAGATTTTCCATTTTGTGTACGAGAATTTTGTTAGGAATGTTCTTCATTCCTATTGAATTTATGAATGATTTAGAGGAAACCGTATTGGAAAATGTTCCGAAGAACATGCCTGAAATATGAAAATTATGCTATTCTCGCAAATTTCCAATTCCTGCGGAAGAATTACAAATCGAGAAATATATACGTCGTATGAAGGCATATGATTTTTTAGTGAGCAAATTTAGGTTTACGTATTATTTCCCTGCAAACTTAAAGTTGAATTTATCAAATTCAGTTTAGAAAAACCGGAAATTTACCTCTTCAAATTTTGTTGCACATTACTTAAGTTTCATTTCCATTTAAAGTGTAGGTATATCAGTTATCAAATACTCATGATTGGTAAATTTTTTCCACATGACTGCGTATTTGTCCTTCAGAAGCTCCTTTAATCGTCAAAAACCTTCAAAATAACTAACACAAGAAGAAACCTTTCGCTTAGACTGAAACGTATGTAAAACGAGCATAAATAATACGAAGCCTCATGAATGGAATATTTCCATGTCTATCACTAGGTCCTCTAGATCCCAGTGATTCCTCATTTCTTCTTATTGTGCAACGTTGAGTTTGACCATGACCGAATACCACCCACTCGGAAAACAAACGCCAACACAGTTTAATAGCTGACCTTGTCATTCATCAAAATTCATTGCAAAATAACATAGGAAATTTTCGACCTCGCATATGCTAATCAATTTTTATTCTGAGCGATCAGTTGTCTCATAAGAAAAGCCTAATATGCGGTGCAATATAAAATAAAATGCGTTTTTTTTTAAATTAGACGCCTCACTATTTTCCGTGTGAACAATAAACATCCTTCAATAACGAATCTTACACATTATTATTTTTAGTTAAATTGACGAGGAAATCAAATTATTTTCCGAATATAGTCCAAATTTGACGGATGTACTTTTAACTAATATTCTATATTGAAAGTTGAAAATCTACCGAAGTAATCAGCGTAAAAAGAACTTTGCTCAAATTTAAGCCACATCCGAAAAACATTCGAAATCTGCGTGGCTAACATTTTATCAAACGAAAAAAAAGAAGCGCTAGAGCCACCGAATGCCATGGCGATTTTTTATTTAACACGTAGAAATCTATTTTGCGAAATCGAACGCGTCTTAAGTTGTATTAACGTTACTAGGTTGTCATTGATTTGGCGATTACGTAACTAATGATTACATGAGAAATTTTTTAAACTGATATAGGGGTTCTACTTCAATAGTAAAAAAGTTCCAATTTCAGCTAAATTTAATAATTCATGGTTTGATTAATTTCATCTATTGTCAGATCCTTATTGATTTCCCTGATCCATTGATGATAAGTTAACTTATTTAACGCTATTCTTATTTCCGTCTTATTTCATTCGGCATCCGATATTATTTTATTTGTAATTATTGTAGGAAACGGCCGATATTTTAAATATTCTCAATTAAAATATTTTTACACATTCATTTCAATAATTTTATAAAAAATAATGTTTTTATTTTCTGAGTTCGTTTGAAAGGCAATTATCATATTGTGTAATTAATTATATTTTAAATGGTTATTATAAAATTTGATACCGATTGTGCAATATAATATGGTGGTGTTGATCCTCGCTCAGTTTTCCTTCCTACCAAGTGGATGGGATAGAATTTGCTTCAGTTCCTCGTTTTTTTCAGTTGGATGCATAGGTTGGGAAAATTTATGCAGACTGTATTGGTAGATGAAGTCTCAATAAGAGCAATTATTTTCCCTGGAGAGCGTACGTGATGAGAATGGGTTAAGAGTAAATCCTGGTTGAAACCCTAGTTTGGAGAATAAGGTTTACCATGAGTTTACGGTGCGAACCTACCTCTCCTGCTCCTTTTTTCCGTGAACCCTTTCACTTTATTGTCCACATATCACATTTCTCGCATACCGTTCTGATCTCATTTTAAAGCGCATATTTTCATCAGTCATTTTGTCAATATTATGGACATTTTTAGAAAAATAAAGAGATTCTAATTTATTCTGAAGTATGTAAAATAATTATTGAATGATTTGATGACTTATGACGCAAACACGTACCAAATTACTCCAGCCAATTAAAATTATTACAGACCTACATTAAACGGCTTTAAAAGCAAGCTTATGATGATTTTTATTTTTAATGATTTTTTATTTAATATGCTTATAGAATATTCCCCTGAATATTTTCTTAACAGCTTTTTGTATGAATAGTAGTTATTATCAACAAGGCAAAAGGCCGCTGACACGCAATGGACAATGGCATAACACTATAGCATTAAAAAGTAACTATAAAATGTGCAATAAAGAATTAACAATGATATTCAGCAATATTTTTGTCAACCGATAATACTTTTTTAAAATTTATAATTTAACAAATGTTTGCATAAATTGAATAAAAGCATATTTTTATTGCCAGAGTGACTCAATAAAGAGGGATCAAATTTAATTCTATTCCTATGGTTTATTGTGAAAAACTTCAGCATTTTCTCCTAATGTTATTTTAAATATTTGGTGTATTCACGAAACAAGTTTTATTGATTTTCAGCTTTGCGTCCGTGGAAGCCACTCTAAGTTGAGACATGCTCAGTTCACTAATGCCTGTTCATAAACGCTTACCTTGAAGTTATTAATAAAATTTTGGGAACAGAAATTAGTCATAAGGGACTAACTGTGGATTATAATGATGATGATTATGGCGAGGATGAGGAGCACGCTTCATATTAATTAAGCGGCAAAATTTGCAATATCCGGCCATGAATTATCGTGTAGCTCCATCTAACCTTGATTTGAAATGTAGTTTTTCGATTGAGTGAATATCGTGAAGAATTTTAAGTAGATCTCTAGAGTATGCTACATTTATTGTAATGTGTGCCGGTACAATTTGCTGATGCAATAATCCCTGAATATCGGAATATGATAAAGACTATATCTTTCACACAACTTTTGCGTTTTATGGTGGTGTTAGTGATACTGGATATTTTCACACGGAGATTTGCTGTTTGCCTTCAGAAACAAAAAATGATGTACAGTGATAAAATTTGAAATAAGCATATTTCTGCAATATCAACTTCAACTACAAACAATCTTAAACGGGAACGTCCTGTTGTTAGGCCACGAGCCCGTTCTCTGGAACCCCGCCGTTCACAATGCATCTCATATACTATTTGTCTATTACCAGAGAGTGATATTGGTACCCTAAATGAAATTTTTAGTATTTCTAAATTTTCTCATGACAATAATTGTTGAAATGCTCTCACCACGACCGCATCGGTGCTCATTTTTACATCCGTACGAAAAATGAGTGGAACTCCGGGTCCAACTTTCTTAGAAATTTATATCCCCCTCTTTAAACAATTTAAATCATACTTTAATTAGAGGAAATCATTCCCTTTCTATGAACCAGCTATAATATTACATAGCCCTCGGGTAACGATTTTTCCGGTCGAAACCAAAATTTCAATATGGCGTCGCGAGTTAACTCCAACGAACTGAATATGTTTCAATATGCAACGACTTATGCTGACGCAATATTGGAGTAAATTCAATGAATTAGGTGGCACATACTTTTCACATGAAACTGATATTACAAAATTATATTATTGAATAATAAATTACGTGAATGAAAATGTTATAAGCTTTCTGTGTTGAGCAAATCTCGTATACACTACGTCCATACTAATTGCAATCATGTTTGGTTGGTGAAATCAGGGCTGGGCGACTCGACGTATTCTTTCCACTAACCCATCTCTCATCCTCACATCCTCCCTCTGGCGGCTTTCCCTTTTGTCTCCTCCATCCTTCTCCTCGGCCAATTCCCCCCTAACCGTGCTCCCTTCTCATTTCCCCCTTTCGGATCCGTCGACTTGTCGACTTACCCCCGAAGTCATCATCCCTTAAAACCCCCTAGGGAACGCCCTCCATCTCGTTCGCGGAAATCTCTCCCCATTCGATCCTTCGTCGAGCCCGCCCTTTCAGCGCCCTGCGTCAGGAGGTGGAGAAAGGGATGTTTTCCCCATGACCTCTCTGCGGTGGCGCGCGGAAAGGAAGGGGGGATGTCGGTCGGTGGGATTCCCTAAGGCAGAATCCGCGTATCAATAAAACCCTACCCACCCTCGCAGGGTACGTATTGTTATCCTTTTCTCGTGCGTTTCCACTCCATCCTCTCTCAATTTCTCTCTCTGCATCATATCCTTCTGGGGATTTCCCCTTATTATTCCAAGTACATCTCGGCCAGTAGGCCTCTCGCCAACACTCCTCGTGGGAAAACGTAACTTGTCCTCCTCCATTGGTCCAGTTCGTATTCAGGGAGACCGAAGTTAAACCCTTTTCGAGGAAACAAACAGACAAACGAAGGGACTGGGGATTAGTTGATTTTTTGGAGCTTACATTTTTATCGCTACTGCATGCGTGTATGAGCTCAGCGTATATTTCTCCTTGAAATATGGAGCGCTGTAGGTTGGTTTCTTTATTGTTTTATTTCTTGGAAACAATTTCCCGTCCATCGAGGACAATTTTTTCTCAGTTTATCATTTTGGATAGTTTTTCGTAATAACAGTTACAATTAAAGCAAGCTCTTGGGTCTTTGTCTCGTAATTTTCACTGTCCACAAATAATTTATAATACCCGCAAATTGGCTGCAAGTAGTTGATATTCCTTAGATGTGCGAATATATTTCTCACCTTTTCTCAGTCAAATAATTTTTATAATAAGCGACGTCGTTTTTACACTTGCATATGCAAAAAGGGAAAACAAGTCTCCCTATTTTAAATTTTAGCAAGCCAGTTTGTAAATCATAAAAAAAGGAAAGCATCTACGAATTTCAATGAGTGTAAATTATCCTTGAGTGACATCAAAGATAAAGCATTGAGATCAATACAAACAAAACAGAATGCATGTGGATTGGAGGAAAAGAGCAGTATCTTAATTTAGAAACTAGGAAAAAATTTGGCACTCTAAAGAGTATAAATACCTTGAGGTCCAAAAAGCAGAAAGTGGAACAGTGGACACCATAATAGGCGAAGGCGTACGAAGGTAAAAAAGTCATGTCTTTCGAACTGCTTACTGAGGGAACATTCCATTTTTTAAGATAAAAAAAATATAACTTACAATATCATTGTAAAAAGTATTGTAAATTTAATCATTGAAGTATGGCCAATAGAAGTAAAATCCGTGAGATTATTTCTTACTAGCGAGAAGGGCTTTTAGAGGTCATCTGGGAAATAAAAAAAGGAAAAGATAAGGAACGAAAGAATAAGATTAATTATGAAGGTAAAAAACATCATAGTAAATAAAATAAATTGCACAGCAATTATGAAAAAACTGGCGCGTGAAACGGGTGTGAAATGAGAGAATCCCTCAGCAAATTTTAGAGTGGTACCTAAATGGAAGGCGGAGGAGAAATAGACCGAGGACAACTTGAATAGTAGGAATAAAGAAGATGATTGGAAGACGAACTTTGGAATGACCGCTAAGTATGGAGATTTAGAAGCGGAATACTTGGTTAAACATCATTAATAATTATTATTAAAAACAATATCTTTGCAAAATATTCCTCTTTAAAAATGTGTTGCTAAATATCCTCGTGAACGTAAATATTCTGGAAAGTGTAAAAAAGTTTTCTTTTTGAGGTTACTAATAACATTTATGAATAATATCTACAGCCTTTAAATTTTGAGAAATTTAATACCTTTTTCTCGCCTCTTACTTGATTTTGCACAACGGTTAATTATGCCATTATTTGAACCCATTTTAGGCACCTATTCCAGCTATCACTTACAATCAATATAATTATGACACAGTAAGCTTTATTTCTTTGCCAGAAAATATAATTGCCTATAATTTACATTTAATCTTTATTTTCAAAAACCCATGTTTAATCATATTTCACAATATTACCAAGGAAATCTTATTTAAATCCATTAGTTTTAATGGAGCTATGAATGAGAATGATTATCTATAATTGATGTACATAATTTCTCATCAGAGTAAATATTCTAGCTTAT
The DNA here is from genome assembly GCF_022747635.1 of Hetaerina americana. Lineage (NCBI taxonomy): Eukaryota > Metazoa > Arthropoda > Insecta > Odonata > Calopterygidae > Hetaerina > Hetaerina americana. Next base: position 102,370,455 of record NW_027286763.1, read on the forward strand.
TTCCTCAAGTCGTTTGATGGAAATATAAAGTGCAAAATATTTTTTATATTTAGAGCCCAAAAGATTATCCATTTTCATCAATGAAAAGGTTAGAATATCACAGCACAAATGAAACTTAATAGTTGATAAGGAAAATTGAGTGTCTTAGGAGAGTCCAGCAGTCATCAAATCTCGACTACACATTTTATTTCAAAATTTAGTGGGATGGTATGGGAGGTTTCCACTGGAGTTTTTGGTGTTCAAAACCACTGAGAGAATTAAAAATAGTTATTGGATAATTCAAATGCAGCAATTTGCTTCGTTTCTGGGTAAAATATTAGTTCGAACGAAGTTTGTTGTGTTCTCACAAGATAATTCTGTTTTAAAGAGGCATGTTTGGCTTATGAGCTTTGATTAAGTCAGTAATTCTTTAAGCAGCATGCAATTTGCTTTCATTTCGGTAATATCCTCTGTCAAGCACAAGGGGATGTGCAAAAAATGTGTTTTCTTGGTCGAAGAAAGTCTGTTACGTCAATGAAAACTTTTGCTCTGGTGAAAGCTTAGCCGGGTGGTTCTTGACCTGTGGCACGTGGCCCGACGTCGACGCCTAGGCGTATTTCAGTGGGGCATTTGATTTTTTTTGGTGCACTATTCATGATATTGGAGTTGAAGTTTGCTCTTTCATTAAGCCACCAAAGTGCTTTGATGATGTACACTTCGGAGGATATAGCGACTGTATTTTATGATGCACATTCTTAATTTTGATGATGGTGGAGCGAATGTTGGCAGACAATGAGCAGGCGCGAAATTTTTCGAGTCCATAAAACCTTTGGCTCACTCCAATGGGTTTCAGCACATCGATCGAATCAAAATGACGATTTATTATTATTTTTATTTTTTTTTACTTTCACTTTCGTCCAGTGGCCGAAGTTTGTTGTCGCTACCGTTTTTGGATCGCAGGGAAACTTTTATCTTCCAGGCATTTCGTTTTTTTTAATCCCCCCCTCCCCCCACCACCGAAATGAGCGGGTTTTATGTCTCCCGATTTCCGTTCCGTTCATAGAAGGGGAGTGGAGAAGAGAGAGAAAGAGAGAGAGATAAAGAACTGGAAGATGAGGGAGAGATTTTTTTGCGACGCACCGCGATCGAATCTTGCGCGCGCGTCTTTTCGCATCGCCTTCTCCGCTTCCAAAGGCGATTAATGTGATTGTGGGCGCTCCATGGTCAATGGACGTTAATAAGCGTTTTTCCTTTCCCGGGGAGGACGTCGGGGGCAGGAGAGTGTAATCCGCGTGTCCTCTCGCACGCTCCCGCACGTTCACTTTTCCGCCGCATTCATACTCTTCTTCGTGGCAGACAGCGTGAACTTGTGCTAAATAAAATCAAACCTAGCGAGCTCACCCGAGGCCTTGGGAAAACCGATCTAACTCTTTGACTCAGGGCGGCCGCGCGAGCTACTTGAGACGTTGCAAGTGTCCTGTCGTCACTTTCCATTACGCTTTCCAACCGTCAGCGATTGATTTTTCCTCGGGTGCGGGAGAGGTGGTGTGGGAGAAGGGGAGACGGTGCGTATTCTCGTAACTGTGTGTGTGGCTCGTTTTTAAGCGCCTCTCGTCTGAAACATTAGATCAATCATCATGGCTTTGATCTTTTAGTTTGGATAACCCGAGCGTTTACCGTGATTTTAGTTTGGAGAGGCGTGTTCCTGATCTCTGAGGAAGAAACAACACTTATGATTAATACACGCACCCACGTTTACCGATTATGAAGCTGTTGAGTAGAGTAACAAACAAGGTCGCTCGTAAAAATGGCGAAGAATGGTTGAAAATGGTTTTCAAATCGATCTATTTACCCAATCCGCACTAATGATAAGTCTAGCGTAATCGTTTTGGGTTAATTTTGGTCCTGTCATTGAAATTTAAATTCGCCAGCCCAGGTCGCAGTGGGGTAACTTCATCGTCTGCCGACCTAGAGGTCGCGGGATCAATTTCCTCTTTTAAGTGTATCCCTCCACCCAATGATGACATTTTTTGATCGTCATCATTGTAGATTTCATGTAAAAACCCGATGTAAAAAGCCGAAAAGGTTGTTTTCGGATTAACAGTAAATAAATATAATTTGTATCTTCAAATGCGCTGTGGAAGGGCAATTGAAAATTTGAGATAATTTTTACTAGCTTTCATGGAAACTAGGATAGTAAGAAATAATTTGAAATAACATCGTGGATCAATACATAAGTTTCCAAACAGCAAGGCGCTCACGCTTTGCTCATGCAGGGCTAATCAGTGATATTATCTAAAAAGAGAAGTAGGTTAGTCACGCTTCAGAAAACATGTTTTTTACTGCTCGTCTTTTAGAATACTTCTTTATCGCTCTTTCCATTTTCTTAAATTGTATACATTTTTTAATTACTCCTCACATATCGTTTAAAAAACCCTTTTTAAAAGATACGAAATTAATAATTCTTTTAAAGAGCTTCCTTTCCTCCGATATAAAATGACTTAAACAGATAATTTATTTAAAGGGATAAGTAATATTCTGCGTTGCATGTCGAATAATTTTACAGTCTAAAAGTCTTGAGCTTTTGTAAATACAGCAGAATAGCGCTATTTTAATAAAAGTAACTGGGGTATAGTGATTACAGATGAAAGAATAATTATAGGAAAGAAGTCCTCAACTTTTCCCATCAACTAAAGTAGGTGAAATCGTAATATGGCGGAATATTCGACTTGGTTTAATAAACAAATGGAGTAGTTTCAGGCGTGATGTGGTGGAAATCGAACAAAATGGATAGCTAATTGTGGCACTATTCCACTACAAAATCCAGTGGATTCCATTTAAGATGCATTATTCGCGGAACAGTGCTACTATTAGTTGTTCATTGGTAAAATAAATTGGGACCTTTTTTTTTTGTTTTTCAATGTAATTTTCTTTTTCTTAACCTATTGGTGCCAAATAGAATTTACTGGGGTGCTTTCCACGAGCGGTTGTGTTGCACAGATTGGAAAAGAATCTTTCAACTCATAATCGACAGTTACCGAGGGCTTAATCAGTGATATAGACTCAGAGAATTTGAGCAAATGTGTTATTGACAATATCCCATTTCAAGAGAAAAATGAGGAAGCAGGAGGTTGTGCCCTTAAATGAGGCAATTCGTTTGAAGGCGACTGTTTCGCAATTTCATTTATTCAAGTAGGCAAGGTCCAATCAACCGGAAGCGATGAGAACACCAGTCCTCAGCGAATTATGGGATATTTATCTCTGCACAAGTTCCTCCATAGAGGTGAAAATAAAGGATAGGTAATCAAAATCATTGGCAGTGGTGTCTAGTGTTTTTAAGGAGGAACAACGATAGCAGTGTTAACGTACTCTCCACGAAGTACCAAACGAATATATTGGTGGAATTCTGTCGATTCGCGGAAGTATGCATCAATCTACATCCACGCAAGCTACTGCAAGGGCGAGGGGCGGAAGGAAACTAGGCCAGCAGTTATACATGCAGAAAATTATTTCATACGTGCCTTTGAATATATTTATTATCTATTCCATAAAAACGGTCGCGCACACACACACACACACACACAAAAACAAACATGCCTATGTAACATCATGAAATATCTCCCTTGTGTTGTTTTCTGTCTTTTCGCCAGCCTTCACAAAACTTCGCACCTGATAACTTCTCAAATATTTCTCTTTGTCTTCTCTTTCTCAGCATTTGAATTCTAATCAACGATTATGTTTTTAATAAACAATAGCCTACCAACTGAGGATGGGTTCTGGGCTCTGGTACGGCACTCTACGATACTCCATTCTTTCAATTCCTTACAAATATGAAGCAATATATAATTTAATATAATGTCTACCCTATTTCATTCCATCCATAAGACCTATTGCGTTCCTCACTCTACCTCGCTTTCCCACTATTCTAACCTGCATTTTCATCTCTAGGATCCCATTGCCTCTTTTAATATACCTTGCATTCAAGTAAACTGCAAAATTTCCACCAACAAATTAGCAGTAACCGCAGCAGTAACTTTTAACGGAGTCATCATTGAATATTCATACTATATATATACATATATATATATATATATATATATGTATATACATATATATATATATATATATATATATATATATATATATATATATATGTATATACATATATATACAATCTGTGTGTATAGAAAAGTATTACTTAATTAAATACCAATTAAATTAAGAAATGAAGATATTTTCACTTCTCAATTACCGCTCCGGCAAATTATAATCTTATCGCTTTCGGTAGATGCTTTTTGAAGAGATGTAGGGGTGTTGTGGAAAGTTAATATGATTGGCATGGCTACTCATATTTATTGAGCAATGGCAATGGAAAGGCAATGGGAGTATCAATAGAGAGGTGGAGAGTTACGAAAACTAAGTTATGTAAACATTTAAGTATTAAAAATGGGGCGTTGTGTCCTTTAGAATTGAGAACTACTGGTTAAGACGAACAGACAGGTATTCTATGTCCATGTTGCGGAATTTCGAAGAATGGCGCAAGAGTTACAGGTCGTTTCTACTGATACGCCAGGCTGCGAGAGCTGCGACGGAAAGCTAATAGACAAAACGAGAATCGCTCCTCTCCAGTTGTACGGGTTTTTAGTGATTTAGGATTGCATTTAAGCGTTCGAATGACCTGAATACTTCCATTCAAAATGCACGCCTATTATCTTCATCAATGAAGGAAACCTTCAATGTTTTCGCCATGTGCACAACTGTGAAAATTTTCCATTTTTTTGTGTGATTAACGATGGAAAAACTGGAAAGAGAAATTAGCCAATCGGCCCAATAAGCGGGGATCACGAGGAAGGGAATCTGCGGTGTAACATTATACCTTTACGGATGACTGAAACGTTGAAGAACGGATCGATGTAAAGCTGGAGCCGACTATAGAATTATGAAGTGAAAGTTTTTTTTAATATGGCTCCTTATCGTGTCGTTTCCACGAAGGAACCACAGCGAATGTCCTCTTGGGGGAATGTTGCGAAGCGTCTGGACCACCATGGATTTGGTGCGGTGGTTGTGGGGAGGGGGAATCTTTGGCTTTCAAGAGGGAGGGGGTGAGGGGGCAAGCGGGCCGCGCCGGGAGACCGGGGCTATTCGATTGAGGCTGGAGGAGTTTCTCCCGTCGCCCGCCAATGCCGCCACCAGTGCACTAGCGTCTCTCCACTTTAACTTCCCTCTTTCTCCGATTTCCGAAGCTCTGTTTCTGTATCAATAACCTATTGTTTTCGAGAACCCAACTCTTACGCCAATTACCACCCGACCAGAGCCCTTGGCCGTCGAAAGGAATGAGACTTCATAAAAAAATGTCGAAACGAAACAGATACAATCTTGGACAATACACTCTATGAGCCGTATTGACCTAAGCCCTTAGGTTATGTCTTGTGAGATGAAATTAAGCGTCACTCATGGCTGCCTGAAGAATATATATCATCTTATCATCTTGTCTGTGTCTAATCTGATGTCAATCAAACGTCAGAGGTGTTTCGGGACACACAAAAAGTTCCTAAAGGCAACAGTGATATTACTATTTTGTTTTCTAAAATCTTTAGCAACATCAGATTCATCTCTAACCTAACAAAAATATCTGGATAGAAATCATTCCTAAATGATGTGAAAAAATAGTATAAGGAATGGAGAGGTAATTTTATTGTAAACGATAGATTTCCTCGATGGTGTAGATGTGATTAATTTTACTTGAAATTGATTTCATCTTTAAAATATTTGCTGAGAAGAATAATTTTGTTTCTACTTTCCCTTCGAAAACCCAAGATAAGATCTTTGCTAAAATATTGGTTAACGAGCTTACAATCCCCTATTTTTATTCCCAGAAAATGTAAATATCTAGGCACCGACATTTTAATTCTAGAGTTTTATAGCATACTATATGCAAGTTTAATAGAAATGACCGGTACCTTACAATATACTACGTACCGAAAATCATCAACAATTTACCTTTACTCCTGTTTACTCTGTTCAATCTATAAAAATGTTCACTTAATAGCTGTTATGAATTCCTGCCAAGCCGATTGTCCAAAAGCAACTTGATAAAAATATACCGGTTGCCGTGTTAAGGTTTGATTCTAGAGTTTTTATTTTTCCTGATCTTTTTATTTATATCTTGAGTAAAAACTCGGAGGTTTGATATTTAAATACATCGTCATAAAACAATTTGCGGAATAAATATAGTAAAAAAAGAAAAACATGAAAAGAGACACATTTACTGCACCGGACCAGACAGATGAAGAATTAAGGAAACATTTACCCTTTAAGAAATTCAAGAGAAAATAATGTAAAATAGGATAAAATTGTAGGCATATGCACAGCCGGTGGAAGGAGGAATATTTACAATAGAAGGTTGTCAGTTCAAACCCAGTGGTAATAGATATGTGGAGAGGCTCAGGAAACCGTAACTATTAATATCTATTTTGATACCACAACATGAATCAACCTGATCCATGGTGGAAGATAATGATGAATATGAAGCCTGATTATGTCGCCTATGTTTCGAAACCAGTAGTATTATTATGAAGTTTTTTGCGTGAAAAAATACCAATTTTATTGATCCCGTAATGAAGTCCTTCTTTGTCGAAAAGGTAATAATAATAATACCTTTGTAAGTCCCACCGATCTTTATTTTTAAAACTTAACTTAATTTAAAAAAATGAAAATCAGTGGAATTCAAAAATTTATTATTATTCACATTTCATCATGAAGTTAATTCAAGTTGAGCCGAAAACCATAGAATTCCTTCTTTGTCTTTGAATACTCTACAGGGTTTACAAATAAGTGTAACGACCCTATAAGCTCTATTCAACTTGTCTCGGTTGTTTGGATTATCACGATTCTCTCGGTTCATTCAAACCCGCGATTGGTAATGGCTCTCCAAAAATGCAATCTGCCTCAGATAACATTTTTAAAAAATACGACTTAGGTTCAGAGACACAGTACGGCCAGGAAGATGCTGTCGCTCTGTCTGATGTTGAAGCAAATCCGTCGACGCCATCTAAATCGCGGCCTAAGAAACAAAATTTGCGTCTCTATTATCCCACCCTTCTTATCCGAATTTCGTTAATTTCCCCTTGATCAGTTTCGTGGCTCCATTGGGCGAATGATGGAGAAATGCAAGAGGACGGACCCTTGCCGCCACGAATCGCTCCTGCTCGTGGAAAACAGCGAGTTTTCAATGATAAGGCACCACGGAGTGACTGGATTCAACGATTAACTGCCGTTGAAGCCCCATCCGTTCGTTGTGGAGGGGAAATACGATGACTCAGCGTTTGGTGTCGTCGCAATCTCGTTTACTGGGTCGTCATCGGCGATAGTTACCAAACAGGTCAAGCCTCATCACCGGAGTACAGTGACCCATCCCACAATCCCTCCGTTGCTAACCCTTCCCGACCCTTCTTCCTCCAACGACCCCTCCTCCATTAACTCATTACAACCCTTCGTCGTGCATTCACGGGAGAAAGAATAAAAAATCGACAGCGGGAACCGAGGGGGATGGTTATTCCCTCGACCGTGAGTGTTTCGGGTCAACCGTTCATCCCTACCCTTTCGATTGCCTAACGAAGTGTTGCTTCACTTTCCGCCTTCCCCCACACACACCTTTCGTGTCATATACAGTGCGCGCGAATCGACTTAAAACGGTCATTGTCGCATCTCCACACGCATGCAGTCTCCGACCTTGATTTTTAATTGTATTTTTGCACCCCTTTCGTTTACCCTTCAGGGGGAGGGATAACCCATCTCTTCACCCTCTCCTCCTACTCTTCCTTTCCTCCCCCCGGGACTTACGTGTCAAAATTTTTCGTCCGCGTCATTGATGTGAAGCAATGAGTTTATTCCCCCTCTCCCCCTCATAAGCGAAAACGTTGAATTGCTATGACATTTCTCCATCCTTTCTCTCAAAGCGCACACCCGTGAGCCCTTTTAAAGTTTGGTTCATGCTTATTTTTTCAACGTCACGTCCTTCAGTTCTTCTCTCGTTCGTATAATTACTCATTGTTTCGCGAGAAAATCATGAAGTCTATGACTTTGTCACATGTTAGACTGCGTCTGTTGGGAGACAGGTCATTGTGATTCTTCTTGCCCCTAAAAAAAAGATTGCGCAAGCGAAGAGGAGCCTTATTAATGAATGTTCTCCTATTGTCATTAGCCCAAGTTCTTGTGAACGTGAGAATCAGCAGTTTAAATTACGACGGATTGCCCTTAATTCATCCCTGACCTTCTCTTGTTTTTTTCCGAAGAAAGCGCCGCCGTTGGGACATCATTGTACCCTTTGTGACCCGTTTCTCTGAATCATTTTGACTTTAGGAGATGCAGAAATAACTCTAGTTTGTCCTTGAGTTTATTTCTTCTTTTGTTAGCGAAAGCTAAGTAAAAACGTTTCGGGTTTGTTTCGAAACTGAAAGTGCAGTTTGGAGCTGCTTTTTTCGTTATCGGATGTAAATTTTTTTCGTTATCGGATGTAGAGGATCGTTAATAGGGATGAAATATTTGCCTTAATGTAAGTCTTAATAGCCATAAAATAAATATTGATTATTACTGAATTGAAATTCTTTTATTTATTCCTTTTGATGAATTGCAAAATTGCCATAGCATGAAAAATAATCGCATTCACATTCTCACCGAGTTAATAATTACCATCAGGACTTAAACCAATAAAACTTTTCATTTTATATAATATTTTTTAATTCTCAATAAAGATTATTTTGTCCTGTGCCAAGCTAAGCGTGAAGTTTATCAGAAAAAGTGTATCAATTCAGTTATTATTTAATATGTGTTGGTTTCCCACCGTTTGGTTTCTGGTTTGTTTGGTCTTCTTGTGGATGAGAGATTACTTTTTAATCTAGGTCATGATTTTAGAGTGATCTCCATGATCAGTAAGTGAAGAAGCCCGTGGATGTATTTTTATTTACATATTTATTGGTATTCTATCGGTTAAGTTGGGTTTTGAATGTACATGGCCCATACAACTGTACAACGATATATTCATGTGTCTCTTCTGACAAACCACAACCTGACACTCGGCACTGCAGTAAGTACCTCATCAATCCCGCATACTTCCTTCCAGCCTTCATAACGTTCAACATGCCTATCCCATTTCTGCCCCTTCCTCACTTGTCCCATGTTCTCCCCTCTTTATCACATTCTTTAACATTCCATTGGCAATCAAAATGCTCTGCATTCGTCTTTCCTGACTTCTTTTCATTTTTCCCTTCAATCCCTTGTCCTCAACTTTCAACATGTCTAATACTAATTTGTTTGTTTCCCTTTCTTTCAACGTTTCCACTCTTCTCCACGTATACATTTCATAATCACCTAATATATGTCTATCATCTTTTCTTCAATGACATCTCCGCGCCATACAAAGCTATGCTCTATGTCAAAGTTTGTTCTATCCATTCAATATATTTGAACTTCTCATGGAAATAACTAATGCATTCTTAATGCTGTGAATTCTGGAAGAATAAAATTAAAATTTGCGATCAAATGGAATGAATAATCACAGGAAATATTTATAAGGTAATATGTTAGATGATTTCGGTTGAAGACTGGAATAATAATCAGTATGAGTTAAAAATGGGAATACTTTACAATTTAAATCCAATAATGTTAGGCAAAGAATATTTTGGCCTTCAAATTAGTTTCAAATAACTCCACATACATGAGAAGGTATTCCCTAGGTTTAATTTTTTTCGATGCTACGAAAGAACAAATTTATTCACTGAATAACCCAAGGCTTGAGGGGACGTGGCGTTGATAGAGATATGCAGATGAAAAGCATTAATTACGAGTATATTCAACTCCAGTGGAAACTCATGTCGCCATCCAGATCCCTGCCGTGTGCATTGCAGTTTAATATTTCAACTCGCTCATCCTAAATTAAAAAAAAACCTTATATCGTACCTTATATCATCACAGTTCTCAGGCTCAAATTCTCTTATTAATGCATGAAACTTTAATCTTCTGTCTTCCCTTTGTAAAATATTAATTAAAATATTTGACGATGAGTCTCTAAGGTTCCCTATTCGTGTCTTACCGTTATGTAATGCATAGCTTTTCTTTCATAGGTACAAGCTTGTAGCTGCTGAATTTCCAGGTGACACAAATCATATCGTAGATAGGGAAAAAATTCTTACTAGAGAAAATAATTTAAAACAATGAATTATATAAATAATAGTATTAATTAGATAAGGTTATTCATCCTCTTTTTCATTTCATTATAGCTATTATCCTACTTAAATTAATCTAACATGTAAAATAACCCATATTTTTCATCTGTATTTTTATATCTTTCGATCCCCTTGAGTGTTTTGAGGAGTGTTACCCCATGAGTTAACAATGATAAATTAATGAAACATGAACATTAGTATGTATTTCAGTAAACGATTTTTAAAATTGATCAAAAGATATTTTAAATCTTACAAAAGCTTTCGTGCCGCGTGGTCATAAATCGTAAGAATAATTACTCCTTATTACTGTCGGATTCTCTGTCACACTCCATCAACATTTTACAATGGTCTCGGTACTTATGGTATTTAAAGTTTTATTTATTTACTACGAGAATCAGACAAAGCTTTGGTCTGTTCAACAGCAAGCTCAAGTTCAACAACAGAAATACCTTTGGATAATAGGATTAATTGGTGCTGGAGTCATAATCAAATCAGGAGACGTCCGAATTGGCTGTTGTCAGATCGGGTCATTTGTAAGAGTTGAATGATATTTATCACTAGACCGATGTCTAGCAATGCAAGGAAGAGGGGGCTATGCATCTTTGCGCAATCTAATTTTAGGTTTGTATATATGTTTTCGTCAGCATACCGACAGCAACTCCAATTCTCTCTCCAAAACTATGAATGATAGATAAGGAGGAGTTAATTTCCCAAGATCCCCAATCCACTCGCCACCTCATCTTGGTAATACACCGACGTGATTTCTCACGTCTGTCCAAATTCTTCCTCCACAAACATTCGCCCTCCGTGACTAGCGGATAGATTTTCCCTTTCCTTCGCCCATTGATGAAAACTTGTGTAAATTGCAAACACTCTCCGGGTAAGAGTGTAATCACTCATGCTCGAGCGAGGATAAGCGTCCGTGTCCTCATGTTCTCCAGCTGGGCATTGCTGAAACCACATACATTGTGTACCACAACGTACCCTTCAAGCCACTACGAGAACGTGTGAAAAGGGTTGTTCAGGTCAACAGGTTTTCGAGTGGTCGATTGCTTTTAGAGTTAGATAGAACTTTGCTTCAAGCTAGTTAAAATGTTCGTACATTTTTTTCTGCTCGTGATATGGCGAATATGTGGTTGGGTGCAGCATTGGAGGGAAGTTTTTCTATTCGCAGCGGTTAAATTATCGATGAAAATATAAATGACACACAACTCCGAAAAATTCAGTTCAATACGTATTTTCAATAATTAACGATCTGATAGTGTTTAAATTAAGAGATTGATTTTAATCTTTAACTGTGTAGTTAAAAAATAAGTATCCTGATTTTATATTTGAAAATAATTACCTATAATACTTATATGACCACTAAAAACACTTTCGAATTGTCCGTTGTAGTTTTGAATACCATAAGTTTAACATTCTTACTGCTAGCATGAGAGGATTTTCGCGCTTAAAGCAGATTAAAATCTTCGATGATATTTGCGAAATGTCATTTCGCAGATATTATCCAAGGCTTTACCGTATTTCTGGTCGGCTGCTTAAGTTTTTTTCTATTGCAGGTAAAATAGGATGACTATAATGACCTAGTTGGGTGGGGTCTCCATCCTTTCAGGGTTTAAAATGAACACCGAATAGCGAGACATATAGATTCCAAGAAAGTAGCGCGTGTTCAAATCAAGTTTTAGTTGATTTATTTTAAATGTGAAGGTCTTTTTGCCACAGTCATCAGAATTCGGCGATCGTTGAGTTTTGAAACACTATGAATCTGTGAATAACTTAGGAAGATACATTTTCCACCGCCTTGACTGCATTAATAATTATATTTTATTGATCCGAGAATTTGATACTCTAATTCTACTATAATATGTCTGAACATTAGTATCTTTTACCCTAGGGACATGAAATATAAGTCTCTAGGAATTCATCAACGGAGTAAAAGCAGTTTTCAATGAGGTAATTTTACAGCTTTACTTTGAAAGTGAACAAGGCAAAATATTTATTTTATGGATAAATAATTTAAAAATGTAGATCCTGCATAACTTAGAATTAAATAAAACATTAACGGCTGATTAGGAACTATTTCATAGTCAGTTTTTTTTCCATTTGTTATAACGATGTGCATTCATATTGAAAGTCATGCAAACATTATTTTTTTGCGTATAATATAGAATAAAAATATAAATACAAGCTAGTGGTAAAATGTTACACATTTTTAAGCGTTTTCAACTGCTATTTATTTTATTTACAACAGTAATAATTCTCAATACCTCTGTTACTTAAACACACGTAATTAACGGGGAAAAAACATGTTACAATGCTGTACTTGATTCTAGAGAAAATGTACACATGTAATACATCTATAAAGACTTTTTGATTTGTAATGGTTATAACTGTTTGCAGAAGATAACAACCAGAAGCCACCTTGAGGCACTGAAAGTCAATATATTGCTCCCAGTTCAAATACTCATCAGTATGAACCCCCAGAAATTTTGCATCAGTCGATCCTTCCAAATTTCTATCATGAATTTTCAGTTGAGGACTACTCAAAAACCTCTTTTCCAAGCGGGAGAAAATGAGTAAATTTGCATTTTTTTAGTTATTCATTACATTGTTGGTGGACCACGAAGAAACCATTGAGTTTATTTCATGCTGAAGCACAATAATAATGTTTTCATTATTACATGCATTACCACATGACATTAGATGATTTGCATCATCTGCTTATATAGTATTTTTAAATCACCGGAGCTAACATATTGTGGAAGGTCATTTATTTACAAGGGAAACAGCTATAGGCCTAAAAAATGTATCATGATGGAGCATCCTTGGGGACACTTAGCTTCTCAGAAATTCCATTTATAGAGCAGAATGAAGAATGTGCTGGAACAAACATAACGGCTATATAAAAAATTTCTAAGCCAGTTGCTAGTTATGCTTGGCATATTAAAGCATGCAATAGTTCATATAATTGAAGTTTTTAAATCATTAACAAATGTTGAATAAGACTATATAATGCTCCATGTGTCAGCTTCTTTGTCTTAAACAGTTGCAAGTTGTTTTGTCCACCACTCACTACCTAACAAGTGAACTTAGGTTGTGAACTCATAGTTGGAACTCATAGCTGGGAGAAACAAAAATGCTTGCATTTACCTCATCATAATCTTATTCATCTACATCTCTTATTGTTCTAGGAAAATATGACATTTTAAACCTGTCAGTCTTGCAGTCTATCGCTCTAATCTTATATTCGTGATCCCTCCGCTCGTAATGTTGGGGTTCGTATTATGTTCTTGATGTCATCGGAAGAGGACCCACCTTTAAATATTTTTAATATGTTTAATCTATATTGTAACCGCCACTGTTTAAGGGAATCCCAGCCTAAATTTTCTAGCAAAGTAGTTACGCTACTGCTTTTGTCATAACAATGTTTGACAAATCTAGCCCCCCTCCGCTGAGCTCGATCTAATTCCGAAATCAAATTTATCTTTTGAGGTACCCATATCCTAGTAGCATATTCTAGGTGACTAAGGCAAGAAAACATTGTCCCTTCACTTTTTCTTTGCCAGCACTCTTTTCAAACAGCACCCAGCACTTAGCCAGCTCTCTTTTTACAAATCCCAATTTTTTATTAGCACGACCGCATATTTCCCGTATGTGCTTTCCACACGACAGATCGTGAGTAATTGTTACACCCAAATATTTAAAGGAATCTACCCTCGTGATTTCTCTTAGTCTCACTTTGTAACTAAATGGGAGGGAATTACTCCTTTCCCAAAAATGTATTTCCACGCATTTTTTTCAAATTTAATTCCAATTGCCATGTGTCACACCAATTCTGAATTGCAAGTCGTTAGCTAACGCGACTCTGTCTTTGCGACTTCGAATGTCCCCATAAATCACCGCACCGACAGCAAAAAGACGGAGCCTGCTATTAACTATGGTACTGAGGTCATTTATGTAAATAAGAAACGAGAGGGGGCCTATCACACTTCCCTGTGGTACACCCTACATGACCTTGACAGTATCGGATGATACACCGTCCAGGACGACTGTTTGAACGCGATTTTTTTTAAATTGTCTAATCCAGCATATACTACTCCCGTGTATTCCATAAGTTTCCAACTTCGCGAGTAACTTGCAATGAGGGACTTTGTCAAAAGCTTTTTTTTAAATCTAGGAATATCGCATCAACTGGAATATTACTTTCACCGGAATGCATTATATCATGAACAAAGAGTGCTAGTTGAGTTTCGCAGGTTCTACCTCTACGGAACCCGTGTTGGTTATGAATTAATAAATCTTGGCTATCGAGGTACCTCATTATGGAACTAACAATGATGTGCTCAAGAATCTTGCAGGAGGTGGAGGTGAGCGATATTGGCCTATAATTACTGGGGTCCTCCCGGTCTCCATTTTTAAATATGGGTGTTACAGAAGCTACCTTCCAGCCGTTTGGCACGGTTTTTTCTGCTAATGATTTCTTAAATATTATATAAAGATAAGGGGCAATTTTAGACGACAAGTATATTGTTATTAAGTTATTAAGTACTCTCTACTCATAGAATTGTTAAGGATTTTCATTATTCTCAGTCAGATCAGGCAAAAACCTGAAGCTTCGTTCAAAACATTTTGGCCTAATTTTCGTTGAAGTTAACTCTGCACCATTAGCCCAATAAGTTTAGACCTCACTATCGCGACTCAGTACACGCATGTTGCTAAATCTAACCCAAAAACCTGGCACACTTTTGCAGTATTACCGGCCGGATTTATCTTTATAAAGGCCGTTCGGTACTCGAAATGGAGCCATTTCGTAGATATGTCATTGGAGTACTTTGGCAGTTAGTTAACTTCAGGTTTTTTTAAATTATAGGTTCATGGAAAAGATATTTTTAAATGTGGGGCATATGTGATCTCATCACGATCAAAGTTAACTTATCCCACCAATCGATGCTGTTTTACTTACAATGTCTACACATAAAAAAATTAACGGATTAATTCTAATGTTAACTTACAAAACTTTGTTGAACAAAGTGCCCCTTCGGTTGTGCTAACTAACATATATATTCTTAAAATGGCTTAAAATAGTCTACGCTCTTTTGACATTGTATCTTTGTATAGTACATTGGCATTGTATCTAACGCTTTTTATTCCATTTTTGCAAACCCGTCCCAAATGAGGATCACCTGTCTACTATGGTATTAGTCGATCCACTTCCTTCTAATAAGGTGGGGCTAAGATCGTCGGGTCCACTGATTTTCTCGATAGAAATTTCATTTTGACAGCTTATGTGGCCAGGTGGTTTTATTAGCTGTTTTGTTTAGTATAATCGGGCACCGGAATGTCTCGATGATTTATGCTAACCTGCTTTGTTTGTGCTGATAACAGAACTGACTGACCATGGTATTTGTTATTGTCATGCAGTTATCAAAGTTTCTCTCACTATTTCTCGGACAGCCAGTGTAATCTGAGTGCCATACGGTGAATTGACCTCCCTGGCGAATTCACGTGCGGTCCCCTGCATTTTCCTCCTCAACCCCCTCCAGCGATACACTTACCCGTAAGACCTGCTCGTCCCGACCACCGCGATACTATTACTCCTCCCTCTCCCCCAATTTTCCCGATAGCTCAATCAGCGAGAACTTCAGGAATCATTCTTTTAAAAATTACTTTTGACGGAAATATCCAGAGTGGAGAAAACAACTCGGGCGATTTTGGCGATTAAAAATTTGCTTTCCATTTACCTACCTTCTCACGTCGGGGTACTGGTCATTTTGTTTTTAAATTGCACGCAGGAATGATATTGGAAGAGACAAAATGAATTTACCCCGCGATTAATATCATATTTTTTCTACAAATCATCCGTTAAAAAAATGGTAGGTCGAATACATTTATAATTAAATGCGATCTGGTTCTATTGCAAACAGTTTTAACCATCAGCCATATTTGCTTTACATCTAGCATGGGATCTAAGGATATTTTGGGTCATCTTTTTAGTTAGAGCTCTGTTTACTGCCAGGGTCGATCAAAATCCTACCCGATGCCGATAGACTACTCTTTATAATAATAATTATTTAAGACACGTGGAGTTTACTAATTGGCAAAGCTTAATTTATCAATAAAATAGTTCTATTTCATGTACCTAACCGATCTCATCAATTCCCTAATAAGTCATTAGTCGAATCAGATAGATCCAGCCATTGCTCCTGGGAAAGAGCGTAAGGTGTCTGGGTCGAGTTATGCCGCAGACGCTGATGTTAGAATGTTGTGATAAAACCTGATTTGATTCAATTTGCGGTGCAGAGTATACTGAACAGTGGAAAACAAACTAATGGTACCGCAAAGAATGGGAAATCTCCCTCATTTCTTTGGACGGGAAAATTTATTGAAATGAATGCCCTTAGCGGCGAGGATAACTCTGCATTCTCAAAATTAGAGAACTAAAGTGCAATTATTTCCCAAAATCTCACTTTGTATTTATGGTACTAAATTAAATTTACTTGTTCTAAATCATTTATAAACCTTCAGCTGTTTTCTTGAGATTGATTTGCATTAAGGTGAGTTAAGAAATATAGGATCTTTAGATCTATTATTTATGATAAAACCTCAATGGTATCTGTCATTGGTTGGTTTCAGCAGTGGTGTGTTTTGGTCAAGGTATGGGGAAGCATAACTCTAATCTTTATTGCTCTTTTAAAAAAGTTTTTTTTTCTTGTTAAAAAGGGTTTTCCTTACCTTGCGGCGGCACCGAGGCATGAGGTTAACTTATCACATTCACCATCTTCACCACACTCTGAATCCTCATTAGAGGCCCTTCAGGAATCGATCAGGAATAATGAACTGCGCAGTGATCTGTTATTTTGCCTCTTATTAAATGCCCCGCTGCTCCATTACTGGTGAAAGTAACCTTTCAAATAGAGTCTCTCACCAAATTCCTATTTCTGTGGTTATGGCGAAAAATCTAATGGTCTTATATTTTTCGCCTTCCATCAATCATATGGGATATACGAGTGCGAGCTACAGCCGGCGTTGCGTTCATATTTCCCAGAAAATAGGACTGGTCAAGACGTTTGCAAGGCTAAGATCCGAACTTGAGGCCATTGAGTCGACGCTTGTATTTAAGAAGGCTAATCGGATCGACTTCTACATTAAGCCTAGTGTCTTGTGTTTAATTATCGTTACATCACAAGTATAATTGTTGCGTGTGGAGCACAATTTAGATAATTTCTTTCTCTATTTGTCCAAACAAACTAAGTAATTATGTAAAGGGGCCGCACATATTACACTCACAAGTCGCTTTACGAAATTAATACTTGAAATAACTCAGTGTGTTGAAATTTAATTAATTCGTAGCAAATAATAATGCACCGTTCGACTGTTTATAGGGATTTATTTCGATTAAATGAAGAACACAATGTATCTTTCCACTTTTTTTATTTACGTACAACCAGTTTCAACGCTTAAGCGTTGAAACTAGTTGTACGTAAATAAAAAAAGTGGAAAAATACATTGTGTTCCTCATTTAATGAACATGAACTTCCACAGATTTTAGCCAGGAACAATAGAATATTGAAGATTTATTTCAATTTAATAAGAAATAAACCTATGTTAACCGTGTTACAGTGCATTATTATTTACTGCGAATCGATAATGTTTGCCTTCTACAACATCACGCTTGATTTGATACAATTGAAATTTAATATAAAAATATATAGTTTTCAATGGTAAAGATAACTCAAGAGTAAGCAGTTCAGTTTATTCGTTGATGACGGTAGAGAAAGAAACTTTGCGCTTCCACATAAAGATTTATTACCTCACATAATAGATACAGATTGTGGGAGATGGAAACCCTCTTGAAATACTATTCTTGTAGTTCTCTGCAGGTGACGTTCATTTACTTTGGGGTGATTCCGCGAGCGAGGCACTGGCTGTTGAAAAATATATGTTCAAAGAAGCAATCCGATGTTTGATGGTCAATTTCCGGTAGAATCTAGCCTCCATTGTGTTGCTGGAGCGCTTGATGAAGATAACATCCCACTACCATCTCCATGTGGAAGTGCAAAGTTTTTTTCTACTCTCATCATGAAGGAATTCCACGAAGTTTAGCCTGAAACTGTTATATTCGTTGATATTGTGAGGTGTAGCGGGAAACTCCTGTATAGACGTCATAAAATAAAATAATGGTTTCCAGGCAAAGTAAGGGTAATAATTTTAAGATAAGGACCATTAAAGGAGTACTAATGAAGGGATGAGTTATTTAATGAAGGCAGAAATGTAACCGGCGATGGGAAAAGGCGGAGGCTTATAGTAAAACTAAAAGTGTAGGGGTATAAGACTTTCTATCAGAAGAAGTATCTACTACCGGCAGTTAGTACTAACCTAGATCTAAGGATGTGGTTCATCAATACCATATATTTGAAGTTATTTTCTACAGCCTAGAGACATGATTAGCAGTGGGAAGAATATCAGAAGCATTGTGATGCTACAGATGTATGATGAAAATAATATGGATTCACAGAGTGACAGAGATAGAAATACTTCGAAGAGCGGGTAAATTGAAAATTCTATTGAGAGCACTTACGTGGAGAGAGAAACTAATTGAACGTATCCCGAGGAACGATGATTGACTGAAGACCGTAACTGTAGGAAACTTAGAGGAAAGCATCAAAGGGAAATACCAAGACATAGAGAGGAGATGGTAATGGAAAACATCAGCGCCAGATACTATGAAGAAATAAAGAGGTTGGCAGGTAACAGGATGGATTTGAAACCTGATCCAAACTGATCATCGAAATGGTGAGGAAATTTAAAATAGGATTTCATAGAATTTATTAGGAATATCTGTTTAAATTTTAACTACTAGTATATTAAGTTCTATCAGTATCGGAATATAAGAGGAATTAGGAACTTGGTGACACCATTGAGTCGGTGATTAGCTTTATGGCTGGCTAGAAAATTGCAACTTCGGATTCCCATTCGCGCCGCGGGAACTGGTCGCTGATTGCCCAAGGGAACGCCTTCCCGAATGACCTTTTACGTTCGACGGACATCAATTACTTTCCCTAATGTTTTAAGGCAAAGGGCACTAGGGTATCTTGTCCATTCACGCTCTCCAAAGGAGAAAATTGTAGAGGCTATCTACTCATTACTAAGCAGGTTCCTGCTCGTAAAAAAAATCCTAATTAAAGAAATGGATTTCGATGAGAGTATTAAATCAACCAGCGTGTCCAACGTGACGTGGTGGAACAGCATTGTCTATATGAAGGGCACACCTTGTACTGTCCTCATATTTAATATATTGTACAACGCACTTTTGCACGAAAGGGCTCATGTCTTTAGGTCAGCTCTCCAATTCTCTTCTTCTCAAAAACTGTAAATAAATGATGAAGCCTAGGGCCTGGAAAACGTCTTGTACAATATATTTCAAAAAGTGGACAGCACGAATTGCGACTTTGGTTTATATAATGCTAATGAGTCTCAATGCTATGCAACGAGATACCAAGCGTTTTACTGTTTAAAAAAATTGTAAAAATATATCGGATCATAAATTCTGAGTATCTCTATTTATCGATATAAATATCGTCCATCTCTATGTCGAATCCTCGAACCCATTCAGCGTTCATATGGGGGAGATCGGGGCCTCGGGATGGGGCACCCACGGGGGGAGAAGGGGGAGAGGGGGGAGCACCTCCGTCTGCGCTCACGCAGGTGTATACGGGCGGCATGGGTGTTGTGTGTATGTGTGTGTATGTGTGTGTGTATGTGTGTGTCGGTGGTACAGCCGCCATAAGTCGCCCTACTTTTTAAACTCCGTTTCATTCCATTGACCCGGTTAAAGTCGGTCCCCTCCGCCCCTTTTGCCCCCGCTCTCCCCCTCCACACTCCTCGCCTCTCCTCGCCCAAGCTCTCCTGTGCCCACTCCTCCCCCTCCCCACCCACCGGGAGGCCCTTCCCCTCCCCCTACAACCCAGGGGGGCCCTCCTCCGTCCCCTTCCCCCCCCCCGGTCGGAGGGGCCAGCAGGTGAAGAAGTTGTCCGCCTCTGGTCAGAGAGACGGCGGTGGCGCTGAGAGTCCCTCGTGCAGGCGGACCGATGGCGCGCGGGGAGCGGCGAGCCACGGGCGGCGAGTCGGCGAGCCTCCCTCTCGCATCTTTCGCACCGGACCAGAAGTGGGCCGCTAGCCTCACGCCCCTCCCTTCCCCTCAAGTGCCGTGCCTCTTTAACTTCCTCCCCTCCCCTCTCCCTCCCGCAACTCTTTTTCATCTGTCGGCTCCTCGTGCCACGGGGAGGAATGGAACGTTGCTGTCCGACTACGGACAGGACGAACTTAACCTGTTTGCATGGTTACTTCTCCAGATGTTGGTGGATCCGACAAATTATTTACATCACCCACTGTGGCACCTCGTTTTGAATCCGCGCAGCCCTAAAAAGATCATTTCGTTTACTCGCTTAGTTTACATAACAACCTAGTTTCACTTCAGTGTGGTTGTGGTACGGAGCACAAGTGTCATTCATAACTGAAACTACGGTGCAATAACTACTCCCTGATTTTCGGTTCGCCCTGACTTTTCTTACGTACTCACCCTATTGAACACAACCGCACGTAAATGTTTCTTTCATTAACTGTATTATGCGTTTCGAGATCGATATTGATGTGGTACTGAACAAGCATTCACCGTAGCAGTTATCCGCATTGCTCAACATAACAAGGAACACAAAGTAGTCAAACATAAGGCGAACCGGTTCCTTTTTGGATGGACTTGCACCTTTAGGCATCGCTGATTTGGAAAGTTGGTCACCCTTCAGATTCCATTCCTAAATTGTTTATGCGTTATTTTTAAGGAGGATTTGATTATGTTATAGTCGAGAAATGCCAGTGCTTCAACGGAAAATAAAGATAGACTGATCATATTTACCCCTGGTAAGTTAGTCGGCACTTTCAATAATTACATGACTAATGAATTGGACGATGAATGGTCACAAAAACAGATTATTTTCTCGTTTTTATAGTATACTGTAGGCATTTTTCATTGTTCCGTAATGAAGTCTACCTATGCTGGTCTTCATATTCAATATAGAAACTCATGGGGTCGTGGATAGACAGATGTTTATTTACTTCCAACACATAATGAACTCACAAAATGTAGACCATTCAAGATTGGAAGCTTTAGGTAGCCCTTAATGTTAAACCTGAATTTTCAGGCGAGAATTTGTTATGATAGTCCGCTTACTACACACTTTCGGAAAGGCAGTGTATTACTTCAGGTGGTAGTGTACAATAAAGCGGCTTCATGACTCTTGCCCAGCGAGGTAGCTCAGGCAATGCCTTCGTTAGGAGAATCTCAGTATTAAATGATTGTCTGCCCTATGCCGTAACGTAACGTGCCCTTCGTTTGCCCTGGTAGTGCTACTCAATATTCAATTAATCTCGGTAAAAGGTATTCAGAACTATTACTCCTTTAAATTTTAATGTGATTGAGTGAGAATAAGTAAGGTTTTAGCTTCAAATTTAATCTGAAAGTTGGTAACATAGTTTACTGCCGCCTTAGGAAAAATAAATATCAAAGAAGGGTGTGTTTTATTTCCCAGACAGAAGCTGTCAATCGCTCAGCTTGGGTGTGTGCCAGTAACATTATTTTCTGATCGTTTGAAACGAGCTATTTTTTTAATAATTTTTTCTTCTCGTTGTTTCACAATGCACTAATTATTTGAAAAGTCCAAATAGCTACGGAGTATTAAATATTTGACCGGAAATTACGTCATGACTTTAGTAATTGACGGAATGAAGAAGGAGAATGATGAGAGAAATTCTTGTGATTTAACGATACCTGTCGTCGTTTTGTTAGGGAATTAACTTGCAAATTAAATAGAAGAGGAATTTTATTAGTGTAAGGAAGGATAGATAAACCAGACTCAGGTCTCGAGATCTCTATTGACCTTCTCGTAACAAAAAGTAATCTCGCATTTATTATTGGTTGGCCTTAGTTGTGGTGGGTAACGTCCTCGCCGCGACAACCCAGAGGTCGAAGGTTCGATTCCCGCGTAGGTGAATTTTTTTCCCTTTTAGGGCTTGGATTTATGGTGTTTTCGATGTTATTTCATGTTTATAGCTCGCTGTAAGGGCCATATACTTGGCTGTTTTCGGATTAGTACTAAATAAATAAATATAATATGATAACTGAAGGTAACGGGCCTCAAGTTACAAAGCGTAAAGTCTAATTAGTCTAAAAGGGTTTAACCAGACCGTAATTACTGTTTATATGCCGCAATCCTTTTAGCAGTTGATGAATGAATGGGATTTTCAAGGTTGCGGTTTGAACTCCTTCAGTGAGGAGCTCGTTCACTGATTGTAATGATTTTTAAAGATAGCAGGACGTGAAGCATTTCATCATTAAAAATTAAAGTCACTCTGTATATATAGTTCAACCAGTTGATTAAATTTAATGAAGCACTTTGGGGATTTTATTTGACATTCAGTGGATCCGGTATGCTGATCGTATCAAAAGTACCCTTCGCGTTCAAGTAGTGATCCGAGTGACAATGAAAAGGTCGTCCACGGAGCTATTTTTCTGAACAATAGATACCGCGTCAATACCATCCTACTTCCTAAACCCCGTGATATTCCCAGAGCATACCCGAATATACTTGCTCTAGCCAAACGCGACGTTATTTTAAAGATTTGTTTAGTGTATAGGACCTGATGTGTGCAATATGTATCCAAATTCTTGCGCTGATACAGAATCTGCGAAAATAATTTTTAAAAACAGGTTTTCTCGTATTTTAACCAAAGAAAATCTTAAGGACCTTTTTTATAACTGGGAAAAACTATTATTTTTACTTATTATCATTATATGAATTCATTAAACTTGCATTTCATTTTTAATACACCTACATATAATTCATGAAATTAGTAAATCCTTTCACATATAATAAATCCAGATATAATTTGTGAAAAAAAGAGATTTTTTTGAATAGTAAGCAAAGTACCAGATTTGTATCATTGGTATCTTCTGAGTTGTGTGTCTTATTACGAGATGGTCTAGGTAAGGAGGGATTTCGGAAGGTGGCCGTTGTGGAGCTCCTCCGACGAATTAGGCGACAGTTGGTGCGTCAGAACTTGCAAAAAAGTCTTAACAAGTCACGGCACGCAAGTGTGAAGTGAGATCAGAATCCACAACAGTTGCTTCATCCCTATTTGATTAAGTTGGTACGAGGATCGTTAACCGCTGCGTAACAGTGGGTTTCTATTTACTTAGAGTTCGTTGATTATTCGTGTTACTCAAAAAATACTGCAAGAACAAGTTCCACATCCCACTATAAGGGAGAAAATGATCGGGTATCTCAGACTCGATTCGCAATTGGTGCTCCTTGAATACACCTTACGAGCATGGCGCGCGTTGAATCCAACCAGGCGGTGCGCGGAATGCTAATTTTAGACGAGTCACTTTTAGCTTACTTCCTTTCATACAACACATGTTTAATTCAAGCAATCCTTGTAGGTAGACGCATTGGCATTCGGATTTTCACCTTGAAGACATTAAAATGTGTTGCTAAAAGTAAAACTAGTAAATTATCAGCGCAGTCATGGGAAAATACGTGGCTAGTTGTGTTTCCAAATTCTGGAGGACCAAATTCGTACGTAATTAACACGGTTAAAATTGCCAAAACAGCCACAGGAACTAAGTGATGTTCCTATTGGGAAACAATTGTGTGTATTTATGTCTATATATATATATATATATATATATATATATATATATATATATGTAGATTTTTAAAACATAGAAACACAAAGAAAGGACACTCACAGATGTAGCTTTGACGTTTCGACGGCACGCCCGCCTGAATATATATATATATATATATATATATATATATATATATATATATATATATATACATATATATATAACACTTAGCACTAGTGGACACAGACAAAAACACACAAAAAAGAGACTCACTATTTTTCGAATTTTCGGTGGTCGTGGCCACCTTTATCAAGGAAGAGAGGGACAGAACTTCAGTTCAGTAGAAATCAAAAACTGCTGTACCGATTTTAATCATATTTGACTTGTTATAATAATATAAGGGAAAAAATGCAATAAAACTACATAAATAAGTATTACAATGGCTTTTCAGAAAGATATTTTCTTTATTCAATCTATACATATATACTATACATTCGGGTTTATTCTCTTAAGTCAAGCACCTTGTGATATACAACGTTTTTTGTTTTGCCATCTGGTGCAAGAACAAATAAATCGGATGGTTAACCAACACGTGAACATGCCACATATAATTGACCATGAGAAAAACATGGGTTTTCTATATTCAGGCCACTAAAACTACGATTGGCCTTGTGATTCGTTAATCGTCTTCGCGAATGCAACACGAACTGGAAATTGAATTTGTTTTAACTCAAAGAGCATATATTGGTTGAGATCATGGGAATCCTCGGAATGAGAACTTCCTCATCTTTGAATTTTCCTTTGAGTAAAGTCGCGTGAATGACATAGATCATCAATTTTTGTTCACCAAACGCGTTCTATTGCATAGTTTTGGTTGTTTTAGGTTTCGAAGCATCATGACTACCGAGCCAACCTTCAGCTGTACATTGTGCGGTGGTAGGCCAGGCACATCCAAGGAGTTTATAAATTTAGATGGATAGTTGATGACTTTTTCTTCGTTTGTTACAAAGTCAATAGATTTGAATGAATACAGAGTACCAATGATTTAATTCTGAATTACGAATTTTAAGTCATCCACATCTTTGTTTTTAGCCTCGCTCACTCAATCATTTGTGATTTTTGTAGTAATCGATGATCTTCGGGAACACTTTGTTAATGAGCTTATCTTGCGATGAAAGGAAATTGCAAAAATTCCGTGGAAATAAAATCAATCCGCTCGATTCGATGGCAGGAACACGGCCATTCAACAATTGCTTGGAGAAATCTTCAGCAGATGGATCGTTCAGCAATGTAAATCTCATGTTTATTGTCAGTTGAAGTTTCTTCACATAGCACCACAGATTCGATCATTTGAAGCTAACGTTTATTTCATCGGCAGCAGTCGATCTTGGAATGACTGACAGTGTTTGGCAGAAATCGCCAGATAGTAAAATTATTTCGCCATCAAAGCATCTCGAGTCATTGCGCAGATTTTTCAATGTCCGGTCAAGTGCTTCCAATGCGCATTTGTGCGCCATCGTGCATTCGTCCCATTTTATTTTAGATGCTTTTACAATTTCAGGCATTTCGGAATGTTTCGAAACGTTACATGTCACTTGTTCAGAATTTTGTAGGTGTAACGGCAACTTTAACGCTGAATGAGCCCTGCGGAATCCTTCCAACAATGTGACCGCTATGGCATAAGAAGCAACTCCTACCGCAATGCCCGATCTCGCACGAGTAGAGGTCAAAAGCAATGATAAGAGGAATGTCTACCTAGTTCCACCAGGGGCATCCAGGAAAAATAAGCCACCATTTCCATCATCAATTGCCTTCATTTATGTATCATATTCTTCCTTCTGGTGGGGGTTCAGCAGGGGTACATTAGTTTGAACTGATTGGTCTAATTCATGTCGATCATATTCACGTTTACGTTTCAATTCTCGATTAAACGCGTCGTTCATTCCACGATCTGGCGCTGGCATTCCTAACTTCACTAATAAACTGCCGCACATGAGGTAACACATGTCTTCAATCAACAGCAAAGCCTGGTTATGCATCTCCTCATATACCTCAATATCGAGATTTTTGGAACTTACACGAATTCGATGTAAAATGTCTTCTGAAATGTTATCCTTGTTCCACAGGTCACGTGGATTGGATGGGTAGTATGTCGAAAGGATGATAGCAAATAATGTGCGTATCAGACTTGGAGATGCAGAAATAGTTACTTCAGCCATTGTCGTGCCCAAATGATTATCTTTTTCAAGCAAATTACATGCAGAATATAGAATGGAAAAAGTTGACTACCGATATGTACAAGTGCACTTGAAATGAAAGACAACGCCCTGAGGTCATCGATTCCTTCAAGGCTCGAAGAAATATATGAAGTAAAGGCGATAGATAGCTCACGACACGAATAATTAATATGCTTAAGCATTCTCCTCGTCCCCATGTGAGGTGCATTCTACTTATTTATGCGCGTGCTATATGCACCCAGCCACTTCTTATACATGCATGCACTCTCTCCCCCTGCATATGACGTAAATACACTACCTTTTTAAGAACCTTATAACTCTGGTTACCCTGGCCATCTGTCTAGAAGACCTGACCAACTTCGACGCCGGTTTACTCACCCTCGGACTAAAAAATATCATGCCTTGCTCAAATTAGCCACCTATTTCACGAAACAAAATGACCTCGGGAGTCACGCCTCCGACCACAGAATACTCCACTCAGATATTTGCGACTTTTATTCTGCTAAGGGTCTAACATTTAACAGTAACCCAACGAGTTGCTCAAATCATATTTTTATTTTTGTCAGCCGATGAAAGAAGAATTATAGGAGAGCCCCATTTTATAAATTTAGAGTTTTAAGGGAACGCTCTTCATCACTTTCTTATTAATAAAGGAAGGTGCACATTAGCAGGGACAAATTTTGAAGGTATTTTATCAAATTGTTATAGCTTTTCTCAATCTTTAGCATAATTTTCGTGTGATTACTCTCAATGAAGTCGATTCAACTGAACATTTGACAACATGTAGTTGTATAAAAAGTTTAACGATTATAATGACTTAAATTAAAATTTATTTTCTTGTGGTATACTCGACTTATTGTTATGGTTAACATTTATATTCTGTCCACCGGAATTGAATATATTCAAATAGTTCATTGGAGAGTCTTCATTAAGAGCTAAGTTAGTAAGTTTTTAAAAGCAAATACTTTCTTATATGATCAATTGAAAATGAATAGTAGATTGGCTTTTGTTTTTATTTTTAATTTATTTTGTCTTATCTCCGAGCATTTCAATTTGCAT
The DNA here is from genome assembly GCF_022747635.1 of Hetaerina americana. Classification (NCBI taxonomy): domain Eukaryota; kingdom Metazoa; phylum Arthropoda; class Insecta; order Odonata; family Calopterygidae; genus Hetaerina; species Hetaerina americana. Next base: position 102,397,637 of record NW_027286763.1, read on the forward strand.
TTAAGCAAACTGGCTTAATATACGTATCCTTCGATTTAACTACAAAGTCAAAACGGAAAGTCGCGGATCACTTAGCAACCTTAATCTGGACTTATTCAAGCTTGATGTATTTAATGGACAGGTAAACTGGGGTTGACATTCTCAGAGTGTTTTTATGAAGGTATATGTCCGTAATTTGTCTGACAGACTGAACAGAGAACTAACAACTTTGAGTCTAAATCAGTTAAAGGACGTCGAATGGCCTTGCTTATGTCGAATGGTGTTGCATAAGGGTAGATTATTTGCAATCATATTTCTTGTGTTGTCACTGTAGTGAGACAGCAGTAATTTTATATGAAGCTAGTAATTTCATTTCGTCATAAGTAAGGAGAAAATTTTGCATCTGTAACTGACGCTTTAATTGGGGAAACCAGAGATATTAATTGAATAAGTTTTAATGCAATGTACCAGTTACGACTTGTATCTCGTCGGATTTTTAAGACTACCTAAATTTACTGAAGAGCGGAATAATATTTTCTTAGTTGTATATTTCAAGAGGGGGACTATTTGAATTTTTGTACGATTTTTCATCATGAACATTTACCTGATTTTGAGTTTCTCAGTTTTATAATCGATGGCATATTCTAGCCTTACTCAATAGTCATGTCACAAGGACCGTATTGCCAAGTAAAAAGAAATGATTAATACAAAGGGTACACCTTTGCATTATTATCAAAAAAATATCAATTATTATGATAAATTCGAAAATTTAGGGTGGGGTTTTGATGAAAACAGAGTGAACACCGATACTTTTCTTAGCCTCTCCTGACAAAATGCAGCCTAGGATCCGTCGCTGCAATAAAACCTTCTTCAATTCTGCATATGCAAGTGATCAATCCACCTTCATTATGCCATGTATGCCTATGCTTATCTTCTCTCTACCTTCTTCTCCTAACGTTCCCCATTCTATTACAGTTTTCCACATTCCTTCATCGATCAAAATGCTAGGCATCCACCTTTCATGTCTCCTCTGGATTTCTCCCAACAATTTTCTCTCCTCCCTTTTTATAATGCCTAGTATTTCGTTTGATTTCCTATTCGGTTCTTTTAATTTTTTTATTTTTCTTCACACTCACACCTCAAGAATCTTAAATCAACGTATATCGTTGTACTCCCACGATCAAGTTTCCTCAATATAATTACCACGCGTCATATCAAAGTTTCCACGAGCCTTTTCTTAATACCCTTGCTCAATGTCCCTGTCATTCATTCCATCCTACTGGTGAAAGCTTATTTGCCCAACAAAATTCTTCTTCATATGCTTCTACTGCTTTGACCATCTTGATCCAAAACACTGCCTAATTATGTGAACCTGCTCTTCCACTGAACCCCCACTGATTTGCTAATTCGCTCAGCAAATCTTGCAATCCCCGGCTGATAGGATGACTAAAACTTGATCACCCGCATATCTATCTGGTTTTATTAATTCACTGCCGACCTTCCTATCTGCTGTTATAACCATGCCTTTTTTTACCATTTTCCCCACGTGTACTATGAAAAGCGGGGTTATAAAAGACAACCCTGTTTTACCTCTTTCTAAAGCTAACCATCCCGACTCTCAATCTGCCACACGCGCATGAGCAGCCGGAGACATGGTTTTGGATAAGTCGCCTTTTCCTCCAATCTTCTGTAATGCATTAATTAATCCCACCCAATTAACTGTATCGAGAACCTAAGAAATCTACGAAATAAACAAGTACACCCTGATTCCACTCTTCCTTGGTGTCACGTAAAATTACTGTTGGAGATGGTAACAACTTAAATTATTTATATCACGAATATATGACGAAAACTTAAATAGGAACGTAAAAAGTAAACAAAAAATTCAAATCCATAAGGTAAGATACTGTTGGAACCAGTTATATAACATTCCATGCGTGACCCAAGAGGTACTGTTGCAAATTACACACCTTTACCCTCATCCAGTCTTACAATCAATCTTTTCTAGTGGAAAATTGCTACTATCCATTGTTCATCACCGTTACCTTGTTTTAATTATTACTTCTGAGAGGTTTCCACTTTCTCTATGTTGATGCATAAGAGTTGTGGAATATTTATAATCTGTAATGTGTTGCTAGATTCAATAGGCATTGTTGATTTCCCCAACTTTTTTAAAACTTTTTATGTTAGTTTTTTTGTGAAAAATTTTAACTCTTAAATAGAACTCGTATTTGAGAATAACTGAATGGAAATTTATTTCCTTCCAAAATTCACTGGTTAAAACTTTATCGAAAGCAAATGAATGGAACAATAAAATCAGTGTCCCAAGAATTTCATTTAACAGTCTGGTCGGGTTCAGAACGCCCAAATTCTCGCTTTCAGATTCAGATCGGCGCGTGTTTCCAACGTTTGGCCAATTCTCATGCAGAATACAATATTCAAAGTTAACTTCACTTGTGTGGAAAGGGAGAGCTGGGAGGCGACGGGGGGGGGGAAGTTTTTGCGGATTCCGGAGGAGGGTTTTATCCCCTCGTGAAATAAAAAAAAGAAGAAGGAAAGCAAGCGACGGACACCATACCCGCCGAGACCTTCCATCCAACCGTCTGAAAATCCAGTAGTGAAGGCGTAGTCACGCAACCCGCCCGTCAGGAGAGAAGAGCGGGTGGCATAACAGCCAGGCTTCCCTCCCTTCCACCCGCTCAAACGAAACGACCGCCCCGAAGGCAGACCAGCCGGCGCAAATCGCGGCGGAACGGAGTCGAGCTTCCGCCCTGCGGCACGATAGCATTCCCCCACCCCTAAACGGCCGGACGCTCGCGTGCCCTTCTTTCCATGCTCCTCCCTTCGACATTCTCTCTATCGCCTCTTATTACATGTGCTCACATGCTCGGAGGTCATTGAATGAGCGCCATTGATCATCCATAATACCTGTGTCACCGTAGAATCCGAAATGGAATGATAAAATTGCATACGTAATCTGTGTTTTCGGTATGTCCTTGGAGGATCATGAGGGTGGAGTCCAGAGGAAACTACCATTTTATGTATCTAATACATAATAGGGATATACTATATAATGTTAAAAATATAATTAAACTATCTTATCCCTCTCAAGTAATACCACGTATTAAACGTGTCGTGGCCATGTCATATCCGAAATCGGTGACTCATTAAATGCTTCAATATTCAAGAAGAAATGTCACGAATGAAGTAACAGTGTCATATAATTATGGGAAATCCAAATTTGGAGCTTTAAAAAGAATTTGAAAGACTCAATGCCACGCTTTAAGTATTTCAAAGTTATCGGTCGTGCAGTTTTCACTTCCGCGTTAGAACAGTCTTCAGGTTTGATTAAAAAAAGGCGATTGGAGTGAGAAAAAGTACTCCTGCTGCATGATGCCTTGTCATTTTAACCGTTAAAATTCACACAAATTTGATCTACAATCACTTTTATCAGAGTTATTTCCACCTTACATTGATATAAACTAGGCCTGACTTGTCGCAAAGTTTATTTAACGTAAACAATGGGATCACTTCCGGTTTAGAAAAATCCGTCGATTCGAAGGGAAACAAGGAATCGCGCAAACTGTTTCAACGGGTAATCCAGCCTCATTTTCCGACGATGTCTCTTAATCGACGGCGGTCTCGTGGGCCGTATCGGTGATTGGTATGAGCGCGGAAGGTCGCTGCCGTCTGGACACGCGACGCAATGAGAGCGAGTGGGAGGCGGAGGCGGGTGTCCTAAGTGACTAACCTCCACGATCCGAGGAAGAGGGTGGGAGAGAATGGCAGGAAGTACGATCGCTTTGCATCCGCCTTTTTTGTTGACGAACGTCTCTTTAAAGGAGTAGTTGGCGACCTTGGCTCACTTGAATCGTACCTTTCTTTTCAAGCGCGAGGGACTGCTCGCACACCGAGTCCAGTGTCGCGGGGCTCGGGGTAGTCCACTCTTTGCGGACCGCCTAAGAGGAGTCTTCCAACTTCAGGGTCTCCCCCTGAGCACCACCGATGTGAGAAGCTGCGGAAGGAATACAAATTCCTTCCTGGTTGGTGCGACTACCACTTGACGGTCAGCGGAATTTGAGCTCCTGGGGTTGGACGTCCTTCCCTTCCATTGCTCTGTTGAGTCATCTCCGGCAATTTTAAACCCGTTTTTTCCTGTTCTTTGGCTTGCGCAATGTTATTGCTACATAATTTTGTTTAGGCCGTAGTAAAATATCGGGGTAAAGGTTTGTTAACTCCTGCGGTTGTGCTGAAAATATTTAGTTCTGAATTGATTGCCTTTTACTTCAGTTTCTTGTAATTGTTCTGGGTTCTTGCGTAGTTCAAAAATACATAAACTACGTTTCATTAAGTTCATAATTAAACTACCACGAAATATATTAGAGAAAATGTGAAAATATGCAACATATTAAAATTTTCGTATTATTTTCTGCGAATTAGACCTAAAGACATTGATTAATCGCATCGGTAAACCTATCGGGTAAAATTATGGGAAATGCCTGATTAAATATGGTTACTTAATATCTCTACTGACACCTTTGCCCGTCAGCCTATACTGATAAAAAATATAGCAAGAAAAACATATTTTCACCTTTGTGAAATGAAATTAACTCATGGGTAGGGAAACAGGGGATTCATATATGCTAGGCATGTAGGAACATACTGAATAAGGTTTATTTTGCAGTTTAATAGTTACACTGAGATAAAATTTTCATCCACTGTCCGGCAGCATAAAAAGGCGTACTTATATTTAGGATTATTTAAATATTTCTAAACTGTTACAAATTAAAAACAGTAACTCTTTGCCTAAGTTACAACAAATAGCCTCTGATAATATAAATTAAGAGCCGAAATATATAAGTTAAGTATCCTGGATAATATTGTCCTGTTTTCATCGCACGAGTAGTGGTGAACGCTACGACTGCGATTATTATCGTACCATTGAATAAAGCTGTTCAAATGGAGAATAAAACTAAATTTCTAATTGAATAAATTATATTTTCCAATCGCAAAGAGCTTCCCACTGATTAAGATTTAAGATTTTTAACTCAAATAACCTTTGCTGCCCACCAGCAGGAGAAGACAGTTGTTTTTGGGATTAGGATAGTTGAAAAATGTATCGTAAAAGAGTTGAAATTGTATTCATAAATCCAAAACCAGGTTAGGTGTCAACTTGGTCGAACTATTCTCCCTCCTACGGAACATTTTATATATATATAATTATATGTATTAAAAATATTACATATGTGTGTGTCTGTCTGTGTGTGCAATTGAGCATTTTTTCATTCCCGGAAGAACCCTGGAAGTCAGGAAAGGAGAGGTGGTGAGAGAGCAAAGCCTCTGCGGAGTATTTAAGGGGCGACGGGATGGAAGTGGCGGCGCAGAGAAAGAGGGAGAGGGTGAAGGGGTAAGAGAGAGCCGAGTCGGAGGAGAAAGAGAGGGGTCGACCCAGGCGGCAACGACCCAGAGACGGGAGGAAAACCCCGGGGGGGAATCGCTGTTGTGCGATGAGTTGGCGACGTCCATGTCTCACTAAGGACCGCCGAGGGCCTCCTTCCCTCTCCCCGACTGCAAAAAAACCCTTGGCTCACCCTGCTAACTGCCTCACCTCAAGAAATCACAAGCATACCCCGGAGCTCCAGCTTTTTCCCATCCTAGTTCCAGCCCTTATCCTAGTCTTGTTGCTCCCATATTCCCACTCCCTCTCTTCATAACCACTCATCTAACGACTTGGAAGATTTTATGCTGTCTCGTCTATTGCTTCTGTGTCACTTTAAACTATATTTTATCATTCATTTCATCATTTAATTCAATGGTATCTTCCCATTCACTCATCGAAATAAATTGTTACTATGGTCGACTACTGGTGGTTGAAATCATTGGGGACTAGTAGGAATAATGATTTGGTGTTGGAATGATTTTCATAGAAACCCCATCCTACTTTTAAGCCTACTTTTAGAAAATGACACCAGCAAGCAGAGTTAAACATCCATCCATACGGATATATTAATAAAACATATTTTGAGGCGGAAAACTGTTGAATAGTGACTGCGAACTTCTTATTTCTCCAAGGTCAGGGAAATAATTTCTCTGAAGGTTTCCTTGGTGCCTGTTGAATGATGGCTTCATTTTTTAGGGTTTCTCTCTGGTAGGCAGCCTTTTAGTGGCTACAACTTTGCCTGGTGGCTTGCTAAGTCAAAAATATGGCTTTAGGGAGTAACATGCATGGGCGCAAAAATTATCCCCACCATATTTCCGGCAGCCCTTCCAATGTAACCTTCACATATTTATCGACATTGTTCCTAATCAGAGGTTAGTATGGATTTTTTTCCTCATAGCCTGCATATAATATCACAACGCCCTTCAGTAACTGTCTCGCGTATTTATTCCATAGATTTTAACTTATTTTTTTTAAATTTATTGTAGTTATCCTTGGCCTCTATGTACGTATCGTATTTGTAAAAAGGTAATCAACCATTTATTCATTGGGCATAATGTTTTCTAATTTTCAATTAGGATTGCATTATTTTGCACATTTAGCCGTTGGATTTTTAAAGTAGCAATCTTGAATTCCTTTGCGATGGTCTCCTCGGTTCAGATTTCCGCTCTGGAAGTCATTTAAAGCACCATTGAAGAAGGTCGTGTGGTAACGTTGAACTTTTCCTTAGTTTTTTCAAATGTCCGAGGTTAGTTAAATATTTATATAGGGCCATCTTGTGGATTAGACACAATATGTGAGTATGTAGGTGTGTGTGTATATATATATATATATATATATATATATATATATATATATATATATATTAATTACATATGTATTTATGTATATGCACACATGTGTGTATGTATATACAGGGTCGCACCCAAAAGTGGTAGGACTGATTTTTTACAAGAATTTTATTGACGATATACTTACATCGACTTAATAATCTTCAAAGTATGCTCCTTGAGCTGCTACGCACTTAGTATAACGTTGCTCCCATTCCCCGTACGCCCGCTGGAAATTTTCTTTGGGGATTCCGTTGATGACCCTCGTCGAAGCCTCTTGAACGGCCTTTATCGAGTCAAAACGTCGTCCCCTGAGCTGTCTTTTCATCAGGGGGAAGAAGAAGAAGTCTGGTGGTGCCAGGTCGGGAGAATAGGGCGGGTGCGGCAACGTGGCAACGCCGTATTTGACCAGGAGCTGTCTGACGACGAGCGCGCCATGGCACGGCGCGTTGTCATGATGAAGCACCTATCAGTTTGCGATGGCCGGTCGGACTCTTTTCACGCGTTCTCGGAGGCGGGTGAGCACCTGCACGTTAAGCGTCGGTCTGTGTTGAGCAGTGTCCTCACTCTGTTCACATTCGTGTCGGTTCTTGCCGTCGACGGCCGTCCGGAGCGATGGTCGTCTTCAACGAGCTCCCTACCCTCTTTAAACAACTTGTGCCACTCAAATACTGCGGAACGGCTTAAGGCAGTGTCCCCATAAGCCTGCTTGATCATATCGAGGGTCTCAGTTGCCGTCTTCCCGAGTTTCGCACAAAACTTCACGGAATAACGTTGCTCTAAATTCAGATTCATTTTGTTTTTCGACGCGGACAAAAACTTGCTTCACTAAAAGCGGTGTCCTCACTCAACGACAGTCCGCAGGCGACTGAGGTTGGTGTTGGTCTGTTGCTAAGACCCCCCTCCACCTTACCCTGCCAGGCAGACCCCCCTCCACCGCTCCGTTCGCGCCAGAGAAAATCAATCCTACCACTTTTTGGTGCGACCCTGTATACTCAGATACACACACACAAACACACTAATTCATAGATTGATTTTATATTGATAAAATCTTCTTTTAATGTTTCGGAGCTAAATCCAAGTGGTGCCCCCGGACGGATACGTCTAAAGTCCACACGACGCGATTTTTTATCTTGCAGAACTTCCGTGGAAAACCACCAGCGGCACAGAGCAACAAATTACACCCCATATGCACCGAGTGGGTCTTTTCACACGCCGTAAGATTCAGCTCAGAGTGAGCCGTACCCTCACCTTTCTAAACCAAACTTCGGGTTGATTACTGTGGTGGTGAACATAATTATTGACTCGCCCCTCCCGGTTCAGGTTTTTGCATACACACCGCTCGTTCCCATTCCATTTATTATAGATGAAGAGGACCGCCAGCAGTCGTTTCCCAAGCGAAGTCCTGGTGAATCTAAGATGCGTTTTCCCCAGAGAGGATTACGGATCCCTTTCGCTTCAAAAGTTGAGGGTGACGAGAAACTTGAATTTTGAACTCAACGCATGTTCGACACGGAGATCTTGGCGTGGAAGCGTGGAAAATGGAGTGCATGGAAAATTCCAGTCTCGCGGAATTAGACTGCGGGGCGCATCTCTGGCGTAGTCTCCACGTGGTCCTTGGAGATATCTTCAACGCGCAAGGAAATTCTACTCCTAGTGGAATAAGGAGGAGGAAAAAGACGCTCGCATTCCCCTCTCGGGGAAGAGGAGCCGAGCATCTCCTATTCCCCGGCTCTAAGAGAGTGGAACAACCCAGGCAAATAATATTTCATACCTATCGTAAGAAGAGGGAGGAATGGTATTGCGCTCAATGAGTTTTCTTTTGTAGCATAAAACTAGGCGACAGCTGGGACGACTTTGCTGAATTGATGGCATTTTCAGGGGAAGTTCGAGTAAGACAAACGGTAAAAACTCTACTTTACTGTATGAATTATATCTATAGATTAGAACACATTACCTAATTGGGTCAGAGTTTACTAAATTATCGGAAAATTAATTGACCAAAGTCCGTTCATGCGGCACAAGGTAGCTTAGAGATTGGAACGTTTGGTACGAGATGGAGGACCCTGATTTGATCATCGGCGACTACTCTAGGTACCTCTCAGCTTCACCCAAACACAGCCAGCAACGGGCTAGCAATATTCCCTCCCCATCTCTCTTATGTGTTAATTTCACGCTCCATAGTGCTAGATATATCCTTCACGCCAAACCAACCTTTAGGTTGATTAGTGTGAATAGAGAGAATATTTTTTCTGATAGATTTATTATGCACGGTTATTGAAAATTTTCATCTAATACTAGTACGTCATAGATCATCTTTGTAGTGAGCAACAATGGCTACGGCATTCTGGATTTTTTCACAACCATTCATGGCGTCGTTATTCGTATATTTTCAGGCTATTGGAAAAAGATATTTGTTCATGAAATTACCACCGCCTTGGACACGGTCACCAAATGTATACGTTCATTGATCGAAATTTATGGATGCAATGAAGTGAGAGGAAAAGATACCGGACTGAACAATGCCACACATAACTCAAATGTCCGTGGACTGTATCGACGAATTTATGCATGAGAGCATGCACGATTCTATCAACACGCAGTGCAAACACTTGAAAAATATACTGATCAACCTTAGGGAAACTAAGTTTCGTTGGATAGGTTTTCGGAAAATATAATGGAAAAGTAATTCGCAGGTATTACTAAGGTTAAGTTAGACCATTTTTGAAAGATCAATGAGAGAAAACTTAACGTAAGCATTTGGATTAGATTCTGTAAAAATAGACTAGGATCCTAAATAATTACTACGAGAAGAGTGTAAGCGTCACGGTTATGCTGGAGTAATTAGATTTTGATGTTCTTGATCCTCGAAGAGAACATGAATGAAGTACATTTAGAAAGGTACGGTGCACTTAGTTTTTCTTAAGACACCGAAAGAATTCTTATGGCACCAAATTATATTGGTAGAATCGTCCACGAGAATACGTAAAAAACAGAGATAGACTCCGTCACGGATAGATTCCAGTACACATTCTACCCTCGCACGATACGCAAATAAAACAAAATCAAGTACAAGATCCCAAAAAAATTAAATAGACTTGACTACTAAATGTAAGGAATTGGTCCAGCGCTGAAATGATTGCACGTTATATGCAAGCAAAGTTCAAAGAAGCCAGAAAGGTGGATGCAGAGCATTTTGATTGGCGATGGAATGCTGAAGACTGATTGAGACGAATATGTTAGGCATGCGAGTTAGGGGTAGGGAAAGAATAGGAATATTGGATGGAATGAGGAAAGATGAAATCCAGACGGAATTGAAGAACAATTTATTGTAGCGTTGAGTGTCAAGTTATGTGTTGCTAGGCCAGGCAAAGAAATGTTGGCGTGCTCTGCCTGTTCTCATCCAAAACCTACCTTAAGTGGTAGACTATCAAGTAACAAGAATACAATTGTGGTCGGCCGTAAAGGCATTAAATCCTGTGACAAGCGAAACAGGCTGCGATAAAAGAGATAATACTGGACATATCCTCTACAGAAAGAAAGAAAATGGCTCTCTGAACGGAATTGAGATTGAATAAAAGCACTTTTAAACAACGTTGTCGGCCTCGGTGGCTGCAAGGTAATATCCTAGTTTGCCAACCCAAAGGTAGCGGGTTCGATTCCCGCCTGGGTAGGTTTTCCTCCTTCTAGCGCTTGGGTGTTTGTAATTTTGTATATTGTTATATTAATCATAGTTAATAGTCCGATGTTACCAAATACCAAAAGTTTTCGAATTACTGCTAAATAAACAAATAATGAAAATAATTTAGAGTGAGTAAGATCAAGTAAACATAATACATTCTGCGTTATAGTTGAAGCCAAACGTATCTTTAATGGATAGAGTTTAGATAAACAATATATTGTTTAATTAAGTATATCGACTGAAACATCTTTTTCATCCATTTTAAAATTCTTATAATACGTACGTGGGATCTTAGATAATTAATTGTGCATAAGATGATAGCTCAGGCGATCAAAATGTTTCAATATATTGCTTATTTGTCCTTTTCCTTATTGATTTCAACCAGAAACCAATTTTGCAAAGCTGCAATCCACTGTTATTAAAGAAAATTGCAATGCACAACTTCGTAAATCACATTATTTTACCATCCTTGGTAAATATTTTAAAATGCATATTGTCATTAGAAGGGTATGTGCTAGCAACCTACAAGGACTTGTTTATTCTCTTAAAGATTTGCTTGAGAAATGGTGCCCAGATCTGAAAGAAATGCACATACGATTTTTCTGTTCATCACAACAGTCTTTAATGAATCGAACACCCCTTTGTCCCATTTCCATGTTTAATCTAGCGGATCAGTTTTTTTCGTCGTCGGATCATACATTATGAAAGCTTGCCCTAAATGAGGTCTGAAAAGGAAAAAAATACAGCAAAGTCCCCGAGCCGTCAAATCGCTTCTACGAGACCGATACCCACGCAATTCGAAAAAAAAAATCCTCATCGAAAATTTCCCCGATAACATCCTTCCTGTACTATTTTCCAAGAGCTGAAGGCGACGAATGCAAAGAAAATAAAACATTTAGTGGGAATCGTTAATTTTTTCCGGAAAAAAATATGGAGAGGGAGAGATGTAGAGGAAACGCCCGTGAAATTCGACGGAGACATATCGCAAACGGGTGACCCAGTCTGCTACTCTTATCTCCCACCTCCTCGAACGGATCCTTCCATTCCCAACTCATGGGGTGGGAAGGAGGACGGGTGGATTATTTCTGTTTCGGAGGGATGAGCGTGGTGGATTACTAGAGACGATTTGAGAGAGAGAGAGAGAGGAGACGGGTATCAAAATGTGGTGTTGTTAACCGTGTGACCAGAAGTGAAATGACAAAGGACACATTGAAATGAAAAAGAGTTGGAAATAATTGGGAAGCAATATCTGAAATAATATCGACGAATGTGACCATTCGTACCGACCTTCCTTTGCTTTTTATGAAGAATTTCTTCCACTCAAGACTATAAGATGTCCCATTATTGACCGTAGATGAATGTATTATCGATATGAAACTTATAAATTGATATAGCAGAAGGAATGTAATTGAAGACGGGTTTATTGTAGTGTGAAATATCCTGTTGTATCTTATGAGGGGCGAGGCTATGACATTCGGAGAATTTAGTTGTTTTCTATCCAAAAACTACGTTACATGCTAGACTACCAAATTATAATAATAGTTGAAAGGTAACAGCAGGAAAAAATACAAAATGCTCGGTATCTTTTCGTTTTCATTTTGGATACGTCGATTCTCAGTAGCGCCGTCACACCGTCGTATACGGAGTGTTATGCTGTTGGATGAAGATATGAGTGGATCTAAAATAGAATCCCCTTCTTTCCCCTTTGCAAGTTGATATATTCCGAGCATTTTGGTCGGGCACGCACCTTTATACATAGCTCGGAGAACATCTCAAGTGCAGTGCCAAAACCGTTTGAATGGAACGTTAAAATTCTTTTTTTTTAAATCGTGCCAGTTAAATATGACTACTACCTATGTATAACGGTGTTCAATTTCCATTCTTCATCTTCAATCTTTATCCTTCCTCTGAGTACCCATCCAATGTACGAAGGTTTGTGCTGCGTTGTCCTCAAAATGAGGAGCAGGAGCTGTCTCGCGATTAACCCTTCCAAAATACGTACTCTCAGCCGTAAATGTTGCTGTTTTGAGTCAGATCAATAATGTTAGTATTCTCACATTGACACGACAGACAGGTTAAGGAGGGAAAGAAAGAATGAGAGAAACTCGGCGTCACGCTTAGCTTCGGTTTCAAAATGAAGGCTTCAAAATTAAGGTGGCATGATAACCCAGGGGTAGATCGTTCGACTACTGAACTGAGTATCCTAGTTCGAATCCGGGTGACATCACGGTATATCCTCAGCTTCATTTTAGCTGCGTTATAATTAAGGGGAACAGATCTTTCTGGGACAATGAATAAGGAATAGGGTAAGGAGCTGGTCCCCTTACCTTTAGAGAGGTTTTCCCGCACAGAACGAGTTGAATTCGATCCTCGTCTACAAAAGCAACCTTCGAATTGATTTTCGTCGCTTATAAGAAATGAAAACTCACGACGTTCACAGTTTAACCTACACTTCGATAGGCATGACCTAGTGACTATCTAAGATAGCACTCTTCACACGGTAGTCTAGTAGCCGGTTAAATAATTTTGATGTGCAACACATGCGCCTGACAATCACGCAAATGTAATTCCCCTTTCATTACACAGTATCTGATGTGAAAATGTGTAGCTACTAACCAATCCGATCGGTAATACGTTTACTTTCTAACCTAGAGATCAAGATAATTGCTTACTTAATGCAATAAATTAATTGAAGGCTCCCAATTTCTTCATGTATGTATAGTGTTATGATTTTAAGAATCGGTAGATGTCCAAATAAAAAATCCATCACGACCCTAAATCCGTCCCTCTGTTCTCAGATGGGAAGTCAGGGTCTATATCAACTATCCTACCAGTTCGCAACTACACACCACCAATATATATCTCTGCATACCATCAGAATTCGAGATAAAAAAATACATTAATTCAAATTTCGCGACTTAATTTCGGAATACCGTGATGTGTGTCTGTATAACGGATGGATACAGATTTTTAAAAAGCAGACTTATTTATGGGGGTAAAATGGGAAACTCACGTGATCCAACCTCTCCTTTTCGGCTAATTTTAGTATCGAATTAGTTTAAGCATAATTCCAACGCAATGCATTCCTACGCCCGAAAATTTCTAATCCACGTCAGTCAAGCGTCATTTCCGTTCTTTCTCACATTGCTGGTCCCATGATCCATTTCGGCGTCGTTCGAAAAGGCAAACATCATTCGAGTGATTAACTCATCGCAACGGGAGTCATGAAAAAGACTTAAAACTTACTCGCTCGTACGAGTTAAACGTCCGCGACGAGAACATTATTTCCATTCGACTCTTAAGTCTACAAAACCATTTCGAGTGAGCAAGGAATTTTTTTTGCATCAACGTTTGAGGTCTTTGGTAGCATTCTTTCTCTCTCCTTCTCTCTCTTTCTCCTGGCCGCTGATTTTCAACGGGCAATTCCGCTAGTACTTACCGAACGTTAAAAAGAAAAAAATATTTTTTTTCGAAAGCAGCGTCCCGCATCGATGATGCTGTGCCGCCTTTTTAAGTGACAAAAGAGAGAGCTAGCCGCTCCGTATGGGCTCGGCCCGAGTCGACTCGGCCGCCGCCGGAGAATCGGTTGAGCAATGCATAAAACCCTCAAAAAGAGCCGAGAGCGCGCGGACTGTCGAGCGCGCCGACGCACGGCGGGCGGCGCTCGGAGCACACGCGTGGCGACTCACCCCTCCCGCCCTGCCTCTCCAAAGAGGGCGCGCGATCTTTGCGCCATCCGAGTGGCGGAACCTAGCGGGGGTCCCGCGTACTCCCAAACCTCCTCTCTTTCTCCTCTCTCTCTCTCTCCCCCGGATCGTTAAAGTCCGCAGAAACAGATGAGCGGCGTTGGCTATCCGTCGAGGGAAGGGGGGCGGGGGGAGAGAGAGAGAGAGGAGGGAAGGGGTGAAGTAAGTGTGGGTGAAGAGGGAGGGAGGCGTGGCGGGGTCGGTTTCCGAGAGAGGAGCAGCACTCTCTCTCTGCGGGGGAGATGGAATAGAGGGGGGAGGAGGATAGTGTGGGGGCGGCAGACCCCTTCCCCCCCGTCCTTTTCCCCACGCTTCACTTGAGAGTGGGAGGAGAATCGGCGCTCGGCCGCCGACTGTGCGAGATCCGGAGGCGGTGAAATGGTGCGTGGTTGGGGGAGGAGATGGTGGGAGGGCATCGGGGTGAAGCGGCGGGGGAGGGGAGGAGGGGTTCGCGGCGTTTTACAGGACTTCCGCGGGGTTTTGTGGGAGGTTTCGGAGGGGGAGATGGTAGTGGGTGTTCCACGGGAGTCGCGGCAGAAGAATGGGGTGTCGTGGAAGATGAGGGGGCGAAGGAGAAGGGCGAGGAAAATCTCGCTTGCAAAAGTAATACTCGATGGTGGAGGCGGGTTTGGGGGTTGGAGGGGGAGGTGGAGGCGAGGTTGAGGGAAGTGCCCGCGGGGCCTGGGAATCATTGGAGTTTATTGAACCTGGGAATGTCATGGAAATCTCACGTTCGACCTGGTAATCTGTAAAAAGTGATAGGGATGCGGGCGATTAGCATAAATCACTTTAAAATTGACTGATCTGTTGTTGTCCGGGTTGTGCTGGGTACAGCGTGCTTGCTTGCTGTCCCTTAAGCCGAGGACTCATCTCCGAATTCCAGTACGATTGCTTAATGGTTTGGTGTGTTGGTTGAACGCTAGATGTGACTCCAGTCTTACCTAATGAAGTAGACGCTATTTTCTTTATAAATCTTTTTGATTTGCATTCTTTTTCTCTTGGAATGGAATACAAATGAAATTCACTCGGCTCTCTTTATCTCTCTCTCCTTTAAAGATTCTTGGTTTTTCATCGATTTTTGCTCCAGCAATAAAAATCGTAAAGTGTAAATATTCACTTTCCTTGCATCTGGGAATTTTCTACTAACATTTTCTTTTATTGCTTTAATTAAAAAAAATTAATGACACAAGAAGAGAACAATAATTTACTGGACACGTTAAATAATTATTTCATTGTTTATAACCACTTCGACATCCGAAAGACTATTTTCTCAATGTGTCACATCACTTGCAAAAATTGAACACCAGTCAATACGCACGCGCTGTATACTTTCTAAGGGGTTCATAGGATGACAAGGAAACTAACTCCATAAAAATTGACTCCTTTTCGGTAACCTTCGCGGAAATCATTACAGCTTATGCTAGGCGCATAAACTAGGTCGTGGCCAAAAGGTAAAATCAATTTCAGTTCTATTAGACCTTTCATGCATGTAGTATGTAAAAACAAATTTGAACCCGAACATCTCATATGGTGTTTGAGTATGGTGTGGAATATTTTAACAAATAAGAAGTTATATTTTGCTCTGCGCTGTCAGATAGATGACTTTCGAGTTTTATGGCGCGTGGAGCGCATATTTTGTGCCTAGATGCTGAGGGATCTTTTTGGAGTGAATAATTGTTATAGTTGATTGAGCCGCCCTATTTGAAGTACTTTCAAGGACTATTATGTGAGGTAACGGAGTTTATTTGGCTACAAGTGTTTCCTCACCGCTACACGAAAGCACTATTTCATCAGGTAATCGGGCAGAACCAAACTCTCAAACTACCTCATCGTCTAGGAAGAGTGTGAGGGCCAATATTTGCGGCGTTCGCTCGAACACATTTGAATTATTTGCTGTAATGCAATGCGCTTCTTTCTACGAAAAATTAGATTTCGGAATTGATTACGAAGAATATTTACATGCTTGCCTGAGAGAGTAAATAGTGGCCTGGGTGTAATTCAATGTAATCGCAACCACTTCCTCTAGTCTTAATGCACACTGCCGCTGTCGACTTTAACAAACTTGAGCTGAACCAAGTACCAGTCTCGTCATTCGTATCGCCGAAAAGAAATTAAAACGAAATCTTCTTGACTTTTCCCTTTGTTTTTAATGTAAATAGCTATTGACTTTGACGATGGATGCCGGTGACCATTTGTCCCAAAATTCGTTCGTCGAAAATCCCCTCGTCCTTTTTTTTTAATCCCCAGAATATACGACCGTCCTGGTGGCTAAAAGGATGAAGGGTATGTTTGTGTGTGGGTTCATTTGTGTGAGAAGCAAGCGCAAATCCGCTCAATCCATTTGGGCAGAAATTCGATCACAATCCCCCGAAGCGGCGGAGCAATCCCTAGGAAACACATTCAGGGTCTCAAGGCGCACGCAATTCGGACGGAAAATCTTTTAATCCGACCAAGAAACGGTACGGTAATTTTACCGTATTCATCTCATTCTTTATTGGTCCATAGGTACCCACTCTACCTCAGCATTCGACTGTCACCTGGCTCAAATATCTAAGTGGAAACATTGTGGCGAACTATAGGTAGCACCTTTCTGAGCACCGCACGCTAATATCTAGAAAAAGTGGTTCATTTAAAAAGGAGTATCTAGGGAGTTGATGAATACACTGGAAACCAATTGCGGACAATGAACTTAATCAGCCAATAAGTGTACTTACCACTGTAATTTAATTTTTTCTCAATGGTAATTTTAAAATTACGATGATATAAATTAGCCAATTAATGGGCAAAAGGGGAACTCACATACGGTATACGTGAATACGATAACGTCACTCATAAAACTCATTCAATCCATCCTGAGTGGAATAATATAGATAAAGGGCTAGTGTCTAACCTAATATCATATTTGTCTTTATCATGTCACTTGTTCACTCGTCAACATTTTTAAAGGAACACATATACCTATTGCTAGGTGATTGTGTGTGTGTGTATATAAATATATATATATATATATATATACACACACACAGAGAAACACATATCAATGAAACATGTGTACCGAATTTTCGGTGGCCAAACCATTATCTTCTCTAGGGATGAAACTGAAATATCGCTCTTCCGTTTAGGTTATTATTCTCGTCCATGAAACTTCCCTTCAAGATATTTATGTGTTTGTGTATGTGTGTATGTATATATATAACACTGTTTGAAAATTTCACGGACGTGAATAATAATGTATAACACTTAGCACTAGTGGACACAGACAAAAACACAGAAACACACAAAAAGAGACTCACTATTTTTCGAATTTTCGGTGGTGGTGGCCACCTTTATCAAGGAAGAGAGGGGCAGAACTGAAGGGAAAATGACCTGTCCCTGTCTTCCTTGATAAAGGTGGCCATGACCACCGAAAATTCGAAAAATAATGAGTCTCTTTTTGTGTGTTTTTCTGTGTTTTTGTCTGTGTCCACTAGTGCTAAGTGTTATATATATATATATATATATATATATATATATATATATATATATATATATATATATATATATATAACACTTAGCGTTGTATATATATATAACACTTAGCGTTGTATATATATATATAACACTAAGTGTTATATATATATATATGATTACTTCTATATCTTCAGATGAAGACGGATTGTTTCAGTCGAAATATCAAGAAATAACGTGTGAGTGTTCTTCTTTTTTTGTGTTTCTATATTGTGTGTCACTGTGTATTGTACTATATATATATATATATATATATATATATATATATATATATATATATATATATATATATATATATATATATATATACAGTATAGCTGGCATGGTTAAGCTCTTTTCGCTGTACGTTTCCCGTGCTTGCCCAAGGGGTTCATTTTTTGCTTTATGAATTGAAGGGGATGGTGCTAAGGCTGTTAACGCGTAGCTCGTGAGAGAAAGTATCCTTGCATGGGGTCAAGTATGGCGAGCGGGAACACGGCCATCAACTTGCTTCCTTCGGCGCGTGACCTTAAGCAAGCTGAGGGCCAGCTACGCACCGTGACCGAATGATCCGCATGCAACATGACCGCCTTGACTGTGACCCTCCTCCGGGTTAGGTGAGCGGAATTAAAATTGCTAAATGGAAATGGCATGTAACGTGGCATATTATCATTGAACCGGCCCTGACCTCATGCACTGAAACTAGTCGTGTCGCGACTGCTCTCACTATTAAATACCTACTTCCGGGATCCGCGAATTCGGCCATTGCGTAACTTTCGTTGGATCAAGATTTCAGGGAAAAAAAATCCTTTCAAGTTCACTTTGATAATTTGACTAGCAACAATTTATCAACTTTGTTAAAGTTTATATAATTATCAATACCAAGATCGATGCACTGCATTTTTCTTTTCTACACTCTTCGCAGCTTGACTTTTTATTCCTTCATTAAATAAATATATTTACGTTAATCATACTCCAGACATATTTAATTCTTTAACCCACCCTTTGATTCTTCAAGAAATTCTTCCTTAAGCCCCCAATCGGATTTAATTAACTGATGGACCTCTCTTCTTCGGTTATTCGGCAGTCCTCTGTTTTCTCATGTCATTTGCTGGGTTATTTACACGCCAATCCTTACGTGCGTTCATTTATACATCCTTCTCTGTAGCACAACGCTTTCAATTTATTTTGTTTCTCTTCCTGTTTA
Organism: Hetaerina americana; assembly: GCF_022747635.1. Taxonomy (NCBI): domain Eukaryota; kingdom Metazoa; phylum Arthropoda; class Insecta; order Odonata; family Calopterygidae; genus Hetaerina; species Hetaerina americana. The sequence goes on from NW_027286763.1 coordinate 102,416,505, forward strand.
AGTGTCTTTCTCTCATGCTTACGGGAAGGGGACAAATAGGTAAATAAAATATTCTCAGCATTAAGGATAGCTTTCGGTGACTACCCCTGATGCAGTAAAAGGAAAAAATATATTAGCTTTAGTCACAGTGACGCATACGAAATATATTAATTGTCGGTTTGAGAGCCACTTATGTAAATCAATATCTTGCGGACTTAATGTAAATTGAGTAAGGCCTATTTCATTTTGCATATACATAAATACATACGCAAATACACACACACAGATATATATATATACACATATACATATATATACATAATATATGTATATATATATATACGTAATATATATGTATATATATATATATATATATGTATATACATGTGTGTACATAAATTTTCACACTGAGGGACCATCAAATGGAGCCCGGTGTTAAATATTTCTTCAAAATTATCGTCGAATTCTCATTTGCATCGTCATAAATAAACCTTTCGACTTCACGAAAGCGAATGATTGTAAAAAAATTAGTTATACAATATTAAGCCCATTTACAATTTCAGCCAACGTGTTTAAGTGGATAAGAGATTCTGAATTATTCTCCATTCGTTGATGAAATAGGCCGCGAATAGACGTAGTATCAAACCGATTTCCTTTTGGAAAATCTAAATCCTTCCTTGATATGATGCCATACATCCAAAAAACTAAGGTCAATAATCAACCGCAAGTTTAAAAAATAAAATTTATCACGGCCTCACGTCAAATCAATTTGCACCCGCGGAGATAAGAAGAAAGAGACCGGATATACTCCATTGGGAATGCCTATCGAAAAAGAAAAGCATGCCATTAATTCATTTTATGTGGAATTGTGAGAAGATCTTAGACCACGTAGACTTCAAAAAGATATCTGAGTAACAGAATGCATTATGAAAGACGTTTTCCAGCATCAGAAGAATAACATGTCAATTTCACATGCACTAAGCTGAGAAAATACAATTGAAAGACACAGGCAAGTTAAAGCAAAAACAAATGAAGAATCCTGACGAATACGCAACATCTCAGAAGCACTCCTCAATATGTAGTTGGAAACGGCAATGGAATAAAATCTTAAGTCATGGGCACGAAAGAAATCAAGTTGGCTGTGGGAGAAATTAGCATACTCCGTTTACCATATGACACCGGGAGACCTGTAGGTATCCTTGAAGACAGGAGATCAGGTATCTCAAGGGCGTAAGGCGAAAATCAACAGGAAGGGAAATTAAAAAATCTTGTATTTAAAAGTGCAAACTGAAGGAAGATATCGTGCAACGGAGAGGGTAATGAGAGTACGCGAAATCCTTCACCCATCTCAGAAGCAGTATTAGATGAGATGGAACGAATTCGATGAACATGTACGGCATAACCCTCGAACTAAGAAGAGACGTACTGCAAAGATGTGAGTACTGTGTTCACTGAAGATATAGTCACAAATAATGCAATAGTTGATAAGAACGTGAAAACAAGCGTGCGGGATGTGGTACACAATGGCTCATTGCAGAAGCAAACCAGATAAGTGTACAAGCCTTCGAAACGTTGCGCTGGTGTCAGGCGCAAAAGATCAAAGGGTTAGACAATGGGAAATTAAGCATAGAGTAAAAGGTTGACACTGTTTTCGCCGTTACTCGGTGGTATTTCACCATATTATAAAAAACAAAAAAGCAGCCATTCCACAATTAATATCTATTATCGGCCATGGTTTCGCCACTGTGTGGCATCATCAGGTGGTGATGCCACACACACTGCACATGATGATTCCACACAGCTGTTAAACCATGGTCGGCAATTAAATTTATTGTGGAATTCCTGTTTCTATGTAATAAATTAAAAGGCATTCTTGCAAAATATGGAAACAAAAATTCAGAAGGTTTGGCTGCATCTGATGACACTGATGTATGAATTTTGGAGATATATAGTAGTATAAGAGATAATACATATAAGACACATTTCCACAAGGGCATATATGGAACGAATAAAGAGAACAAATAAATAGTTGTTCCGATGTACTCGTACATTGGAACAAATATATTGGGATAAGAGAATCATTTCAGCACAGGGAAGACTAGAAGTCTGCATCTAACCGATCCTCAGATTGAATAATTAATAATGAACTCCGTAAAGCTAAAAAAATAAAAATAAAAAAGACTCCCACACTGATAACTTTAAATACTCGTAACAATACCTTCTTTCTAATCGGAATTCTTTGTCAACACAAATCGAAGGCTTACGATTCCCAATAGTGCTTTACTTGATGTTAGACTTGGTGTTTGAGATAAGCAGATGAGCGTAGTTGGAGGCTTTTGAGATGTGGGTGTGTGGAGGAGAATGGAGAATATAAGTTGGACGGAGAGGAAGAAAAACTCGAGGTTTTTTGAATATAGTGGGCAAAGAGACGAAGCTCCCGGGGGAAATCTGAAAGAGGCAGAGGAAGTGGATAAGGGATATATCGAAAGGTATGTTGAAGGCCGTAATAATATTAGAAGAGAGAACGTTAAGTAAGCGAGGTGGATGTAGGAATAGACAAGGCTCTTTATACAGCATGAAAGCAGGCAGAAGTTACAAAGAAATGAAAGAAGAAATCGTAAGTATTCCCGATAATTAGAAACAAATTATCGTTATGGTTTATCCAACAACTAACTACCTTTAAATTAGGTGGAATTGATTGATTATTCCCAGTTATTTTGATAGAAAACTGGGCTTCATTATTGCGAAGAGCGAGGTCCTACAACTCACAAGCACTAGCCGAGGTAGCTGGTAGGGTATGAATTTCATATATATGTGGTTGCACAGGAGAAATAAGAGGGGAAATAGGAGTACTTTACGAAGAAAGGAATATGATACAGGAGCTCGGAGGCTCACTGGTACTAATCTGCACAAATCGAGAGAGATGAATGCGGGTTGAAGGGTGGAGCTCCCTCTATTTAAAGTGTGACAACCCCTCTCCATCCCTTCTCCACTTCATCTCCTTGCTCCCCCTTATTCATCTCTTAAGCTTCGTCCCTCCCCAGCATTTCCTCCAAGGGGGCCGAAAGGGATAAATGTCGGGAGGGGTCGGTGGGGTCGAAGCCTCCGCGACATCCCGATAGAGAGCGCGGGGGCGGGCGGTGGTTAAAAGGGGCGCGTCGAATGGATGACGGACGCCCTTTCATCCACAAGGATGAGAGGCGTGGAACTCCAGACCCCCTCATCCATCCTCACATTTTCCACGGCCTATAATCCCGGAACGCTTCTCGCGAGGCGAAAGAGTGTTTATTTATCTTTTCGTTTGACTCTGTTCGTATTAAAATCCTTCGAGAAGCGAGCGAGTCGCTTTTTTTTAACCACGGCTGAGATACCCATTGAACGGCGTGAAAGAATTATTCAAAGAAGAATTGAAAAACCAAACAGCAGTGTTTGAGTAGTTTTTCGATTCAAGTCAAAATCAAATCAAAATTTAGGAACAGTCGGATCCAGACACGAGGATTGCGTATGGTCCAATTTAAGAGAGATCTGTCTTCTATTCTTAAACTGATTCATTCAACGTTTTGTTCATCGATATGACAGGCGATTCATCTTGGGGAGGCGCTGAGCTTAGGGTACCAGATCTTCCTGGGAAACCACAGGTGGCACAGAGTAAGGCACTGGGCCAGTTCATTACCCTGCTGTGCGAATTTCATTGGGCTTATAACTAAGTGAGGTCTACCCTCACCTATCAAACCAACCTTTTGTTCGACTACTCCGGTCATTCGCCGGTATTAAGGCTTCTCTTAGGAGTCGGGGCCGTTAAAATACCAAAATAGGGGGCATTAGTTCGATAACCACTTCTAAATTTCTTAATATGTATTACTCCTACCAAGTACAATAGACATACAATATTTTTCCACTTTAAAATTACGAATAAAAATTTTGTTTTGGTAACGAGTTAAGCTTTTACTATTTTAAACTAAATGGAGGTTTTATTTTAAAATATATATGCCAGTATTCATGACTGCCTGGCGAAAATCCAATTACAGGGTGATTTCCATTCTCCCTGATTGCCAAGACAGAACTCTCGAGCGAAAACAAGACTAACACGAGGATGAAGAAATCGTAAAAATATGATGATAAAGAGGGACATTTTCTCCCAATTTTCTTTCTCAGTTTTAATAAAACTTGGAGAATATTTTCAAGCAATGAGTAACGTATCTGTAGAAACTTTTTCTTAGCTAGAAAAAGTTTTTATCGACGGTTTTAGTTTTGTACAAACCTTATTCACTTTTCTACTTAATCGCCGTTTACTTCTAAGAACTTTTCGCAACGCTGCACCAGCGTCTTTAATCCCTCAGCATAGAAATTCCACGGCTGAGAATTGAGCCTGCTGGCAACGATGGTCTTTAGTTCCTCTTAGTCTCCAAATCGTTGCCCACCGAGCTACTTCTTCAAGTATATACAAAAAGAGGAAAGAGTGGCTATGTGCAAGCTCTAGTCATCTCCACCTTGGCGATAACGATCCAAAAAATGCTCGTCCATTCAATATAATTTGCTCTTTGTACTGGTCGATAAGAATTTTCGGTGACAACCTTGCACACAATTAGTAACATATCCGAGCTTTTCCGTAACAATGTATAAACAATCGTTCGTCCAACAAGAGGAAATTTATCAGCAACAGCTCTGGTATCAATTGTCGTTGAGATCGTAGTTCATCGTCCACTTGTTGAAATATTGCAACAGTCTGGATACTGGACCTACCACCCCGCTATTCATCATGCATATCTGTGCGGCCACTTTTGAATCCTCGGCAATATTGCCTTACCTTTCCTTCACTTATTATTGTACGTCCATAAATTAGGTAAAACGCCCAATGAATTTGGACCAATGATAATCCTTCGGCACGATAAAATCGAATCACAGCACCCACTTCACAACTGTCGGGTGCAACGACTTTCGCGGACATATTATGCGCATTCACCGACTGGCAAACGATCTCTGAATCAAAACTGTGATTTCAGTGCCTTTAAAAGCAATCCATAGATAGCGCTGCACGGGTGCGTCTTTTTTCTGACCGGCCAATAATTAAATATAAAAAATCAGCCCTTTCCATTCGAATGTCTTCTACACGTAGTACGCGATACGAATTCCAGGAGATGAATAAACCTAGGTGAATCGCGTCGTCCCGGCCCATGGCGACGTGGTTCGTATAGGTTTATATCATCAGATGTGGTGCCACTAGGATATTTGAGACATGCCCACGAAAATACACTGCTTTCTCCTTGTCTCCGTGACTACGCTTGCCCTTCCGCCGGGATTTCTCACTTTGATATACAAGGAAGAATCTGGATATATATCTGTATCTTGTATATCTCTTCATACACTTCACATGAAAAATCTCCGACGCTCATTTTGATGTTTCATCCAGTTGTGTGGGCCCCACACTCCCCCCTCTCCCATCTCCCCTCTCGGAGATGAGCATTGTGTCGACGATGCTCCTCTCATCCTCACAGCACCGCCTCCTCGCGATGAGCGGGCAATGAGTGCACGCGGTGAGGGTCGCATGATGCACGGGCGTAGGTGATGCCGCGTGCGTGCGAGTTGGAAGGGTAGATACGCCGTTGAGTGGTGCGCGTGGTAGGGGGAACAGGGGGTGGGAGAATTGGGGCAATAGCTCTCGGACAAACAGCAACGAACGCTCGCTCCCGTTTCAGATTCCGAGGGATACAAACTCCTCCAGGATAATGAAAGAAGATGTGACGGCGGGCTAAGCGAATGAAACTCTCGAAAGTCAATCTACATTTCTTTTGGTGATAGCAATCACGAGGACTGTCAAGGATTCGAAGTGGAACTCCTTGTCTTCCGTTCAACGTTGCACCGATTCTCCAATTAATTCCATTGCCTTTTTGACATCGCGCGTGAGGAATGTTATACAAAACGTCCCCAAATCGGGCCTGTTGGGAAAATCGCATAATTTACTGAAAAGAGACACGTGGCTTCTGAATTTTTTAAGCATAGAAACGTCAAATAGTAGGATCTCATCCGATCTTGAGTTACTCAATTATAATAAATTTTATGAAGATCCCTCTTTATTATTGTGATGCAGTTGGGAAAATTTCTTAGCATAAAGTGTGGTAATCATTTGGCGTTACGTGTGGGTATGTCTATCCTTAATGTTCTAGATTAAATACTCGCTGTTGAGTTAAGTTCTTACATTCAGAGTGAAATTAAATATGGGCTCTGTGGAATACTACCCACAGATAAAAATCACAAAAATGGCCATCTGGGGTGGAAGTTTTATCCAGAATTAATACATTAATGCCAAATTGTGTTCACGACTATTATTTTATAAAATATTTGGAGGAAGGAAGTAATGACGTTTATTATTTTTCGTTTAAGAAAAGTTAAAGAAATTTTCTTCCCTTATGATGAAATTCGATTTTGTCGAATCAGATGAATGTAATAATTGATAAGTGTATCTTTTCTCCGGCTGTATATCAAATTAAAAAATGCATAGTTAATTTTCTTATCACCAGCCTATTTACTAGAGGTTTTCGTGTCATCAATATTCAAATTAGCATGAGCTATTGAGTACTTCATTGCGAACAAACAACGCAAACGCTTAAAGTAAATGTATTGGATTATTTTACAGAGGCCGATATCTTTCTAATTAATTAAAGCCGTTTAGGTTAAGAGTAGTAGAAAATTTTGTTTTGTTTGTTACTGCAGTCACACAGCAATATGCTGTGTTATGAAATAAATGATGATAAGCTGGCATGGATAAATATTTTCTTAAGTTGATTTGACTTAAAAAATAGTAGCTGGAGTTGAAATCATTAGAAACTCCGAAATGTCATTGATTTTTTAATGGGGAGAAAAAAGAATGTCATTAAACTAATTTAGAAAATTTGGACTATATTATCAGCGCATCAGGTGTAGCTCTGAATATCAACCATCATTGTAATTTCATTTCCACGAAATATTTCTACCATGCCTTTAGGAAACTTATTAGATGAAATTTTAATCGCCGAATGCCCTAATGGAACATTTTTGTATTTAGGACATTTCACCTTGAATCTTAATAAGAAAAATGCCTTTTTGACCATTGATTAAAATAACATTTAGAATCTGGAATATTCTGGATGGATAGTGGCACCATCTTTTCCGAATTAATCGATTTATTAAACTAGGTACAAAAAAAACTAATGTGGCTGGCCCAAGACTTTATTTACAATTGTATTGTTCTTATTTTAAGATATATAGCACCTTACTCTTAATAATGAATTGACAAAAGTAATATACATTTTCCTCCAGTAAAATATTACACTTTAAATCAAATAAGTCATTTCTTAAATGCTCCACAGAGCAGTTTTCATTCCAAATGGGAAATAATGGCATCCCTTCCAGTGAAATAATTAATACCTTCACTTGTGAGTCCACCTTCTCATATTAACGTTTGAGAAAACAAATGAATGATGAAAAATTCTTCATGGAGGAGGAATATTTTTTTGTGCGCCTACATGCCAGGCAATCTATTCTCCCTTGCCAAATGCAATGACTATTTCGATCAATGATATAGTGTTTCAGGTACGATGGCCATATATTTATATTAGTTTAATTTGAATCATTTTGAAATATTCAAGTTAATTGGTGATAATTCCACATTTATCCCTCATTGATAAAGCCAAAAGTTTGTTTTGGCTGGCGAGGGTAGAGCTCATCCCAAATTAAGACTTCAGACGGGTGAAATTCAGAAATGCAGGGTACGTGGGTCAGATCCTTTCTTTGTAAAGGCATTCGGTTTCCCACGAGGTTCTCGAAGTGACGAGAACATCGTACCGCTTTAAGTTTGAATGATTGGGCATCCAAAAGCTTAACCCGGGAAGCTACGGCCAGTCACCGACCTCTCTACTCACTAGGCTACCACGATCTTAGTATTGAAATAAGGAATGTTGAAAATTCGTGTTAGATTTAATAGATTTAGTACCAAAGTTTTTGTGTGCCACTTTGTAAGCTGGGAACGGGGAAGACGATAGACAAACAAAGCTTCCTCATTAGTCATATGTATGTATTTCACATTTTATTTGCTTTCATAAGCATTTTTCCTGCTGTTTCTTGATAGGTTCATAAGTTTGGGCGAACAGAATAAATCTGAGGGCATCCACGAGGTCATTAAAAATAAATTGGAATCACTCGAATCTTCCCTTTCGTCAAGTCTGTCGTCGACCTGATGATCATTCCAAGGTGCTGAATCGTGTTCTGTGTTTGAAATATAAAAAGAACCGCACCGAATGCAATTTCTTTGCACCAATGTTATGCCCCGGCACGAATCTTGCTACACAATTGACTCGCCCAAATTGGCCAGGTGTCGAGGTGAGAGGAACTGGAACCCTATCTCGCCGCTTATCACTTCGGCAATATGCGAACGCAGAGAAAACCATCAAGGGCCTTCCTTTTATTTCCACGGACGGAGAGTTTCGAGTTCCCCTCCCTTTCGTTTCAATATTATTGAATGCGCATTCAGACCGAAAGTTTTCCACCCTCCGAAATTTACTCAGGAGAAGTGAAAAATGGAAGGAAACTTTGAAGACTGGGGGAAGGGGGAAGAGAGGTTGTGTGCGTGGGAAAGGGGAAAAATAAATTCTAATGAAAATGAGAGATGAAGGGGAATGTTGAAAGTTTATTTTTTTCGATCTTTATTTCCTATCCTTCCTGAATGTAGCCGCCATCATCCTCCGACGCCGATTAAGTGGAGTTCTTGCCGTGTGGTGTCGGTTAAGGGTACGGAAAAGAGAGGTTGGTGGGGGCGGGGGGGAGGGGGGAAGGGATGCCTCGTCCCCTCTCCCCCCCCCCCCCGGGTGAATTAAATGCCAATGGGCACCGGGATGGGTACATCCAGGGGTTGTCCCGGACAAAAGTAAATTTAATTAAAACTCTCTTCGGCAGAGAGAAGCGCTGCTCCAGGTCTCTTTTATTATATTACTGACGAGGAGGATGGGGGGGGGTGGAGGGGGTTGGGCATTCTGGGGAGATGCATGGAGAGAAAAAGAGGTCTTCGGAAGTACATCTCTTGTGTGTACCTATTTTTTATCACGCTTGACCTGAGATTGAAGAGTTATCGTGGAGGAGCTGAAAGGAGAAATTCCTTTCTCTTGTTTTGTTAATTGTTTCCAGCCAGCCGTCTCTGTTGATCCCTCCGCCAGAAAAGGGCAACATTTATTTAATGGTTTTTTTCGCGCTCTTTGAAGTAGATGAAAGGGCCAAGTCAGACCCGGTGAAATGAATACACAAAAGCTTAATTATATTTAGGTTAACATTATTAGTTGATTATATCAGGTTGATTATATTTAGGTCCCTATGTCATCATTGACTTTTACACGGGGATATTTATACTTATTTAGAGCTATATCAAGGTTTCAATCAATTTTCTCTTTGTTATTTTTATTATTTTGATGTTTTATTTTCGTGGTTCTCACCCCATGGCACCGGTTACAGTAATTTCACAAGCCACAAAAGGTGGTAATGAATGCCAACGTAAAATCTTAAATTTCCACGTCGTATACATTCGAGTCATCCTGTTATACTTTAGTTTCTTGGTTCCTTCTTTGTTCCTTGCTGCGCCAACTGTCCCTTGATTTGTCTAATTCAAACTTGGCCTCCTTTCTACTGCTTCTGGTCTAGTTATAATGGCAAAAAGTTATTCACTTTGCTTGATTTTATAGGAAGAAGTATCATTGTCGATGGAGGATTTTGAAAAAATACGTTAAGATCATATTCACTCTGAGTTAATTACAATGGTCTACCCAAATGACTTATGTTTGATGCAAATAGAATCACTGGAAAAGTTGACCGTGAACTACTATTCTTAACTCTGAGCCGGTCTTTTCCAACTCGTGTGTTACTCAAATATCTCCGTGAATTCCTCTCTTCCGTAGATTATTCATCAATTCTTTCCGTCAGACCTGCTTTAAATTTTTTTTACGCTGGCAAGGTAGTCGTCATCATTTGGTAGGAAGTTGAATGTGGCAGTCATTTTGAACATCTATTATACTCATGCCCATTATCAACAAGCACCTACGGGGACATCCCTTGAGGCGACAAGGGGGGAAAAAAAAGTCCCCGACCGACCGCGCTGAGTTTTCATATTGAAACGTTTTTATCTCGCACGGCGACGTGCTGGAAAGACACGTTTTTAATTGCCCGGCATATTATTTTTTACCCTTCGTCACAATTACGCGACGGCGATGGTGTTGGAGGGGTAGGGGGAGGGGTTGAGGGGGAGGGATAAGGAGCCGACGATGAGGGGGAAAGGAGGGAGGGGGATGAAATGGGGCCATTTTCCACCCCGACTCGAGAGAGCGAAAAATGTCTCCCGTTTGTCCCTCCCCTTCCTTTTCTCTCTCCAAAGCATTATGTCACGAATAACGAGACTTAACTCGGAGAAAATTGATCGGCATTATGCGAACTTACTCGAAAAATAAAAAAGAAATAAAACAATTAGGAGATGAGGGGGCAGGGTTATGGGATCGGTAGGCGTGGAAATTCCCTTTTGTTATTACACCCTTTTCATCTCCTCCCATGGGTCCATCCTCTCCCTCCTCCTCCTTCGTAAAAAGTAAAGCCACAAGGGAATGATGCTCTGGCATTGCTTGTCTCCTGACAGCCGTGGGTCAGGGCGAGACGTGTGCTCTCACGTACAAAAGCAGTCGAATCGAGCGGGAGCGAAACTAGCGGGTATGAAGCTCGTTATATGTTCATCATTAAGTTCGTCATATGATAGGAAATGAATGCAAAATCTCTCATGGTCTGGTTTTCTAACTCGTGAGACTCGTTGTCACAATTTTCGCATTGCGCCAATTCGGTTACGTGCGCGATGCACTCTTGTAATTCTCTCCCAACCTCTCTAAGGGTACGTGAGGGTGTACGGTGTGACGCGGAACAAACGCGGTGGAACATTACGTGAAGCTTTTTATCAGTCCATGAATTATAAAGTGAAAAAAGTCGACGAAATATGAATTTGTAGAACAGACCGTCCAGTAGGATATTCGTAAAATTCAATGGATGGTTTCTGTAAAGCACACCAACAACCACAGAGTTTTGGAAAGGAAAAAAAACTTCTGTTAAAATTAACCTTTCCTCAAAAACTAAAACTTGATTCACTCAAAATTATATTAATGGACTTTTACCACTCGACAATGTTTAACACGGAAGTCTTTCAAGGAGCGCGTGTAATTCGATGAGGTGACGCGAAAAGATGATCTTACATCATTGCCGATTTAGATTTAACCACCAATGAGTGATCATGTGAGACTATTCCACTCAGTTCGTAATGGATGTATGGTTACTATGTTTTAATATGACTCAGAGCAATTACCTAAAACGTGCGTAGAATTGCAAAAGCCATCAAAATGGCAGTGTCTATATTTGGCTACTTTGAAAATAAAACATTACATGAGTCTACTATTTTAATTCACAGAAATATTAAAAAATGAAAAATGAAATAGATTCATACCAGTGAGGAATTAATATAAAAAATGCGAATCTATTTTTTAAATTTCGCTCCTTCCTCATCACCGAGTACCTAGCCAGGCACATGGTGGCAACGCTGCCCCAGCCGCCTTACGGCCCCATTTGCACCACCGGACTTCTTTTTCTTCCCAAGGATAAAAAAGAGCTCGAAAATCAACCATTTTGGAACACTGGATAACGTCAAAGAGACTGGGACGAGGTACCTGAACGAGTTTCCCGCTGACGCCCTCCAGGAATCGTACCGCAACAGGCAGAGGCGCTGGCTTCGCTGTGTCGATGCACAAGGGTGCTATTTTGAAGAATTTTTGTGAGTTTACTTGAATCTACCAGAATTATTTTCGCCGGATTTATTCTGCGTATTTTTGGGACAGACCCTGCATTCGTTTAATATTTTGGATGAATTAAAATATTCAATAATTATAGTTTTTTGGTCGTTTAATGCTCTCATTAAATATAAGAAATGTTATTGAAAATGCGTAATATCCCTTCAAAACTCCTCTTTCCTCCGCTTCCCTGTTTCTTTCATTCACGCCAGCTTCGGTGCTCGTGACGAACTTGGGGGATAGAGAGAGAGAGAGACACCGCTGCCAGGATTCACGACCTGCCCCAAATCCCTCTTGGCCTTTTCTGTTCAAAGGGTTTTATGGAAAGAATATAAGTGGAAGGAAAATGTTTTTCCTTGAGGGGAGAGAGACTGAGTCACTAAGGCAGTCCCGACGGAGGAAGAGGGTGAGAAAATGGGGGTCAAAAGGATTTTATATTTCGTGTGTGCACAGAAGGGGGGACGATTTGAAGGAGTGTCCTCGGACTGACGAAGAAATGCTTTCTGAAGGAGTTTGCACATCTGGCACCACAGAGTACTCTCCCACAATCTTGCGAGGGTTGTACTAGATGTGAAAATATGTGCTGGGTTTTATTTGTTCGCCCAAAAATATTGAATAGCGGCCCATAGTGGTAATGAATGCTGACCTTGAAAGTAAATTCAATATATCTTATTTATAAAATGTATGGAAACAAGCTTATGAAATTATTGAAACAATCAGAGAGAATACGGAGGTGATCCTTTAATCCATTTTAAAGTCCCTGCGATAAAGAAGCACGTATTTGTGAAAATCCCTTTTGTGATTAAGGCCCACGTCAGAAATAAACGAAATATCTTCGGTCGTCTTGCTCCCCGTTCAAACCCATTTGCTTCGGCGTCTCCGTCAAGGGTTATGAGAGACGAAAGGAGATTTTTTTTTTAAAAAGGAGGCGGGATTAGTAAAGTATTGCGGACAGGAAGGAAAAATGATAAGGAATATTTAATAGCCTCGTGGTTGTGGAGTGATGAATTACGACACCAAGAATCAGAGCTCATGCTCAAAATTCCTTCCGTTGATTTATCTCCAGTCCAAGGCCATTTTCTATCTTAGCAATAGTAATATGTGAAATAAATAACCTATTTTGCGATATTGTGCGAGATGAATTAGAAAAAGAATGTTTCGCCCTAATCGGAAGCAGTATTGCTTGAAATGAGTAGAGTGACTTTCTTGGAATCATTTACAAAGGAGACCTCAGGCGCATTAAGCGTTCATGATGAAGTGGCAATTATTTAGGTGGAAGAAGATGCGGTTACAATATGAGTTTCCGAAAACTAAGGCGGAAACTAAAGGTCAAGTGGGCAAATAAAATGAGAATGGAATGGAGGGTCATGGAGATGAATGGAACAGAAAAGGACCATCTAGAGAACCGTACGAAATAAAGAACGATGTGGATTTGACACGCCTTGTGTGACACCGTGACTTTATTAGAAAAATAGTTTATGCTAGGGCTCTACGGTCATGAAAAACAAGGGAGAAGTAAGTATATCAAATGAACTGAGATGAATGAATGAGGACGTCAGGTTGTAAGAGAATTAGTATTTGGGTGAATGGATGGCCTCCCGTCCAAGAGACTGATGAATGGGCGAAATGAACCTTTAAACTCTTCATTTCTCAGCTCATTCTGGAAACTCATGTCCATCCTAATTAGGACGATTTCGCTGACACCGTTTTTTGTTCATCCAAGACACCTATTCCCACTAATCAAATGTAGATTTTGGATGGTCCTTAACAACTATTTACTCCAAAGTATCGCGAGAGTTTTCACGTTATGTGACCTAAATTATTTCTTTCTTCATTTCTTCCTTAATTCTGGCTGCTTTAATGTTGTCTAAAAAAATCATATCCGCTCTCTTCCTCTACACTACTTACTCAGCATTTTCCCTTCTATCACGACCTTCAACATGCTACCACCTTTCAGTATTTCCCCCACCTACTTCTCTACCTTTTTAAGGTTTACTCAACAGCAACTTCCATTTTTGCCCCTTTATTTAAATCCCCAGAGTATGTCTTCCTCTCCATCTAACTTATTTTCTCTTTAGTTTCTCATATAAATTTGAACCCGTTCGATATCGGCGGCAGAAATGCCAGGTACAGGTATCTACTGGTAGCTTTTGTATTACGCCTGACATGAGTAAAATACTTCCTTACCCACATGAGTAATACTTCTTAAACTCGAATACCGGTCAAGGCAAATGATTTTTACACTGTGAAATTGTTGCATTGAAATGCAACTGACTTGGATTGCATTGCATTGAATGCGAAATTAGCGAATGACTTTGTCATGAGTTACTGTTGTGGCATCTCCCACAGTTTCTTGGAATCAATATAATTACCCAAAAGCAACTTCAGTAAATAGCAAGTTAGTCCAAAAGAAATCCTTTGCGAATCAAGTTTGAAAGGTATCACTTGAATGGCATTCCTCTTTCAAGGAAAATGTCTATTCCATGAAAAATACGAATTTCTTTCGCTATCATTAAGTTGAGTGTTATATGATGGCCATTTCACGGTTAGTGGCCACCGGGAGAGATGTTCAGTGGCAAACCTTGGAATTTAATGACGAAGAAACTTATTATATGAAACCGTTTTTATCCAGCCTTCGTCGTAAATGAGTGGCATAATAACAAACAGTGACTGTATGGAAAGTTAGCAAATAGTTCATGAATATTTTTCGAGGTTCAAGGTTTTTTTTCGGAGACATATCTTCATTAACAAGCATCTCCACGTATTACATCATTAAATGAAAGAGGAATTTGTTCTACCATTCCATCAAGTGTCTCCCTCTCTTTCTGACTCCCTTCCGACTGATATTACTATAGAATCACAATACTAGTCCTACAATCACAATAGTATTTCTATGTCTTCCCCTATAACCCTTCAGGACTCAATCACCCTCAGACCTTCAAAACACCGTTTGGAGCAAGATGCTCAAGATACTAGAAGCGCTTGCAGTAAAAGGGGCACACAAATCGGGATACAAAGGACCATTACGGTGAATGGCAAAGATTTTGACATGATCCGGTTCGCAGATAACATCGCAGTAGTAGCAAAACGCAAGAGAACTTATAATCAACTGTTGCTGGGAATATAATATGAGCATCAACAAGAAAACAACTAAAATCCTTATCCGCGGAAGAGAGATTTTGTAGGCAGACATCACGATGCGAGGGGAGGAGGGACTAGAGCAATTGAAATCATTCATACACCTGGGAAAAAGTATAACTTAGGATGTAAGAAGTTTGACCGACATCAAGCTAATAATTAGCTAAATGTACAAAGGATTTCATGAGGGAAGAGGCAACTACTCTTTTCACCGAACTTGAGGTTGCAAACAAGGAATAACGTAGTCAAAATATTCGTATCGAGCATGTTACTGTACGGATCAGAGACATGGAACCTTGGAAAAGTGGACCAACAAAGAATAGAATTCTTTGAGACATGGTGCTGGAGAGGAGAATACTGAAAGGTAAATGAACAGGTAGAGGGAGGAACGAGGAAGCGCACAGAAGAGCGGGAGAGGCAAGGGCCATATTGAGAACTCTACGGCAAAGAAGAACTATAGATTGATTGGACTCATTTTGAGGCACGATGGATTAGTTAGAAACATAACAAAAGTTGAAGGGACAATCCCGAGAGAAAAATTAAGAGCATGGAACAAACAGAAAACCTATCAGGGAGTGGGAGAAATTAAAGTAAGAAGAGGAAAATTGTGGGCTGTAGTAAACCAATCTTAGAATTGAAATGTTGATGATTTTGACCGATCTGTTTGGCTAAAAAAAATGGTGACTTATTGGAGCAATCGGATGAATTGGTTTAATGAGGAGAGGACTTAAGTGCGGGTCACAATCTTGAAACGACTGTTGAAATCAAATAAAGGTCATTTTTAAAAGGTGCGGTAAGATTAGAAGTTGTGAAACGTATGTGCCGAATGGAATGAATGAAATATATTTCTTCCCACCCATTTTGTTGATGAAAATCTAATTAGTCCATACTTGTGTCCCCAATGAGGGAGATATCAAGGACGTACAGCAATGGATTCTACCAAAGATCCGCCTGGATTTTTCAAACCAAAATATACTTGAGTCCATTCTTTGCTTGCCAAAAACCTTATGATTATTTTCTTTCCCAGCTAATTTTCAAAGTAGTTGTTTTTCTCTTCAAATGCATCTATTAATTCCAATTCATTCTAAGTTTTTATTGTATTAATTCTTACTCCCAACAAATCATAAACGATATGGATGGCCTAACTCCTGTACCCCATCAAACTGTATCCTATGTTTAATGTAGTCAAAGCTCTCCAAAACGATATGATAATACAATTGTCTGCATTTATGAACTCTGTTCTTTACAAAACCATTTCTGACAGAATAGCTATTGGGGAAAAAAACTAAAATAATATTAATGGCAAAATGATTTCCGTGGAGGAATTGCTATTCGTATTACCTTTTAGTAAGTAATTGTTGAATTACTTTTATCCGTGTGAAGTGAGCACTCCTGTTCCACCATTTTTGCACTTGTCCGCCCTCCTCTGGGACATGGAAAAGAATTACATTTTCCTGGAAATTCCACCGGTGTTCTACCTCTTGCACTCACACCATTTTACTTTTTTTTATTACAAAAGAAAGAGGACATTACGCTCCTATCTTCTCAAGTTGTTGAGAAAAAATATCACCATAGATTCTTTTAGTTATATTTCGTTTAAAAATTGTTGAAAAAATATTTAGTTTTCATTGTGTGTAAAATATCGATGTTTTTCACATCACGCCTATGCTATCAGGGATGACTCCAAAAGTAACATTGTCACCCCATTATCTTGGCCAAAAAGTTATCAGCGTAAACCTTGCTTGAAATGAGAGCGTTCATGAAGAAAATGTTACTCGCCCTCGTCAAATGCAGAGAGATTCGCTTTCATTAAGGTAAAGTTTACAAAAATCGTGATTGAAAGATATATATATATATATATATATATATATATATATATATATATATATATATATATATATATATATATATATATATTGTAACGACCAAACCACAATTGTCACCCCAACGGTCGGTTTGTTGACGGATCCTAAAGCTCACGTAGTATATATCAAAACCTGCCAAAAGTGAGAGTTGTAAGTTCAGTTAAGGACAGTTAATTTCATTATTATTCCATTTTTAGTTAAAAAAATCTAGTGCCCGAAAAATCACGCACCCTTCATTCAACCGAGGAAGTACAAAGTAGTCACTTGGATTTGAACCTGGGAACCCCCGCTAATCGGCCCACCCCCCAGCACACTTAAGTTTTAGAATTTTGGTAAAGCGATCACCAACTAAAAAATATAGCTATTAGAGTTATGCAATTTATATTAGTAAGTGGCTATATACAATTAAAATATACTAGTAAAAACAATAGTAGAATACGTAAGACTTCGCAACAGAATAGTACATTTTCATATTCCGTTGCCTTCATTATGTAGTATAAATCAAATTTAAACCGAATCATATATATTTGATCAAGTAAATGCATTAGAAAATGGTTTAGATAATGGTGAGATATAAAACACCATAAATTCCAATATGGAAGAGAGAGAGATAGAAAGAAGTGACATAGAATCGAAGGAGATTTTGAAAAGAATTAAAGGACATGTGCATGTGGATGACGGAAGAGGAGACGAAAATGAGGCTGCTCTCCATACATATATATATATATATATATATATATATATATATATATATATATATATATATATATATGTACATACCCACACACATATATACATAACGTGTGGATGGCCTGTGCATTCGAAGGGAGAAGGTGAGACCGCGGGTTTCATACCTTGAGCGAAGTGGTCTGGCCGCCAGCGTACTCCCGTTTGAAGGCCCCTGTAAGTGAATGAGGAAAAAGAAATTAATCATTCATTATAATGATAAATGCATTGATTACAAGTGAAACAATTTTAAATACACCAAAGATTAATAACATTCATTTTTTTGGTTTGGTTCTACAGGCAAATAGCCAGCGGGAGATGATTTAGTATCCTGCAAGGCCACACCACTGAGATGTGTCGCAGGGGGTGAATACTCACCAGACTAATTTTGACCCGAAATATTTACCCTTAGCGCGGTCGGACAACGTTATTTTGATCCCTTGTCGTTAGTGGGAGAAATGGCAACTTAAATATACCTGTTCTAAACTTAATTTCTCTACTTTTTTGACATAATCTCGCCTACCTTAGTACGATGGGGGTGATAATGCATTCTCAACATCATTGCTAAAAAGACATCCTTCCAAATAATGCAAGAGATTTAAATTGTAATTTTACATTCGCTCCGTTAGTGATTCCGAGCCTAGCTCCTCTAATATTTTGGAGACGCTACTCAGTTTAATATAACAACGTTTTACAAATTTAGCTCCTCCGCGCTGCACGCAATCCGATTCGGCAATCAGTCCAACTTAATGAGGATTCCATGCACTAGCAACATATTCTAAATGAGACCCATCCAGCTAAAGATGCATCGAATTAGAGACATCATTTTGCACTGTAATTATTCCGTTATTGGATATTTGGGGAAGTGTGTTCTTAATCTGTTGAGATTCCCTTATGAATACGCGTGTATTTTAATACTCTTTTGCCTCTCATTTTATGAAAAATTTCCGAAAAAACCAGTACTACAAGATCAGATAAATCATTATAATGTTCACATTAGATTCTATACATGAGATCGGCTATTGTAACATTTTTAGTTCGAATCTTAATTTGAATTGAATTGTAACACATGATATAAACGAAAAAGAATGGACAAATAGAAAGAAGAGGTTTCAACTTTACTTTGTGGGAGGAATCCATCACAGAGATAGTTAAAAAACTTAATTAAATCCCCTTAATGATTTATTACTACGGCACTTAATATTTATTCAGACAACAAAGCCTTATCTAAATAATAAGTTAATTAGTGGATTGAACTATGTTGTTCAATTTTTCCATAGTATAGCTCTTTTTACATGTTGTAAACCTTTACTGAAGTACTTTATTAATATTTTAGTGAGCATTTTGTCCCAAGCTCTGGATTCCCATAGAGCAATACACAAAAATATGAGGTGGAACGAAGGTGGCACGAAGGAAAGAGGAGAATTGTTTGAATTTGAACTGCCTTCCTTTTAGTTTCTATCAACGTATGCAATATTGAAAGCTGTGAGAACATCGTCTATAAATTACTAAATCTGAAGGTAAGTAATTATTATGTTATATCAGAAAACGTAGTTCAAGTTGTGCGTTGAGATCCGGTATCAGCTTCAATATCATCGTATCAGATCCGTTGAAGTGTAATAAATCATTTTTGCTGGGGTAAAATGCTGAATTGAGATGCGCCCGGCACAGGCCGCACATTAACATGCGTATTCAGCTCGAACGTTCCTCCCGTATACTCTTCGTGACAACTGAAATGGCGGAAAATTTGATTCGAAGGAGGAGTAAAAAATTTTAACTAAATCCCACGAAGTAAAACCGGATGATCCAGTTGAGCGCTGAGCCAACCAGATCAACAAAATTCCATCAGACTTGAATCGCGTTTCGGATCCTATGTAATGTTAAAGCAACAACATCAGATGTCGCTGTCAGAATACTACATTTCAGTGATGTAGTTGATCCGTTATTGTCACGTAAACGGGTGTGCTGGTAATTTATTATGCGATCCACGCACATAATTTTTAGACTCAAGCGTATATATTACCATTAAAGGAGCATTAAATCTAAAAAAAGCTAACCAATGCATTATTATCAATTTCATTGTTGATTTTTTTATCCTGGATGTTCTTAAACATTAGTAAATTACAGGAAAGATAATTATTAATATAAGCATGGCACCTTTAAAGATTTCAAAATTAAATGAATGTGAACTGAATCACAAATATGACTGAAAATGTTTCAATACGATGGCAATACTCCCTTAACCTCTTTGCATAAATGGCAACAGGATGATGAATAGAAGTGGTCAATTGATCACAAAAAAGGAATATGAAATGTAAGCAGTACAATACTGTAATGACATCTGTCGGCAATGATACCTGGTCAATGGAGCTTTACAAAAATCCTGTTTATTTCTTCTTGCGTCGGTAATAATGCATTCAAGGGCCTTTTGGGCCCTGAAGAGCGCTTTTCAAATAGCCAATAAAGTTTTCCAATTAAATCAGATCATGGATCTTAATTTAATTTGAGTTGTGCCCCGAGAAAAAAAGCTCGAAGACGAAAAAGTGGAGGCGAGAAGGGGAATCACATGTACACCCAGTGCTTTCTCTCTCTCTCTCTCTCTTCAAAAAAAAAAGAAGGATGGTACGAACGCAGATGCGCGAGAAAGACTTCCTCGCCTCGCAAGGGCTATAGAGATGAAGATCTGTACGTGTCCAGAAAATCAACTTCTGTTACCCCTTTAATCACTCTTGCGGCATAAGTAGATGTGATTATTCCCTGATCTGTTTATTCGGAAGGGAGTGGAATATTATTTTCCGGAATTCATGATAAACAAACCATGAGCTTGAAACCTATATCCACTTCTAGACACATCATATGCTACTTCATGAATAAAGAAGGCAAGATATGGGTCATCTGATTTTTTTACAATCTGGATACAATAACACGTAGCTCAGGACAACGTGCATTTCCATCTCGCAAGGAAGAAGCGAATTTGAAATCTCTTTTAAAATATGGCCTGAAATATCTGATAGAAAAAGAGGGGATGCATTCAGAGTTCTGTCAAGTCAAGAATGACAGTTATGAAAGATTATTTTGAGGGATATGATTGCTGATTCCAGAGAATAGAGTAATAATTTGGAGTTTTCCCCATAAACAAAGCTCCAAATTAATTATTGAAACTGTTCTTACTGCGCACTAAATTCCGCAATTATTATCAGTTGTATTTTATCAATGAGGCATAGGAAAGGTTTACAACATCATTGATGTTTGATTTGATTGTCATGGCTAGTTTTAATTTCTAGGATTATTTACAGTCACCTCTTAATTTAATTTTTCAGTGCTTTGAGTCTGTTCTTATACTCTATTATTTCATTTTCTCCACTTATTCTGCAACCTCTATCTTTCTATATAGTCCAATCCATCAATTTCATTTTGTTGTTTCTTTTGATATGATGTTCATGAATATAAGGTAATTATACTTAACTCAAGTTTTATATTTTCAATGTTTTCCACAGCCCTCTTTTCCTGCATTGCCTTTGAATATCTTATGCAATCGCTTTCACTTGATAGATTCATTTAGCCATCATAATCCTTCCGAAGTACATATCACTTTTTTTCTTTTATCAAAAAGGTTTTATTTTGTTGTTACTACTACCCATACTAAAATTCTGTAGACAATAGACTCCTCATTTATCTTTTACACTCCAAGCAAAGTAAATAGCTCTAATATTTACACGTACTCCCGTAAGTCGCTCTAGAACTTTTGTGGTGAAAATATTAAAATGCTCACTGAACTAATCGCATAACTCAGTCTCTTAAATTTGGAAAGAAATTTAAAAAAAGTCACGAAGCAAAGTATCTACGGCATTTACATTAATCCTCAATCATGGAATAAAGGGTCGAGAAGTTTTCTACTGCTGCCGATTACGTGATGACGCAAAGTTTACTTTTTCTCAAAAATTTTTACTTCTCTTTCTTTTCTTTTGCTCGGTTTCGAGGTATTCCTGCAGTTCTCGGATTCATTTTCTTTTTTCGGAGTGGGCGTACGTAGCTAACCTCACTAACCAACACTCCTTTATCAGGACCTAGATACTGGCATGACCCCGGCATGAACTCGATCCACCCACAACACCGAGGCGGAAAACAAAGAATGCGAATCCCATAAATGACCGTATCGAGGAAGTTACATTGAGATGTCTGGTTCATGTCATATTGTTAAATATACTGTGTTTGTAGTCTCAAGTAAACTCTATCAAATGAAGATGATTAAGTATAGACTTAACGTGTTTATGTTCATGGAAATTGAAACCGAAAATCCAATATTTTTTGCAAGCTCTTGCAACTAAGGACTACCTCCAGAAGGGCTATGAGTTGATGGTGTAAACATAAATGTTGCTCTAAAAAAATGGTGAAATGCCTGATAATAAGTAAGATTTATAATAGGGTTAACGTAACAACACCTATCCGCTTTAATTCAATGATATTAATTTATGTGTGGAGAAAAAGAGCCAAAATGGCATAGCATAAAAAATGGATGCCTCAAACCTAGGCTCAAAACCAGTAAGTTTTTACAGCACGTTTTAAAAATTATGAGGATTCTAAGAGAGTTTAAAAACTGTGCAGGCACTTCATGTCTACTTAAAATATTTACATGAACACAGTGGTTTTTGCATTATTTTTCATCAATCGTCATTAATAAATGAGCTAAAGTGACCGTTAGACTCATGCGACCATGATACAACCTCCTTAAAATAAATGGTAAGGCAAGATGAGTTAGTGTTATGTATGAGATTATTGGAAATTGATATAGTAATATACAACCCATAAGTGAATGGATAAGTGAAAGGAAAAATAAGTCAAATGAAAGCGTAAAACTAAAGGAAGAAACACAAACAGTGAAAATAGCAAGGACTGAAAAAATCATTGGGAAGGGGATTATAAGTCGACAATGCAGGAGATTAGATGAAAGGTAAATGATCTCGTGGGAAAAAGGACAATGCCAGAGAGAAATGACAGAAGTATTTCCAAATCACAACCCTAATCAAAATTCTTGTGACGTAGGGATTTAGGACCGTGTGTACGATTTAGTGCGAGATTAAGACACGATTCCTCCATGACCTGTCACCATAGAGAGAGGAACATTGTGAAAGTTCAGGTTGGAAACCAGTGAGAAAACTGGTGATCGGTAACGCATCACATTAAAGCTTATGCATTAGATC
The DNA here is from genome assembly GCF_022747635.1 of Hetaerina americana. Classification (NCBI taxonomy): domain Eukaryota; kingdom Metazoa; phylum Arthropoda; class Insecta; order Odonata; family Calopterygidae; genus Hetaerina; species Hetaerina americana. The sequence goes on from NW_027286763.1 coordinate 102,439,248, forward strand.
TCAATTTGTTGCAGGCATTTTGCGTTCTTTCCATTCCTCGCACTCAAAATTCCTGGTTAAAGCATTTCTCTGCACGTTCCCGCTCGTTCATTTACTGCTCATATCCCGCTCGTCCCTCGGTAATTCAGAACTGGGAGTGAATTACATCGACAATGTATGCCTTTTAATTTATTTCCAGAGGGAGAGAGGGAAAAAAACCAATGGCAAGAATGGGGTAGTAACCCTCTCCTGAAATCCGATACATTATAGTCACCGGAGAAGCCCTTAATCACATCCGGTAAGGAGGAGCGAGCCGGGTGGGTGAAAGGGCCAGGGGGGGCGGGGCACACTCGGTGCAGTGCGGTGGGTGGCTCGTGTCGTAACGTTCTTGCTGGGACGAGGGGGGCCGTACCGAGGACCGCCACGGCATCAATCAGCGTGAGCGAATCAATACTCAAGGACTGGCGAACATAGGTAATCTCCTTTCGGGTAGTCGTCACTTTTAAGGATCAGAAACGACCCTCTCCTCTTTCTCTCGCGTTCAAGTATTTCATCGGAGGGGAGGGAAAATCGTTAACCGGGACGAAGGATGGTTGGTTACAGACCGGTGGGGGGAAGTGGGTGGGTTGGCGGGAGGAGAGGTGAACTCGGATGGAAGGAAGGAAGGCCTGTGTACCCGCATATTCCTTTGAGCGCCAATTTCGCGGCCAGGACTTTGAAATGTAAAATTTTCGCTTTTGGGAGAGCTAATATTGACTGGTGCACGGTGAAGGAATAAATAAAGTTCCCGACATGTATTTCGTAACCATTCAACCGTTCGTTCTCCACGTCTCACTCTAGCTGTGACGGCCGGGTGGGATAGAAACCAGGGTAGTTAAATAACAAGGTCATTAGATCGAGTTTCGATTCGGACATTGGCACTCTATATTCCCTGCTGTACTTGGGAGTTCATTGAAACAGAGGCTGTATTGCATCCAATTCGTTCATCTTAAATTTTACTAGATTGAAATCAACATGAAACCACAGTTTATAACCTGAAGATCAATTTGATAGTTGAGGGTAGAGCTCACCTAGTACCAAGCCCAACGGTTCGTAAAATATACACATCAGGATTGGGGACCAGTTCCTTTCCCTGTGGTGCCTATGGTTTCCCAGAAAGAATACTTGAAAAATCACACTGCTTGGGTGAAGCTTAAAGTTCCCAGAGGCGTGCCCGGTAATCGCACTCGGGCCCTTGTTTCAGGTGGTAGTAGTAAACCCTCTACCCCCCTGGGCTACCGCGTCTACTTAAGTAGTCATTAAAATTGGATAAAGTGATATCAAACTGAGAAAGGCAAGTGAATTTTAAGAGTAAAATGCTAATTACAATGGTAGTCAAAAACACTAGTGGATGAACGTCCAAGAGAAAGATTTACCGCGACTATGGATGAAAAACTGGATAAAGGAGAAGAAAGAAGGAGACTAAATAAGAATATAGGTGGAAATAATTGATTTGGGTAAGAATGTGGCCTCACGCCAGTATGTCTGCACACTTGTGAGAGCCAATTAAAGAGTGTGGAGAGTTATATAAGGAATGAGTTATGGTGAAACGAGATGAAATTTAGATGCTTTGTTTTTTAATATTGTTTTTATCATCGAGAATCCATTTTACCTAAAGGCATCGTTGAGATCAATGGACAAACTACTTCAGAGATATAACTTGAAGTAACCATTAAGAAAATTAAAACCCCAGTACGAGGACAAGTAAGAGGCAGGCAAAAGGTTGCGTTAAGAGAAATTAGGACTAGGGATTTTCCCACCCAATTCGAAGGTAGTATCATATGGGATGATAGAGGCTCGATACTTAAAATGGGAAGAATACCTATTGCTAAAAAGGCTTCCTCGTGGAGAGAAAACAGTTATGCTCAAGGAATATTTGTCTAGAAACAAGGAAGCGTTCCGTGAAAGCAGGAGGCATTACGTGAGGAATAAGGAACTCCATGGATCAGAGACATGAGCCATTGGAAGAGCAAGTAAAAGAAGAATGAGCACCTTCGAGACCCAGTGCTGGCGACGAACGCTTAAGATCAAAAGAAAAGATAACTTTTTAGCTGTTAATAAATGTATTTTTTCAGTTCATTTAAACCTGAAACATCGTTATAATGTTGAGAATGCTGGCTGCAGCAAAACAAGATGAACAAAAATGCCGGTGGGAGTACGTGGACTTTTGTTTTATTATAAATTAACGCCGAATGTTTCCCTCGTGATAAATTTTAACAAATACTGGAAACATTAGTGATGTAACATTCATATCACTCCGAGAGTTCATATTAATTGAAACAATTATTACTCGCGTTAATGAATTCGAGATGTAAGATTATGATTACGCTGAAAAGTTCACCCAAGTGAATATCGTATCTCAAACTTCTTCATTCATTCTATTCATTATAACGGGATAAGTGCATGGTGCTGTTATGGCTACTCTGTTACTTGTAAGATATATACCTGAATCAGCCAGCTCTGTACGCGCATTTCCTATTATTTCTTTGTTTATTGGCGTTACTAAGTATGTAACTGGTATTGTTCAATGGAGAGGTATTTTTCATTTTTTTTAAATGGGGTAATACTATGCCTTAAATTATTCAGATAAAGGAGTGCTGATAAATATATATATAAACATAAACATACTATATATACACCCGCTATATACCGAACAAATATTCATTCACATGTGTATCGAATTCCTCGGAATGTGTATTTGGCCAATGTGGTTCGTTATGGCTATGCGTGCCACGAAACGCACAGTTCCTATCGTTTATGACGTAGTAAAAGTTGCTTTCCCTACTGTCCTTTCCCTTTTGCCGTTGTCTATTTCTCCTTTGGTGGGTGAAACAGCTCCCTCACGCCATGTCCTGACCGAAGAATAGGGGCACATGGTTGCATAAACCCCCCGCAGATTTCAGTCTATATCATATTTCCTCAATAGCTAAAGTGGTTAAGGAATGGCGTGGTTAGTCGAAAGATCTGTTGTTGAAGTCCCTGTTGCAGAAATATTTTTACTCTTTTAATCTGCTCGATTCCGCCTTTCCCACCTCTCCTGTGTCCTTTATGTGTGTTCCTATCCATTTTCCTGCGAATGAATACTCTATGAATATATGTACAGGATACGGCAACATAACTTCCTTTTTAAAATGGATTTATGTTGCCACACCCTGTATATATATATATATATATATATATATATATATATATATATATATATATACATGTATATATATATACAATATATCTATATATATACACACACATATATACAATATATCTATATATATACACACATATATACAGTCATATACATACTATATATACTCCTCACTTGTAAATTATTAACCCTACACTGAGAGAGTGATATTGGTTGGACAGAATTGGTGGTAGAGAAGAAAAAGTGGAGGGAAGGGAAAACTTTCCTTATCGCTCCCTCATGAGGGTCGATTAAGTAGAGATTGCCTTTTTCCCGCCGCCACCCTCAGGGGGAGCGCAGAGAGAGAGAGACTGAATGGCTCCCTGGCGAGCGGATTTTAGCCGAATGGAACCGATTCCGTCAGTGATAAACAGAATCGTTCGGGCTGAAATTATTTTTTTCTTTCTCCCTCCACCTCCGCAGGATCATTGATGATGAGCAGATGGCCGCATTGATAGCCTTCAAATGCAACCCTGCGTTTGGAAGTGGCTCCGAGGAATTTGATTGAGAACCCAAAGTTCCCTTTATGCTCCAATTTGGACAATGAGGCTGAAACGGAACTGTTTGCCGAAATAATGATGGGGTTGCCGGTCTGAGAGGGTAGATAAGAGCGTAACAACATATGGTTGTGAGTGAGACTCATGAGGACCACTTTCAATTGGGGAAAATTTGCTTCTGAAATATTTATTCTGCCATATGTATCAGTTCAATCCCTCCTACATGACCGTAATCCTTCGAGACTACTTATTACAGCTACCAAATATGAATGAGAATTATAGATACAAAACTGGAATTCCTTTAAATGACCTTAGATAATTTCCTCAACTTATTGTTGAATAATAATCACAGCTGATATTGGTTGGGACCAACTTTCCAGTTTATTCTCCTATCACGAAAGACATCTACTTTGTTCATATCTTAATGCGATGTTGTGTGCCCTTGATCCTTAGCTTTTTATTATGCCTCATCTATCGCATCTGGAGTCCTCTTTTGAAATTATTACACTTCGCTTTCCCCTCCGAGAATGCCCTTATCAGGCGTTCATGCCTAAAAATATGCCCAATAAGTTAATTCTGTAGTCTTTTCAAAGTTTCGCGTGGACTTCTTTCTTCTTCAAGCCCTCAAAGAACTATCTTGTCAGTCGCTCGGTCTGTCCTTTCCATGTTCATCATTTTCCTGCACCACCATGTTTCAATTTCTTTCAATCTTTTTTCTCCTACTTTCACAGGCTGCTCTGTATTTATTGTATTTATGGTGTAGTATTCATAGAGAAGTTTACTCCAAAGTAATATGTCTCGATGAAGTTTCTCTTAACAATGATATCCTTTTTTATGTCACTTGAGGTGTTATCTTCTCGAAGAAAACGTTCCGAGAGCTTCTTTTAGCTTTCAAGAGGTGAGATCACATTTAAATTTACCTACGGTGAGGATTACGTCGCTCATTTAACCTAAAGATAATCCTAGGAAACATATATTATCCCTATCCATAGTTGTATTAAAACTCGAGACATATTGATTTTAGGTCTCACATTTCATCAATGGGATTCTCGACGATCTATTCGTAATAAGAGTGTCATCTTTTCCTGGTTGAGGAAACATTTTTCTACGCTCATCTGCTTTTAAAATTATAAAGCATTTTTTTTATTTTATGCCCAAAAAGTAAAAATACATCAGGAGCGTTTTACAGAGGATCCTTTAGCAATCGCCAAGTTCATATTGAACTTTGCTATTACTAAAGGATCTACTAACCAACTAACTAATCTAAAAGATTACTAAATAACTGTCTTCATGACTTAAACACCGCTTTTAGTTTTGAATTTTTTGTGCTTGATTAAAAAAAGTCATATTACTCACAGTATGACTTCCAATGCCGGCTTGAATAACTCAAATGCAGAAAAAAATGACATTTTGAACTGGATAACGTGGAATTCGGACGGAAATTGTTATTTCCAAGAGGTCCCGAATATCGAGTTTCTCAAATGTATTTCTTCCCTCAAACCGAAGTTATATGCATTTTTTCAAATTAACACCTGGATATATTAAGCCTGAATAAAATTATGAAAGCATTCGTATTCGGATGGAGAAGTTGGACTCAGCATATATGTTGGTATCACCGCCTCTAATTTTGCTTGCTTTGGGACTCAATCCCAACAAAAAAATGAGTGTTAGGAGTTACCATATCATCGCCGAAGACATTAATTTGCCATAAATGTTTATTACCCTTGCACCTGGAAGTCAGTTGAAAGGGCCAATTCTTCGGCGGCTGTGCGAAGAAAAGAAATTCCCTAGGACCTCTCCAATATTTTGCTATATTGCATAGCAGTCGTGAGTCATATTCAGTGGATCAGAAAACTATGAAAAAATAAACGTAGATCATCTGACTTGACGTAAAACAAGGATAAATATGCACGGTGCAGAAGTCTTGCAGGAACCGTCGATTGAACGTTTGAATAATGGGAAACATTTTGAGGCAGTTCTCATCCTCTGTCAGCCGGGAGTCTGTACGTGAAGATTGTGAACGAGTACCATTGCGCAAAATCAAGAGATTTCTTTGTAACTGGGAGTTCATTCATAGTTTTCAACTCATTCGGAGATGTCTTTTCGTTCTACATATTTTAATAGACTCATGTTGGGCAGAGGTGACTGAAGTTAAGACCAAAAGGAGAAAATCTCACCCAATATGAAGACGATATTCTTACTTGTATCCTGTACGTATTTATTCAAGAATCACATATTTAATTTTATTTCATTGTTTGAATGACATTTTGACATTACAGAGATTGCCGATCGGCAATGTTTTTGGCATAAAAATATACTTAATGTAAATATTTTTATAGAAAAGGATAACGGCAGTGGCGGTCTCCTTAAAAAAGAGGACTTGTAAAACAATAGATTTTATGTGTTTCGACCGTAAGCTAAGATCTTCCCCGTTCTTTAACCCCGATTATGCATTTTTTAACCAGTGTTTCAGGCAGGCTCCTGGTTGATTATATGTAAAGACGCTGATAAGTCTTCCTTTGAATAAATCTCAAAGCATTTACTTCATCACTATTTCTTCTGACAATTAATTTCTGGAATGTTTCCAAAAATGCTGTATGAGATTGATGAGAACAGCCTTTTAATGATGCTGTATAAAATAGATACATGAACAACATATGTTTATATTTAGATATGACATTTCCTAGTCAACTCTTAAGTAATGAATCGGCTGCTAACATTTTGACACTTGGTGGTAAGACAAGAAAACCCAAATAAATGCAAATAAATTGCACACATTTCCTACCTGTTAAGCTATTTTGATGGTGTCATAGCTTTACCGGCATGCAAAGACAAGTAAGTACTCATTCCATAAAAAACGTCCTTAAATTAAGACTGCAGTATTACCTTTTCTACATGGAATTGCTAAAAAAAACCGCAAATGTGGATGATCAAGCAAGGACCACAAAGGGAATATTATATTCAAGAGTCTCATTTTAAATGCCTTTTTGCCGTGGTAATGGCACCTTTTATTTTTTCCTCCATTTAATACCGTCAGATTTCGAGGGAATAGCTATTTTCATTGCTGTTTTTTTCTTGTTAAGTGCTCTGCCACATTTTCCTTTCTAAATCGCCCTTATCAATCCCCATTCCTCTCGTACATTCGAGGGGTTCAACACCACGGAGTGACTTATTCCGTGAGCATCGTGTCCTCATCGCGCCGTCGGTTAACTGCCCTCCAAAACAGGAATACTGGCTCTCTGAGCGGCAATAAAAGCTATCCTAGAGCCATCACGGCATTAACCTTGTGTGCACTTGTGCCACGCTCCCCGTCACCTCATTCCCCGACACCCGAAAGGCTCTAGCTCCGAATCGAAAAGGCAATCGGGTCACGGCATTTGAAGCCGCTATTGTCGCCATTTCGGCGAGGCAGTTAGGAGGCATATGAGAATTGCCTCATTCTGTTAAGGAGGTGTTGCCAAATATTTTGGGACGCATACTACGTTTTTAGCTTGAAAGGGAGAATAAAAGAGAGAGAGAGAGAGAAATGATGAGGGGATAAGGTTCTTTTTATTTGCGCGACACAAATTTAAATCGGATGAATCATTTGGTTAATCCCGTCATCGAGAGTTATCCCTCTCTTTTCAAGCTCCAGAGCCAATTCATTTTAATAGGATCATATCGGTTCCACGCTACGTTCATTGAAAAAGAGTCCATTTTTATTCGTTTTCAAATTAAACAAACTAATTTAACCAATGGTATGGATTCGTTTTCTTCTCATTCATGTCATTTATTTATTTTTGTCGACAATAAATTCACACATGTAGATTAAGTTTAAACGCATGCAAAGCAAAGCAAAAATGTGCTCATTTCTGCTTCATTCAGTAAAAGGCGAGAGTTTTCGTTTTAATTCGCACATGCAAAATTGTATTGAAAAAGCTGCAATTTCACTCTACACATCGCAATGAAGTGTGATTCGAGCTGAGGGCCAATTTGAATTCGCAATGATCCAAATCTGTTATATATCTTTTAAAAAACACAATACAATATTTATTTTCCTGCCATTATCATCATCATCATCAGAATTTTAAACCTAATATTGGTTCAGTGCAGCCATCCATACTATTGCTCGGAAATCGTACCAATCAAAAACGCAGATAACTCTTTGCCTGAGAGTTTGGATCAAAATTGAGAAATAATAATATGTTTTTGTTTTAATGTTGCAATTTTATGTATACTTTCAAACAAAAAGTATTGCAAGGTATTGTTAAGAGATTGCATATAAAAAATACAGGCACACGGTAAATGTCACCATAGTGATCAAACTTCTTCCAGAGAAGACGAAATGTGCAAAAGAACCTTCGTCAATTTCGAGAACTTCAATAAACTTACATAAGATGTACCATTTTCTTGCCTGAGACTCAATCCAAGTTCAAATATCACATGTGTGTCCTCCAATATCAAAATTATGGTTCAAGTTGGTTCATATACGAGTAATACATTATCGTAGAACTACGTAAAGTACGAGGGTCATCCGGAAAGTAGTACCCGTTCGTGAAATAAAGACACAAAAGTAAATATTAACAAACATAAAAAATTTTATTTGAAAGAGGATACTTTAAACTACTTCTCAACATAATCTCCAAGCAAATTAAGGCATTTGTCATAACGTGTGACAAGTTTCTGTATTCCTGCTGCATAGTCCTTCGCCGCCAGCTCATTGAGATACGCGAGGGACCCATCTTGCACAAATTTTTGCATAATGCAGATGGTGTTTAACAATTTCATGAACAATTGTTCGAGAAACATTGGGAAAATGCTCACAGATGTCATCAATTGTGACGCGCCGATCGTTCCTCACGAATTCGTCAACTGAGCTCACCAGTTGGTATGTAATGACAGACGGTCTCTCCGAACGCTCATCGTCGTGTGTGTTCCCCCTCCCCATGTTGAAGTTGCGACACCACCGCCGAACAGACGACTCGTCCATTACATTGTCTCCATACACCTCCTTTAATTGGCGATGAATATCACATGGGCGAACGTTTCTTGCATTGAGGAATTTAATCACTGCCCTCACTTCACAACTGGCGGCGTTCTCAATTTTTTTAAACATTGTAAACAATCACAGAAACAACACAGGCAATGCTAGCGTTACGCAACTTGGCTCAGAGAAGGCAGACAAGCCACTGAAGCTATCTGACCTCGTCCAGCGGCTACTCGCGTCGTCAGCACTTCATGCGGCACGAACGGGTACTACTTTCCGGATGACCCTCGTAAATTAATTTTGGAATAATAATGGATAACGAATGAATTAAGCGGCTGAAGTCAAGTGCGTGAACTATCACCTGTTATCTTTAAAATTTTCATCGAAAATGCGAGTAATAACGTCATTGGAAAATCTGCGTGAATTTTAAATGCACTAGGGAAGGAATTAGCCGTTTCTTGCCACCACACAGCCGCAGTGGCGGAGGATGATAAAAATAATCAAAAGAGGACTCGTTGGCAGACCGTTAGGGCAAAGGGAAAAAGACAGTATTGACAACGCGTTGATGGAGGGGATGCCAAAAAATATATAAATGGGCCAGAAACTGGGAGTAGTATTTTTTCTGAAGTTGCCGTGAAATGGAAATTCATGATGGTTCTCCTAGCTCCTTTCAAATTAGTAAGTTGTTTCTTTTTGCGCCTGTAAAATAAGCAAATTGTTTTTCGACAGTTGCAGCCGGCGTAATTCAGTTTGAATTTACATGACGAAATTCAAATAATTACTTTAAAATATATTTTTATTCAATTCATATCTTCTCCAAATTTGTTTTCTTCGTTTTCGTGATGGCAATATTGATTCTTCTTCAAAATAAAACCTATATTGGTAATAGCAGTAGTTTTACGGGAGACAATCGATAGCTAAGATCATTTGCGGCATTGAGGACGAATGGGAAAGGAAGGGTGGAGAGAAAACTGACGTCGGTATTAGCCAACTGTTATAGAAAGGCGCCAAGCATCCGCAGTTTAGCGTCCCATCCGACAGACGGCGTACTCACTCAAAGTGCTCTCCAGAAAGCACCTCAAGTAGGGATCGAGATACCACTGAAAATGATCTGTCGTCTCCATGATCCGAACCCGGGCCCTCTCGGTGGTATTCTCACATTTATATTTATGGCAACTATGCCAACTGCGATAGCACTGCAGAAAAATATGATAGCATACTTTAGAAAAGACAGTTCCAATTCTTTTTCATATGGAATGATTGATATAGTAAATATACATGCTTCCATGGATGAATCAGTAATAAACTATATCTAATTAAATAAAGATTTTTTTTAAAGAGAAATTGTTCAAATGCCGTAAATGAAAAGCATCAGTTAATGAAATTAGATCATCCAAAGTAGAATTAATATTCGGCGTCCCACAAGAAAAGGGAAAACAAAATCTTGGTACACTAAAGTCGGTGGTTCAGTTTTTTTCAAGGCAAAATTTTTCTCGTTACCCTCTTCATCTTATTTTACTATTATGATTGCCTAAATTTAGGTTTGTGTGAACCATATCAATGCCATAACATGTGTGACTACACAAACTGTTTATATTAATCATCTAAATTAATGAACAATTTAGAGCATACATTTGAACATACTCTACCTTTGGATTTGAAACGTAGGAGCTGTGACAGGATGGAAGGAGACAATGGGAATGTCTCAGCGGGAAAGCTTAATGGAAAAGTGAATATCTGACTGAGAATTTCTTCAAACATTGAATGGGGAACATTTATGTGAAATACATGGGAAAGAACTGTTTCATCGGGCGTATTTTGAGTCAGGAAAGATGGCTGAAAGCGAATGTGGAAGGGAAAGACACTTGAAAGAAATGTTGATAAATATGACGGTTGTGATGCGATGAGAAGGTCATAATACACAGGAAAAACGGAACGATATGAAGATACAAAAGTTTCCAAACATAAATCCAGGTGTGATGTAGATTGAATGCGATAAATGTACCTATACATCGACATTGCGATCGAAGGAAAGGTAGTTGCAGTTGTAGTTGTATTTAAATGCATGCTCTTCCACTAACCTTATGTGTTTTGTTATAATAACCCATTCTTTCCGAATGACCTCATTCGTGTTCTGTTCATCTGTTTTTAAGTTTCCCTTTCAATCCCTCGTCCCTCTCCGCGGGGGGAAATTCCTGCTACCTGCAACGTTGGGTCGCATTCCCTGCCTTTTACAGACTCTTTGAGGGTAGAGTGTTTCGTGGTACATTTTCATGTGGTAGTGATGTTTCAATTTCTTGCTTGTTGTGTCCTGGCTTCCGTGTTGTAGGATGGCTTTGGTGCTGCATCATGGGGTGCAGTTTTTTAGTTGTTTTGCGGTATATGTGTTTGTATGAGTAATGGATGAAGGGATTTCTGCATGAGTGTGTGCGCTGCTGTGGGTGTAATTTTCCGTGTTTTTTTTGCATGTGGTATTTTTCTTTTTTACGGTTGGTGACCGAACACCCCCCGCCACACGCCCTTGCGGCGGCTTGCGGGGTATTATGTAGATGTAGATGTAGTCACGCTCACATTGCATCGAATTCTTCATCTTGCATTCACCTTAGAGCTCTGAGAGTTGACATACATATCCACATGCATATAGCATGTGGATTTTGTCTCAATCTTCTCAATCCCTCCTCAATCTTTAGAACCGTAGGGAAGATATCCAAGAGAAAAAGATATTTATTTCATCGATATTGTCGAGTACACAATATCGTAGATCCCATGATTACAGGGAAATGTCACATGCTCATCGCGTATCTTATCCGATACCAGGCCATTTTTCGCAGCAGCAGAAACTAGAATCGAGTCAACAGCTGCTGATCTAATAAGGAATTTTTCACTCGATCGCGGCCATAACTCTCGGTAGCCAACTACCCTCAAAATAATTTTGAACCATCAGTCATTGTTTGATCAATTTGGCTGGCCATTTCTACAATATTGATTGCTGCTTTGCATTCTTTCTCTTTTCCAGATGTAGAAATAAAGAAAATCTGACTTTCGAAATGCGGACATGTCAAAGGATATGCCCAAATATGATAGAGCAATGAAACTAAGTCATAAGCCGAACTCCCAAAGTAATGCATCATCCGCGTGGGGGAGGGGGGAAATCCAACACGACTGGGGAGCCTATCCCGACTTCGGAAAGCAAATAGAAAGGAATATGTACGAAATAATAGGATTGGAAACCTGAAGGATGTGGGGATATTCGTATCATGGAATGGAGGAAGTTTTTGATCCGAAATATTTTTGAAGCCTTTTATTTACTTTGTGTTTTTCGTTCCTTTTTGCCTCTCCAGTTGGGAGAGATGCTCAAACACACACCCAGTTTAAAAAAAAAACCTTTTATTCTGGAGGTTGTGGAATAGGATATGGCAAAAGGATATAAGAAAAGGTAAAGGAAGATGGCACAGTGGATACGCTTGGGAATCGTGAGTCGAATTCGACTGCCAATGACATCCTGTCTGAACGGGGCAGGCTAAGTACTATTTAGTATCTCGGCTAAGATGGAGAATATCAGTAGAGTAGATTCTCTGTGAGTGAAGTGGATTGAAGGGTTTCCAAATATTGAAGTAAGCAGTGATATTAGTTTAATCATTAAACACTAAACTGTAAATTATAGAAGAACTTTCGCATTACGTTGCCAACAATCGTGTGTCATCTTGCGGTATCTCAGGAAGTGTAAGTAAGAACTGAAATCTTTCTTTGCAGCCAGGGCATCCGTGCCGTGATTTGGCAAAATCAATTTTTAACTAAGCCAATTTGAGATTGAATCAATAACATTGTGACTCCCAAGAGATGCTAATAAATCTGATCACCACAACAAATTAACAATTCTGACCGAAGCAGAATGCAACTAATTACATTTGGCATTCATTTGTTCTAAGGAAATTTTGCAGTGCATGGAGTTTGAGCTCAATGCTAATAGACTTGAAATGAAATTTCATGTTTAATTTAACACTAGTCCGGTAACTTGATATAATTTATTTCAGCTTATTCTTACAATTTAATTTAGTCTTCTTTGATTTCGAAAATGTGAATTAGTTTGATACTTATTCTATAAATGCTAAATCATTATCAATGATTTCATTTAATTCAGTTGAAAGGAAATACTCATCTAGATGAGTTTTTCTTTTATGATTAAATAACCCTGAAGCTGCTGAAGAGATGTCAGCCTGATTCATACTTATATCAGTCTCGCCATTGGTAACTTTATAAAAAGACAAACTTGGTGATCATTCAATTAATGGATGAACTAATCTCAAATGAATTTTTAAACTTTCTTCAAATTCAAGCCTCCAAAATTTGCGTTTTTTAAAACACCTCTGGAGATATAATCATAGCCACTGTAAATAGTGTTCGCTGTGATGAAATTTTTCAGCTATGCGTTGCTCGCTCTGTAAACCCTTTACGGAGTAAATCCGTTACTCCTGGATAATTATTAGACCTAACGTTAGTTCAGTGTCCGGACTGCTGATTAGTCAGATGTTTACCATGGTCACTGTCATGACAGTGAGCATGAAAAGTATTTTACCGTAGTAAAAATTACATCGGTAACCTCCTAAAAGGAGTTAGTATTCTTATTTAAGGTAGCAAAAATATGTTTTATCGGTTATCACCAAACAAAATACCTGGTGCGCTAGAATATTTAAGGGGATCGAGATGGTGCGGTGACTGTCCTCCTGGCCACCCTGGCTTCGAATCCCGACGGCGTTGAATATTTTTCAATGGTACCCCGGTTCCTACTTGAGGTGCTTTGTGGGGAGCACTTCAAGTGAGAACGCCGTCCTTCGGATGGGACGTTATGCTACGGACCCCTTGGCACCTTTCGTTAAGAGTAGGCTAATGCCGACGCCGGGTTTCTCTCCACCCTTCATCATTTCCTGTCCATCCCTAATGGTGCAAATTACCTCAGCTGTCGGTCGCCTCCCCTGAATACTACTACTACGAGTACTAGAAATATTTAAGGCACAGAAGACAATTTTAAGACAGTGTAGACGATAGTATTTTCCCGAGATATATTCAACTTCTGCTCTTTTCCAATTACTGATACTGTCGTGTATGAATTCGACTCTGTATTTGGAGCTTAGCTGCCCAGGTTGAGTCGCTCAACCATTCATTAACAGGCCTGGATGAAACCCGTTAATGTGCCAAGATTTTCTCTATAGCGTCGGAAGTTAGTCGTGGGGTCGGGCACAAATTCAAATAATCCGCCAGCATCTACGTAAAATTAAAAGAACCGCTGCCAACGTATTGAGACACACTCCAGGATGACTTGTTTACAAAAAGAATTTGTCATGGTTACCTTATAAAATGAATTGACATATGATTCCTACTTATCACGCGTGACTATCCAATAAACGACGATTCTTCATTATGAGTCTTTCATTTTTACGCTCGGGCAAAAAACTGAAAATCTTTTAAGAATTTTCCACGTCATGAGCCGATTTCCCAACACCTACTGCTGGACGACCCTTCGTTGGTTTGCGGGATTAGCATGTGTATGCAATGATAGTGGAGGGGACGATAAGTCAATAAGCCCCAATAAGACCCACCATGACCTATCCTCGGCAAGGACGAAGCTTAAGAGGGATCAAATACAGAAAACGCCACGGCGTATGGGAGCGTATTTAACTTATTAATAATGCCTTACCAACGTATACCTAAGTATACCGCGGAACTGAGCCTTGGAATAGAAAAGGGACAGGGGGAATGGATTGAGCGCAGGGAACTTGCTTGTGATCTTGAGTGAACTTCTGGCAATACCTCGACCGTTGGAACGACGTCGACTCGTTCAACTGTTTCCAAGGCATTATCTCAGTTATTTATCCACTCTAAAGACTTTCACGGTCAAAGTAGGAGGTTGAAATCCCGCGTTCATTAAGTATTCTTAATTTCTTGAACATATTTTTGTTCATGGTCAGACTATTTTACAGGAAAAGCCTTTAATTCTGCGATGTTTATCTACTCGAGTAAATGAGGCAATTGAATTAAAGAAGATATAACTAGCTTAAAATGCGTCGAAATAACGTCATTGTCATGGGTTTTACAGCATGTGTTCTTCTCGACGAACATCAATCAAAACACACATAGGATGACCTAAAATGTAGAATTCTCTTCTGCGCCTCCTGAGGTATGATGAAATGGCGATTCTCAATGCCGTACGGTGTTAATCTTTCAAAATGAATTGTGTATTCCTTTGCAAAACTTGACCGTAATTCTAATAGGTTTTCTATTGTTGACATTATCATTCTCCCGTGACCTCTGAGGGGTTAGGAATGGGTAATGGGGATCTGCGTACGTTTGGCAAACCCGATAGTCCTTGAAGTATTCCTATTGGTTCATTCCTCTTGCCTTCTCCAGATGTCCATTTGCAACATTCTTTCACTTTCCACTAGCACGCAGTAGAACATGCGAGTAAATGTTTTTAGTGAAAAATAGATTGCCACATTCACTCGTTAAAAAAATTGTTTCAAAGGTTTTAATTTTACATTTGCACGATGATATTTATTAAGGACGTTCCAGGTAACAGTCAAAGGTTTGATTTAGAAACATTCGGAAGAAAACCTGTTTATCCCGCCCGTCAATAAGCTTCTGAGTCGGCAAGGTATATATAATTGCGGCATGCTTTATAAAATTGTACAAATTTAAATAACATATATTACTTTAGTATAAAAGTTATTTTTTACAAGATATGAAGTCATAAATTTTTAACCGTGAAATAAATGCATATTATCAATTTTTTTAATTTGTATTCATAAAAATTCGGAATAATATATTATAATCTCTTTTTGGCCCAAAAGGAATGTGCATCCATCGTTAAGATTCTTTCCATGTAGGAAAAAAACTCAATAAAATATAATTCAGAAGAAAGTACAACGATTGTTTTGTCTTTTGAGAACTGAGAGGGAGCGGATATCATTCCTTTCCCTATTCATTTTTTTTATTTACCTAAGTGAATAACTTAGCTATAGCGTTTGAAATGCTAGAGATTTTATCCGTCTTATCTGAAAATCGATCACTTAAGTTGGTTGGTTAGTTATTAGGGTAGGCAACCGGTAACTTTAGGTCGTTTACGCCAAGGTGGATATGTGAGTAATTTGGCAGGGGTAGGACCTTTAGGGAATTGAGGGGAAGGATGGGAAGGAACCCAAATTAGTCGGCATTAGCCTACTCTTAACGATGGGCTCCAAGGGATCCACAGTTTAACGTCCCATCCGACGGACGGCGTACTCACTTGGAAGTGCTTTCCATACAGCACCCCAAGTAGGGATCGGGATACCGCTGAAAAATCATGCTATTTCAAGGATTCGAGCCCAAACTTTCGGGTTGGAAAGCCGGTTCAATAGCCACTTCACCGCATCAAACCTCTGATTCGATCAAAATAATTCTCCGATTCACGGAGACTTTTTCATAACGTCTATGAGAAATATTTTCTCCTAACGCCTAATAGGTTTGCGAAATGAAACACTATTGGTTGTTGCCGTCAATTGACCATATTGTTTTATTGCATCGATTACTTTTCTCATCCAGTCAATTTTGAATTCCTTCCGGTATAAAATAAACAGAATAGCTTCGCACGAATTGAAACATGGTTTCCTCATTAACTCATCTTCTTTAAAGTACTTGACATTTTGGTATTTTCGTACGGGCTTACTGTGGTCCTTAAAAGTGAAACAATGAGGTATTCTCCTTCTATTTTCTCATCAGATGATGAATTACGAGTGTCCATATTGATTTATTCTCCAATTGTGTTTCATACTCAACTTGAGCTGCGATTCGTTCCTCGATAGATGATAATCGTCGGCGGTTTTGCATTCAACGAAATGGTCCGTTGATATCAAGATGTTGTCCGCAATCATGCGTTTATTGTTGTTGGGGAAATGGGACCTTTCTCATTCGAGAAATAACATACACATTATAGCATTACTCCATCAAGAGCACAGATCAGGTTATCGCCTCGTTCATATCGGAGACTAATGGGAAGTGACTTGGTGAGAGAGAGCTTCGTCTGGAATGACAGCCCCTTAGCAAAAATGATTATTTATCCAGCGTTTTGAATTTAATAATGGGAGAAGGATAATTTGTGCACTATACGTGAAATAAAGAGCTGCTTTGATTTCAGTGGAAAAAATCATTATCAAAGAAAGCACATGGGGAGCTTAATTCCATAACGTCTCGGATCAAAAAAGTTTAAAATGTGAGTTATGTGTGTTAAATGTGAATCCAGAACATGTTTGTTGCTTATCAGAAGCTATATTGAAAGAAATATTAAATTATTAATCGATGTAATTTCCTTCTCTGTGCAGTGTATGATATACGAGCCAAGTGCATGTGTCTCCATTTCAACAATTTCATCGCAGATGATGCCGTATTAATCCTTAGTTTTTTGGAAATGTATCTTTTTAGATATTCTAGATTTGGTGCCCTTTGGAATCAAGTTTCACGTATATCTTTCGTATTTATCTCTTTCGTTTTAAATGGATGATGAGAGTATGTGTAGTAATTAAATATTGCGCCACATATTCTATTCAGTCGATCAGATATCTAGTAAAACAGGTAGAGGAGCATGTACCTACCTGAAAAACACTGTTACGAAAATATAACTGCAAGTATTACGAAGGGGATCGGGATGGTGTGGTCAAAAACGTACTGGCTGAAGTCCCGGGTTCGAATACACAGGATTATTCAGAGGTACTGCGATCTCGGGGAGCTAGGTTATGTGGAAAGCACTGCTATTTGGGTACGCCGTCCATCGGGTGGGAGATGTTCATTTGTGTGAACCACTTGGCATATTTTGTTAATACAGTAATCCAGTATCGACTCAATACTCTCTCCAAACTTCCTTCTTTCTTTCCTTAAACACATTTCTTCTAACCAAATTATCTATGTATACATATTATTATTATTATTATTTGGTAATCTACCGGTTAAGGTAGGTTTTTGGATGGACACAGCTCCTGAATAAATATTTTGTGACTCCTATGAAAACACAACATCCTGCTCTACATCAGGTCCCTCTTCATCTCTGAGTACCTTCTTCCTCCCTTCATCCCGTACAACATCCCTATCCTGTTCCTTCCCTCTCCTCATTTGCCCAACATTCTCCCCTCTATCACAGTCTTCAACATCCCATTGCCGGTCAATACCGCCTTCATCCACTTTTCCTGCCTCCATAGGATATCTCCCAACAAGCCCCTCTCTTTGCCCACCATACCAAGTACTTCCTCATTTGTTTTCTTCTCTATCCATTTCACCTTCTCCACACCCACATTTCAAAAGCCTCCAATCTACGTCTATCCTCCTGCTTCAATGACCACGTTTCCGCGCCGTACATAGCTACGCTCCATATCAAAGTTTTTACGAGTCTTTTCTTAATATCCTTACTCAACGTCCCCGTCATCAACTCCCTCCTCCTTGTGAAAGCCTTTCCTCCACCCATCCTTCCCCATGGCTTTCATCAAGTTCATCCGTCACGATTGACGGTGAACGGGATGATATTTCTATTTCCCACTTCTCTAAACAGAGGTTCAAACCCTGCTTTCCGCCCCTCGCTCCATAATCCTAACAGCCGCTAATTACCTACCCATCCCAAATGGCACGAATGACCTCGGCAGTTTCCGCGACCGCCACGCTAACCGCTATACGGCGAAAACTAGAGAGAGTGAGAGAGAGTGTCTGGATGTGTCCGTGTGTGTAGGTGTGCGGGAGAGGATTTGGTTGGGGGGGGAGAGTAGAGGAGTGCTGGGTGGACCAGGGTGCGGGCGAATATTTGCCGAAAGGAGTCGGTCGGGCAGTCGGGCTCCCTCTTCTTCCACCGCCGCTGCCTCCAGGGTCCCGAGAAGAAGTGGTGCCCCTTACGGATGGCTGGCTGCCTCCGTCCTCTTCCTCGCTATCCCCCTCAACCCTCCTCCAGGACACCCCCAGCCACAGCGAGTCCCCTTACCCCAGCGGGGGAGCGAAGGCAGGAGGAAGAGAGTAGGGGTGTGGGAGGGAGGGTTGGAGAGGAGGAGCAAGCGGCAGGGGAAAGCGGAGCGGTGTGAATCGATCCTATACCGCTCACCCCTCTCCCGCACACTCCCCCCTCCTCTTCCCCAGTTCCCCCAAACCCGCCCGGCAACCACCCACCCGGATCCCTAGCTTCTTCCTCCGCCCCCCTCGTCGTCGCTCGCCCGTGCCCCCCCGCACCCCTCCCTACACCTTCCTCCCCCGTCCCTGATGCCTACCACGCGAACGCGGAGACAACCTGGGTCCCCCCCGTTCGAGAGGGCCCCGCGGTTTAAACATTTGTTGCGGCTCCCTTGCTCTCTCCTACCTCCACGCGAAAGGACCACGAGGTGTTCTGTTTCCGTATTCGCACATCGATATGTCGGCAAACATCGAGGCGGTAAAGATGCGTATCGATTCGCACCCGCATAATTCGTCCGCTTCGATCATCGTAGTACCCTTCGATTACGAATATTTTTTGTGTTCTCTATTTAGGGAGTTTTTATGCTAAGGTCTACCTCAGAGTCCAGTTTGCTCACCTCCTTAATGGAATTATACGCGGAATAACTTTGTCGAAGTTTTAATTGATTTCACGACCGATTCTCTCTCAAGCCGATAACTTTACCAATGTACATTTAAATTTGTAAAATATTAAATTGCTTGAGGAAATACAAGTATTGCCGATAAATATGAGGGCATGTATGCTTGTTTTATTGCTGTCGGAAAGGGACAGACGTCCGTAGAGTAATTGTCTTCGATATTTGCTGGGAGTCAGGAATACCGACACCAACTTTACTTTTTATTTACGAAATCCATGGGGATATGAATTGATTTCTTTCCCTACGGGAACGGTGATAGGAGGTGTGGATCGTGCCTCCCACGATATGTCCCAGACGATATTCTTAATGTTTCCCTAGTCCTCATATCGGATATCGAAAATTCGTTCGCAATTTAATGGGCTGCCATATTTATAATATCGCTCATCGATACATCGATTCATTCGAACTGCGCGTATCGATGCACCAGTCGTATCACATATCCTGGGGCTCCATCTCTTCGTAGGAAGAGGGAGAGTCCCTTTCTTTCCCCAATGTCGTATCATCTCCAGCCTCCATGAAACTCCCCCTCCAAGAGAAAGTATTCTTCTGAAAAAAATGTCCTCTCATCCCTTTCCGACCTATTCTCTTTCCCCTCATTGTTCCTCGTTTCTCTCCGTCTCCCTCCTCTTTTCCTCCGCGCGCCTTCCTTTCCTTCATCCAGACTCCTCCTCTTTCCTTCAGAAAGAGAGAGAGAGGGTGAGTCGACCGGGGTGTCTCGGATATGTGAAGGGCTTCCTCTTGCCGTCTCCGATCGAAAACGTTTTGTCCGTGCAAGCAAACCATGCAAGTGATGGTCCGAAGACCCGCCGGGGAACTATTCTTCCGGAAGGAAGAGTAATTTCTCGGCAATCTCATTGCGATCAAACAAGTATGGAAATTTCATTGCTGTGGTGGCTTTATCTAGGAACTTCCAGGGGAAAGATAAATTAAGAAAATCTTTGCCAAACAGATGGGGACTGCGGAAATATTTAGGTTTTATTTCTACCTCAGTTGTCGGTCCTCTTATTTTTTGACGCTTTAATCACATAAATTCTCCTTTTTGCACGATAGCTTTGAGAAAGTCCTCGTGCGAATAATTACCACTCTAAATTACAATATCTTTTTTTGATCAATTCCATAGTTGTCCTTTTCATAAAATTTAACGAGTTCATCACATAAATTCTTTTTGCTGAACGATAACTTTGAAAAACACTTGCGATGAAATAATACTCATTTAAGTCCCTAATTTACTTTTATTTATCATCTCTTTTTTTATAAAAAATTTAATAGATCTAGCAAATTACTAAAATGTCATTACATACTTGGAAGAAAATTTTAAAAATTTCTCTATAGTTCCTATGGTAATTTTCAGCTGATAGGTCATAAAACTGTATCCGACTAAACACGATACTTGTAAAGCAAAAAGACTTAACTATGGCATTCAGACGAAAACAGTTTTAATCGGAGAAAGTCATGTGATAATCCTTCTCTCTGAATCCCCGGAAAACAAATATTTGTCACGAGTCAGTCCAAACTGTCTCCCTTTCGCTGAATGGAGGGATATTACACTTATTGCCTTATGGCTTGCAGAAAACTACTCTGTATTGAATTTGGCCTCCCCGGGGGCCGATACAAGTAAATAAAAAAGTATCAGTCGATCGCGAGAGGGGACTGGAATGTGCAAACTCCATTTCGGCCGCCGACTGAAGTCACAGACGGTTTAAATCGAAATTTCACGTTCATAATCACGACTGATTGCGGAAGATTGTATAAATGATGATTATAGATGAAGTACGTAGAAAATTCAGGAGCATCGTGAATAATAATCGGGCTGAGTGACCTCACAAGCTCTCAAGTAGGAATATTTTAAGATAATTATTATTACATAAGATAATTCTATATCTAATATGTTATATAATGTTAATTATTGTAATGTTATTATTTAAGATAATTTTACGTACTAACATTCAAAATATAGTCTCTAGCTATATGAATGCATTAGAAGAATTAGTTAGGGAATCACTCGCGAATAGAAGGTTAAATCATACTATATCAAATCTTTTGCATACGTTTGATGCAGATATTTTGTAATCATGCTAAATATTTGTACAAGGTGCGGCCCTTGAATCCAGATAAATTTCAATTTGAATTTTCCACCATATCGCAGTTTCACTGGAGATCGCGATTGGCGGTCTTGAGAGCTATAGGCATCTAGTAAACAGTCATAGCCTCAAAATTATCCATATGTAACGTACAAGGGCCGAGTACAATTGAAGAGCCTGTTATTGTCGAAAGTATTTGCGCTGGGCGTTATATTTCGAAATAGTTCGATTCTTCTGGTACCCTTGATCGTTGCTATTGCTGATATACTAGTATAGGAAACAACAACTTAAAATGTGGGAGATATGATGTTAAACCAGCAGGTTAAAATGCCATTTTCCGACGAAAAATAATAGATCTAAATAACTGCCGGCGATGGCGTTTGGGAAACGATTTTTTACGCTAAGTAGCCCATTTTTCGGCCATTAATCCACATATCCCTTATTTATTTGAAACTCATACAAGTCGCTCGTATCATATGCTTATACTAGCGTTTCAAACTTACGATACCGTAATGCATGTAACGGTAATTTGCATTTTTTGATAAAATTATTCAAAATCCGCTAACATTAAGTGATATACGAGTATAACTACGATGATGCATGGATATTGTGAAATCGCCCACCTCCGCACGCCTTCGCGTTGACTTGCTGTATTGCGTCGCGTGGTTGTTATCTTTAGTGGCACGTCATAGTAATCTTTCTCCGCAATCGTATTTGGTCGGCGTTATGGCCAAAGATTCACGCGTCTCCAATATTTAAAACCCTGAATATCCCTTAATACTTATGGCCTCACGATTGAAGTACTTTTGCTTTTATCGACTTTACGTGATAATTCACGAATATCAATACATAAATATCCAAGAGGGATTGAAGTAGCTTCTTCATCATACGCGAGGTGTTCACGGGTGGAGTTAAACTGTAGCGACCGATAAATCATGCAGATCGCAGATAGTTCGATCATGGCTCCTAAAACCATGGTTTTCATGCCCGAAGAATAATAATAAGGAGATCAGTGCTGCGATGTTCTGTAAAATGTCAGTAAAACGAATACTCCGCTGTGAAACACGCTCCTAAGTGTCCTCCTTTCTCTCTCCCTCTCACCCACACCAATCATTTCCCTTCCTCCACTTGAGCCCCGTCCTGCCATTAAATCACCGTCCTCTCCCCCCCCCTTTCGCCCCTCCCTCCCCCTTCCCATCTTCCATCTTTCCCGCTTCCTCCCGTTCTCCATTCATTCCGCTCCCTCTTTCCATCCTATTTCCTTCCCCCCACCACCGCCATCCCTTCTGTTTACTAACCCCACTCCCCTCCCACCAAAATTCTCTCCGATCCTCTCTCCCCCATCCTTCCTGGAAACCTTTATCTCGTCCTCTCACGTTTCTCGCAGTCCTTCCTACAGGGGAAGACATTTCGGGTTGAAGCATGTGCCTAGGGTTGGAGCGCGAAGTTATTATTTTTTTTTAACTGGACCCGAAATCTTTCGTCCTGTGGTGCACTTTCCCTTGGGTTCATGGCAGATAAAATGGCGCAGGATTAGGTAATATTCGTTGTTTATTTGTTTTCGTCCACTGTGACGCGGAGGTGTAATGGACGGGGCGCCATGATTTTGGAAGAGGATGCGGGTTTCAAATCCCGGATTTCTCAGGGTAAATTCAGCTCAATCTAAGATGTACGGTTTATTCGAGAGCTTTGATTGAAAAGTCATGGACAGGGCAATGTATCTTCCTTCTGGTATGTACGAGAAGTTGTGTTCAATACGAAATGTGCTTTGCACCGTAAAACATGGCACTGTCACTTGGGTTCATCGCCATCATTATTTGCTACCCTTAATGTTACATACTAGTCAATGTTTTAAACAGTAACAAGTCCTACGAAGGGGACGTGGTAGTCCAGTGTGTAGAGCGCTGGAATACTTGCCGAAGGGCCCAGGTTCGATTTCTGGAGACGCCTATGAACAGCCTCGGTTTTACCAAAGCTGTGAGTTCGAGTTGATTTCTTAATCAGTTTTTCTGTTGTTGCCTTGCGGCTGCTGCCAATGTTCTCCAGGCTATGTGCTATGCAGTGCATGAGCTTGAATATACCCTTATTGGTATTCTTGTCGAAAAAGGAACCATTTACGTGCATGTCCATTATAATCCATAATGCATGTGCTGTGTATATGTTTTGCGTTTTTTATATACGAATATTTAGAACAATCGGCGCGTACATGTAACCCTTTTTTCAGCTGTCACAACTGTGACGTGATCCGGCTGATTTGGTGCAATGATCTTCATAATCTCCTTCCAGAAACCCAACATATTTATAGCATTGCTAGAACGAATTCCAGGCCATTTCAAATTAATCGAACAATTTCAAAAAAGGTAAAGTGTTTCATTTTGGACCAAATATAAGAAGACGGAGTCGTTAATTTTTCCGGCAACCACAGTAATCGAAGAAATGGTTGATTCTGATAGGAGAAGGTAGAATTCTCCTTGAGCTGGTTCCTAGGGCGTTGACAGTCCTCATAATCAAGTTGCTGTGACTAGCTTCTTTGTCTCAGTCACATTCAGTTTCCTGCGGAATTCGGCATCCAGAACATTAAAACGCTTGTATAGTGAGCGGGTTTGTCCAAAGGTGTCACCCGGGATGCTACTAACCAAAATGAAGTACTTTCATACAGCTACGGTCCGTAATACATAACTTTAATTCACCAAATTATCTCGTTCTTACGTCCTCCACGTGTTCTTCTTAATGCTCCCCCTTTCATCTCCCCAGAAGAGAATCGTCTCGACCTCATCCAGCAATTAACTCCATGCCTCTTTTCTCCCCTCCTTGTGTTTCTCCTCCTCTTTTCTTCCCCCTCCCTCTCTCTCTTTCTCTTCCAAAGCTTCTCTTCATCCCCTAATGCGTTTCCATTCTCCCGCGCCATTCTGCCCACTCTTCGTACTTTAATCCTTCCTCGACTGCTCTTTTCCCCTCCCCGCTCGCCCTTTAAGGTGTCCTGTTCCTTCCCTTACTTCTGAGTGATTACGCTTTGGTTTAAGCCTCCCTTGGTTCTTCACCAGGCTTTCCTTGCAGCGTCACCATTAGTTTTCACTCCGGAGACTGTTAAACTGCAGCTCTCCATCTTACTCCGTCCTCCTGCTTCCGCGCGACCCTCCATCTCAATTTGCCGCCGACATTCCCGCGCCTCCCTCAAACGTTAGCCACACCACCTCGCCTTCCTCTTGTCACCACTTTCAAATTTCACCCTTGTCCGAATTATTTGAAATATAATATAAAAAAGTATTCGTCACGTGCCAACAGTTTTGATCAACATAGGCCGGTGTCCCGCGGAAAATTTATTCATACATTGATTCATGAATAATTTATGAAACCTCACTGTGACAGAGTGAGCATGCGCTCGCCAAATATTCCTCAAAGTGCTGTAATTTAGGGATCTTTGTAAATTGTAAACGTACCGGGGAAGGTGATTGGCTTTTCCCCCCGCGCGTGCGCACAGGCCGTTTCCTTACAAGGTCGCAAGAGTCCACGTTTTTGCAATACCGCCATATTTGTGAGCACGTCAAATAAGTGAGAGCCAGGTATGCATTAATTTATATCCTGAGGTGGTGAAACTTGTTAAAAGTTTCATTCTGAAATTCATGCAGCATGTGCATTTTTTTTAAATCCGCCATTTAATGAAAATTGCTAATCCTCGCAAATCGCTCTTAAACGAATGATATTTACATTTCAACTATCATGAGCCGCTGTACTTGAACATTTCCTATTTTTCCAAATAATCATAATCAGAGAGATAGTTAAAAAACTTATTTCAATTTAATTTAGAGAGCAATAATATTATCACGATTTCCACATGATTCCTTACAATTTTTTTTTAACGGCACATTTCCAGTGTTTGACAGAGGCGGAAAATTTTCCTCAATGACTAGTCAAAATAGAACTTAATCGAAATACAGGTATGTAGTTATTGCAGGAGCAATAAAAGCCGAATGGTTGTTATTCTTGGGATCGTGGTTACTTGTAAATAAATTCTCAAGGTCTGCCGAGTGGTATAAATAGATCTACTTTACAATATTACCGTAATGCTCTTGGCGATTTCTTTTCATTTCCACAATTATGTCATAAGGTGTCTACCTCGTGTTTTTTATCCAGTCTAAGAAGAAGCGGAATGAACATAGATCAATGGAGTGATAGAATACGAATAATCCACTTAAGAATTCTTCCACTTGCACTTCCTTCCACGGAAAATGTAAAAATTTGTGTTCTCCGTTATTTTTTTTAATTACTTGTGTGTGCTACATGTACGAACAGTTTTGATCGTCACATTATGTATTTCATATATTTATACATGTACACACATACATGCACATACACACATATGTATACATGTACAAATATATATAAGTATATGTAGACATACACATACATACATATGTATGTGTATGGGTATGTGTGTATATGTAATTATATATATGTGTATATATATATATACTATATATATACACATATAGTATATATATATAGTATATATATAATAGTATATATATATATATATACACATATATACACATATATATATATATATACATATACACACACACACACACATATATATATATATATACACACACACACATATGCATGTATGTATACATAATTTTCAATAGCGATAATTTTTCGTTTATGATATCATGTTTATGAGATCTTTAATTACAAGTTAACTGTTTCGCTTTTTTTTGGCGCCCTGGTCCTTGGCAATGTGGCGCGCGGGTACTGCAGCCTCTCTTGCAAAAGCACCAGCGAGCCACCGGGCATGATTTATCTGGTGGACGAAGTATATGGGGTCACCCCGTTGCGGTTTCGATTCCGTCTGCCCGAATATTTCCCCCTCGGCCCAGTCTAACTCCGCGCCGCTACCCTCGCTCCTCCTCCTCCGCCCCCAAAACTCTCCCTGCTCATTGACCCCTCGACACCCGGCCTCTCGCAAGCACCCCGTTACCGCTTGCCCTCCCGCCCCTTCCCCCGACCGCTCTCTCAGCGCACCCCCTCCGTGACATTAGTACCCTTTTCGCATGCCAGGGTTCCCACTTTCCTCTCCCCCCCTTTGGCATCCGCAGAAGCGGTAGGGGGATGGCTGATTCTACCGTCACCTCCGCGCAAGCACACATACACACCACCGACGCCGCCAGATCTGTGGATGGCCCCTTTCCCTTTTGGCAAGGGGGGACGGGAGACCCTGAACATAAGAATATCGATACGCGAAACCATGGATAGCCATGGAAACATTTGTAATATTTCAACCACCGGGATGTGACCGGTGAATCCTCCCAGAAGAAGGTGAATACGTAATATTAGAATCATCAGAAGTTCATTTTTTATAATTACTGTTGGATTTATCCATATAAGAGCTCATTGGTAAACAATTCTGCAAAGGAAAATGTCTTTTAAAATAAAAAAAGCATACTTCAAACACTTTAAAATGATTCCAGTTCGTTACGTGAATTAATATGGCAATCATCAACTTTTGTATCCGTTGATTAGTTGATGGCAGCCATATTCCCTGCTTGCCTGTTCTCTTTCATGGGCTTTCCGTCTAACATCCTTCTCTACTTGGCCCACGCACATGTCCCTTGGTCTTCCTCGCCTTAACTTCCCTTCTCTCTTTAATTGTGTTCATAACAAATAAATTTTTTTTGTAGTAAGCCCGGTTCATCACATTTGGGTCTTTTTTCCATCTGTTACTACGAGTAAATATCTTCCCATTCCCCCTCTGTTCATATTTTATCTCACCATTAAATCCTCACATCTACTATATTTCTCCAATGCTTCTCTTATCTCTATTCTTCTCTGCTCTACTTCTCCAGGGGTCGATGTCTATCATCCATTAGAGTGCAGTATTCAATACGAATACTTCCAGCATTTTCGAAATAGATGTAAGATTCCTTTATTTCTCTTTTTTAACGCAAAGTTTCACCTGCCTCTTCCTTCTTCCACATGCTGTTTATTTCTAGTTTGCTCATTTTAAATTATCATATCTCTGGAGTAATTCATCCATTATGTTCAATAATGCCTTCAGGCATTATGGACTTTCGACTACTTACACAAAACGCAGTATCTTCATTTATTCTCCTATCTCCTTAATTTATTCTCTGCGAATTACTCCTTCATCTTTTGATTCCTTATTTAGCATTCATGTTGAATAGCTCCGGTCCGAGGTTGTCCTATTGTTTTACACTTCTGTTAATTTTGCTTACATTTTCATTCCATCTCTTGACTACTTGGAGCTGACTTGTTAATACATATATATGTGGTAGGTAGATTATTCTTCTGCCGTATTAATACATGTCAAGTGTTTCCGACATTTCGAATACATTGCTCCGCTCGACCTTGCCAAAAGTAACGAATATCCTACGCATTGGTTTTCTTGTGGTCATGTACAATTTATTTATATCTGATTCCTTCAACATGTCTTTCCAATTTACTTCTGCTCGTCTTAAATTCAAATAGATTTTAATAGACTTGCGCTACTCTTATGACTGACCTTATATTCACATTTGAGAAATTGTTTGTGAATATTTATGCATAGGCGTGAATTTTACATGCCTGGAAGCTTATAATTGGAAGAAATCAGCCATCACCTATTAAACTAACTTTGGGTAAGGTGGTTGCACACGGCTAAAACTCATAACACTTGTATCTGGCTACAGGGATCCTGCTAGGGTGTCGGTTTGAACCTTGCCCACCAGGAAGTACACTCTCCTACTTCCTGTCGACCCCCATCACTTCCAATCACCACCAAACCCCTCCCTCTCCCTTTCCACTCTCCTTTACCTTTTCCACCCAATGCCCGTCGTGTCCACTACCCGTATTCTCAGTTTTCTCCCTTCCGTTGAGAAATGTATTTATGCAATCGAATTATTCAAAAACCAAAACTGTGAGTATCACTTTATTTTGTGTTTCTAAGTTTTTACACAACATCGCCACGCTCTGACTGACCTTATATATATATATATATATATATATATATATATATATATATATATATATATATATATATATACTACCTTGATCAAAAATTTCCCGGAATTTATTCAGAAAATTAAAAATACAAGTTTATTCATCTAAATCTATATTGTCCCCTTCAAAGTAATCCCCATCGACTGCAACACACTTATGCCAGCGCTTGATCCAATCCTCGAAACATTTTTTATATTCGGTTTTCGGTATGTCCATCAGTGCTTCCTGCGATTTTTCAATTACTTCCTCTCGGCTGCTAAAACGCGTTCCCCGTAATGGTTTTTTAACTCGATTGAACAGAAAGAAGTCACAGGGAGCCAAATCAGGTGAATTCGGTGGCTGTTGGATGGTATTTGTTGCATTTTTCGTCAAAAAATTACGAATAATGATAGCACTGTGCGACGGTGCGTTATCATGGTGCAAAATCCACGAGTTTTCTGCCCACATTTCTGGTCTCTTTCGGCGAATTGCTTCACGCAAACGTCTCATAACGCCCAAATAATACTCTTTGTTTACTGCCTGGCCTTCTGGCAAAAATTCATGATGCACTACACCGTTGTAATCCATGAAAACCGTCAGCATTGCCTTCTTTTTTGACTGAAAACGACGTGGTTTTTTTGGTCTCGGCTCATTTGGTGAACGCCATTCACTTGCCTGATGTCTGGATTGCGTGTCGTACTCATAAACCCACGTCTCGTCTCCAGTAATGATCCTTTTGATGAATGTGGGATCGGATTCAGCCTCGCAAATCATGTCTTTTGCGACGTCAACACGGTCTCTTTTTTGCATGAAATTGAGGTCTTTTGGCACCAACTTTGCTGCTACACGACGGAAACCCAAATCATTAACCACAATGTCTTGGGCGGATCCATAGGCAATGTTCAAGTCCTCCGCTATTTCTCTGGTGGTTAATTTGCGGTTATTGACCAACATTTCTTTTACTTTATCAATTTTTTCACCGACTTTCGATGTCGATGGTCTGCCACTGCGTTCATCATCTTCGATTGACTCACGACCACTTCTGAACCGCTCGTGCCACTGGTAAACGACCGTTTTTTTAGAGAATCGTTGCCGAAACACTTTTCCAACATTTCCAACGTCCGTGCGCCACTAAATCCGTTTTTTACGCAAAATTTAATACAAGTTCGTTGTTGCAAATTTAAATCCATTTCTGAAATTGTAAAAAATCGCCAACACACACAGAGATAGATGTACTCTTGGCTACGTAACTTTTGCAAATGTCAAGTTATGACACTAAGATTTAAAGGGAATATCAACAACAGATGTACCAATTTAACCAAAAAAACAGAACTCAAATCGGAACGATGGGAGCGCCACACGGTGGTTATTCCGGGAACTTTTTGATCAAGGTAGTATATATGTGTGTGTGTGTGTGTGTGTGGGTCGCGGTCGTCCAGTGGGTAGAGCATTTGACTGCTGACCGGAGGGTCCCGGGTTCGATTCCCGGGCAAGGCACTCTGGGCACCTGCAGCTCCACCCAAGCTAAAGTGATTTTTCGGGTACCAGGTCTTCCTGGGAAGCCATAACCGGTACAGGGAAAGGAACTGGCCCCCCTACCCTGATGTGTGAATTTTCACATGCCATATAGGGCTTAGTACTGGGTGATCTCTACCTTCACCTACTAAACCGACCTTCAGGTTGATTACTGTGGTTATGGTTATATATATATATATATATATATATATATATATATATATATATATATATATATATATATATACTATTATATATATATACTCACATGCATTTGTTTTATGTCATCCTATAAAATAGACCAAGATATGCATACGATAAAAAATGTTATTAATATATTTGGTTGACTTTTATTTTGATGAAAGTTTAAATGTTCTACTTTTACGTGAGATGAGTTCAAAAGTGACTAGTCTCCCGCTGTACCCTTGGATTATTATATAATTTTGCATGATTTGTTTATGATCACAATGTGCGCAGAAGTTAAGGGGTTGTAAAAGACGGCAAGAATTTCTTATTTTAAACTTTTAAAATTGTCTATTTCCACCCAACGACAACGAAGAAATATAAAGTAGCCGAGATATTTCATTTAAATCGAGTTGAGATAATTTACAATCATTTAATTTAATCATTATTTAATTTTTTGCAAGACTAACGAATTAATGATTCATGGCTTCCCTCGGTGGAAGTGCTTCATGTTTAATAAGTACGACCCTCTCTTCATTCCCCACAAACTTTGAATTTTTTTATGCCTGGGGTTTCATTACGACGCAACACCGTCAGGGTCTGATAATGTTGCGTCGCAACAAAATTATGATCTTACAAAAGGAAATGTATGAGGATAACGAAGTGATTTCAATTCTTTTTTAGTTAGAGTAACGAAATAACGCGAATCCAGTCAAATTTCTAGTTACTCAAAATGGGGAGAAAAGGAGTTAAAAGAGTTGTTTTTTTTACTCTGGGTCCTTGGGATGCGAGAAGAAAATGTGAAATCATATTGGAAAACTGAATAGAGCTTGCCAATTTTCCTGAGAAAAATTAGTATTTCGAAGAGATGCATGGAGGAAGACGGTCCATTTTTGTTCCCTGAACCTGAAGTCTGTCCCCTTGGCTCATTTTCTCTTTTTCTGACTCTAAACTTATCTCCGTAAAAATTTTGGACGATCCTGTTTCGGAAGGTTCTGTCGAAGTTATGGGAGAAGAAGAGAGAGAGAGAGAGAGAGAGAGAGCTCTCGTGTACCGTAGGTAATCAGACGAAATTTGTTTTTGACTTTACGGCGGCGTCGCTTAAAAAAAAAAACGGACCGAGAGCGAAATCTTCCCGGTGAAGTTGAGGAAGAGGCTAACTCTATTTTTGCAGCCGAGGGATTTCTCATTTTCTTTGCACAAGAAATTTTATTGGATTTCTGTATCCTTAATCGATAAACCTTCCATCATTTTCACTGACGAAACTCGATTTTTAATTAGCCCCGACTCGTTTTGGAAGTGATAAACTCGCATCATGCCCAATTTGCCTGAAATGCCTTCGGAGTTCCCTCTCGTTTCACATTACCTTCGCAAAAAAAGTGAAAAACTGACACAAAATGATCTGACGAGAGATTTTTTTAGCTGGAGATCAAAATTTCTTTTTTTTTAACTGTATCTCTGGATGGCAAAAATGAGTTCGTCAGCAATCGGCATCGTATCGGTATGAGAAAATGCGTATTATCCTCAAAAGACAATCTTAAGAGACAACAGCGAGTCTGACTTTCCAACGAGAAGAGATGCATGTTTTCATTCACGTGGCCAGAGGTAGACTTGCCAATAGGGGAATTCGAACCCGGAGTTCCGACGAGTGAAGCCGACCACAAGACACGGCACCAAATGAGCTCCAACAAAAGTAGGTTAGAAGAGAAATGACTTTATTCGCGAAAGTGTCCGACAGATGTGAGAAAATCAATATCGCTCAAAGCAGATTTTCTTCCTCTCTCCACCTCCCCTTCCTTCCCCCCCCCAACCCCCCGCGATTGCGTCATTCCTACGATTTCAGTCTTCCTCCGTCCTCGCGCCCAAAATTCTGTTCCCTATTCCTCAAGGGGTTTACCTCAAGGAAAACATAATTATTTTTAAGTGAGCCTCTTTCAATTCACACATACGCTCCTCCCCTCATCCATCTCCTTCTCTCTTAATGAGTTTCCATGCGACCGCGATGGTTTTCTGAAATCCCGTGGCGCGTCACGAGACACAAAACACGACATCATCACATTCGCGCCAAGTCTGGCGAAGGTTTTGAAAAGGAAATTCGTTCAAAGTCGAATAGGGAATCGAGTTACATCAGGGTTACAAAAGCGGCCAGTGGCTCCTAAATTATCCACGTGTTCGTGGATCAGGAAGCAGACGGACACGCAAAATTGATGAATGCGTCGTTGCGAGCTGAATATACGGGTCTGGGCTACGAAATTAATCGAGCACACGGAAACAGCATAGTCAAGTTGCCGGACATTGAAATGCAGAACTCTGCTTATGGCAATAACAAATGAGTAATGTCCTAATGCACTTTTCAAACCCCCTATCCTTAGAATCAAGGAAAGTTAAATAAAATCACATTCGAACTCACGATTCGGGTAAATGTAGATTTGGTGAAATACTGAGGTCCACATTAGTCTTGCCTTTTTGAAGAGGAAATTTCAACCTAACACTGTTGGGAAAAAAGAGTTTTTTTATACGCGATACCAAATTTTTTTTAATTTTTTTCCGACAAAAGTTCATTGAATGATGAACAAGTTTAACTAGAAGAAAATAAATAATGATCACATGAAACAGATTCAATGTAGGTCATTACATTTGTTTCCAAAGGATCCAATATTGATATATTTTGTGTACATTGTCATTCTTTTATATTTTAATCCATACCCTAAGCAACAAACCAGCTTGCAATGAATAAATAAGTCAATCTAAATATATATATATATATATATATATATATATATATATATATATATATATATAAACATACACATGTTTTTTTATCCATAATAAATATTATATATATATATATATATATATATATATATATATATATATATATATATATATATATATATATACTATATATCAACTCGCACGATTTACCGAAGTAAGGAATGTATAGGGTATACATAGAACTGGTTGCTTTTTTATTTTTTTAGGGAAGATCGAGTGTTTTAAGGTAGTCTTCCGACGCATAAACACTTGTCACAGCGACGGAATAATTGGTGAATAATAAATAGTATATCAAGTTTTAGGGTCATTAGTGCTAAAGGAGTATTTATAAATTAATTTACAATTTGATAACTTTTTAATTTTTGCATCGAATGACTAATTTACGGAGAAGTTCCCTTATCCCTTAGGGTTCGCTGATCCCTCGATGAAGGCTTTTATGAATGAGTACCATTTTATCATTTCGGCCAGAAATTTGGAAATAGAAGAAAAAAACGTTGACAGGGACCTCGGATGATTGGCTCTTGAAAATTCAGTTGCCGCGCGACGATACTTACATTCGCCCCAATTGGTCTCTCGAAAGTTCACTCTAGAGCTGTTGAGGATCATATTATGACCCAGATGGCGGGCATGAAACTAGCTCGGGTAAGAATAAACGTTTTATGCTTCAAAAATACCACAGATGTGAGACGACGCTTCCGAAAAGCCCTTCCAGGCTCTCTGATCCTTCGAAGCCAATGTGGGTGATGACAATTTACATATTCATCGCTATCACATTCAGTTTTGGGGAATCGGAACAGGTCTTGCAACATGGTCCAGAAATTTGTTTCATCGATGTGGGGGGTAGAATAACTAAAATTAGATCTGGATGAACTGTAAAAACCTTTGCATAAGTCGTGATTATGCGAGATTAGAATATATTGACACAATGGCGTCGTCAATGATATATTACCACTAACACTGATTGTGGAGTGAACATTGAATGTGTCAACATATCGGTTTTAGCACTCAAGAGCGTAGATCGTGTGTATGTATTTGAATTAAAGACATTTGAAAAATTGAGTCCCAAGTCTTTCATATTTTATTAGAAATGCTAATGTAATTGGAATCTGTTCGTATCGTAGAAAAATTGTAGAAAAATGTATGCTAGTTCAATTAGCATTTTTCAAATATTAAATTTTATAGCCTGTATAAAAACTATTTTTAGAGAAGTGTTCTTCAAAAACTGTATCATCTTTTTCACTCTTAAATGCAAAGTATTTTTAGAATGGTAACTCATCTCCCTGTGGTTACTCAAGGGTAGTGTCTAATAAAAAAGCGCAGAATTGTGTATAGAAATTTGTATGTGTAAATTACGGCTCATAAGGGATAAAATAACAAAATTAATCAACCTTATTTTTGACAATCAGCGGTAATATCGAGAAATCTTTTAAATTCCCTAATTAATATTTCGACTTTCACTTTGAGGGAAAGATGTGTTTAAAATTTCATGAGGAGCACAAGATTCCATAGTGTATGAATCAGAAAGAGCTATACTGGATAATGACCGAGATGGTGCATTTCTTTTGCTGTCGTATTTTTATGACGTTAACCAATGCCTGCTTTCGTTTTTTTGGAGAGATTTATCCTCTCATATTTGAGTTTCCACATCAATTATCTCTAGGCGTATAAAGATTAAATTGTATCGATCTTTTTGAGTCGCGATTCAACGAGATATCGGGGCCAAAAAAATCAAAAAGGATTCATTGAGTATTAGAAGGCAGAAGGCTGAACTTCAGAGGACATTTGGTCGATCATTTGTGGATAATTCATCACGTTACCATTTCCAATGCAAAACCACACTGCAAAGGTTACTAAATCCTTCCCTGAAGTTAAATGAAGATTACATTTCTGGAAATTTAGGTATCACTGTCCACATTTATGCTTGCCTTGAATAAGAATCGTTCTTTTGCAAAATATTTGAATGGAGGACTGTTCGAGCGGGATGGTGTAGGGGTGGCAGTGAGGAATCGAGAGGGTGGGAGGGTTGGAGGATTAGAACACTGCGAGGACGAGGAGAATTGGAGCATTCTGAAGGCCGCTTCGGTTGTCCCTAATTTTTCGCTCGGCTATCATTCACATTTTCCCCTCATTGTTCTTCCTCGGCGTTGCCGCGTTACGTGTCGGACTCTCGCGTTGGTTAGTAAGTCGGCCGGCGGGGGTGGGGGGGAGCTCGTCGCGGCCACCGCCCCATGACTCTACGGCGTGCCGTAATCAAAGTTTAAATGATTTTCCGAAAACTTTTTCGGAATTCTGAGAAAAAGGACTATTCCTCTTCTCACGTTCGAGGAATGCTTGCGATACGAATAGGTGCAATGTTGTGTATATTTAATAAAATAACCCCGGGTGTTGCGCTTAATGGTAGGCATAGTCGGATAGACGTTTCCGAAATGAAATTCTCTGTGGACCGCTTTTGGATTCTGAAAACATCAATTTAGGAAAATATAAATTTTAATTGTAAATAAAATAAAATTGTCCGAATGGTAATGCCGTGTTCACGTGATGAAAAACTTAATTCTCTTAGAACGCTCCTTTATTGGCAATAGAATGATCTCGTTTTCCAATTTCTTCATCAACTCATTTATCATTTGACTACATATCTTATTCACATCTAATTTTTCTAATAAGAATTATGTTGAAGTACGGAATACGGTCTGAAACTACTAGCATGTCTCAATCGAAGACAGGGAGTGAAAAATATTTAAGTAACTACTTCCTTCTCCATGGTTTCATCCATGCAAAATAATCATCAATAAACCAATAAAATGATACCTATGTCGCGGGGACCACGCGACACCTACGATTTTTTCCCCTTTAAGTGGACTCTGGCGGATTGTGCGCCGGCCCTCGTGAGTCCCTGGCTCTGCGCAGCGTGGGGGTCGTTGGCCAAGAGATCCGTGGAGGCAGACATGCAGGATGGAAAGGGGAGGAGAGAGTCTAGGAAAGGGTTTACCGTGAGAGGGGTTTTGGAGATTGGGGAGATTGAGAGAAAAGGGCGGGAAGGTTCCGAGGGAGATAGTCTAGTAG
Source organism: Hetaerina americana (assembly GCF_022747635.1). NCBI lineage: Eukaryota > Metazoa > Arthropoda > Insecta > Odonata > Calopterygidae > Hetaerina > Hetaerina americana. Next base: position 102,475,133 of record NW_027286763.1, read on the forward strand.
CCATCCTGAGACGGGGAGAAAGGGTCCGAGAAGGAACATGAAGTATGAGCGAAACGGTTCGAACCAATGCGTGAATTCGTCCATCTCTAGAGTCGGGAGAAGGAAGGAACTCGCTAGAAATACCCTCTCTGGTGTTTAAGTGTGCATGCATAAATATTTAGCACTTTCCGTTTACCCGTTTTTCTTTCATATTGGATTATTAAGATACAAGTGTAACAAGGTTAATTACAAACACCCTCAGCTCCAGTCCGGAAATCGAAACCTCATCGTTTAGAGGTTGATTCCGTTTTCACTACAACATATAACTTTATCATAAAATTCATTTTGGGAAAAAGGCATGAGCTTTTAAATTATAATGATTTATGGTTTTTCCCACTCTTCTTAGCGCATTAAAGTGACATTCCCAAACTTATTTAATTTATAAAAATTAAAACTAACGTACACTTTAACAAATTTTTAATGAATTATTTTATTTATTTACATAAGCATATTTACAATTGTAGCTAACTCTTAGAGGAGGCAACTGACAGCTTAGGGTCACTTGTGCCATTAAGGATAGGTGAGTAATTTGGCTGGGATAGGATGTTCAGAAAATGAGGAAAGGGAGGAAAGAAACTCAACGTCGGGATTAGCCTGCTCTTAAGGATAGGTGCCCAGGGGTCCACAGTTTTACGTCCCATCCGACAGACGGCATACTCACTTAAAGTGCTCTCCACAAATCATCCTAATTAGGGATCGGGATACCTTCCCGTGAAAAACCCCACCACCCCCGGGATTTGAGTCTTGGCCTTCGAGGTGGGAAGACCATTACATTAGTCACCGCATCGTCTCTACACCCTAATACATATCCTATTGCCTCTAAAGTTGCAATAAAAAAATATTTTCAAGGATCTGTGAAATACTTTCGTGATACCTCACTGAATCAAGTTCTTCCTGGAGACGAAAAGTAGGAGCGGTTTAGAATACCTATTGTTTAATTTCTCATCTCCAAGGAGTGAGGCCTGGGATTCAGTGATGAGAACCTTATTGCTGAGAAACATTTTGGAATACGGCACCAAAGTTTTGTTCGCGTTCAAAGGAATGGAATGGTACGGTCGTGGCTAGCGCTCGACAACACTGGACGATTGCACCCGAAGCCCATTGTTTGTTTAAATTCTTAAGTGTTCACCTTGGTCCAGGATACTTCGCGGTAACTACGATAAAAATATTTCACTTCTATCGTTATTTATAAAGTAATTGCACTCTTGGGTAGTATTTGGCTACTCTCCACGTTTGAGGGAGAAAGTGTGTTTGTCGAGTCTCGCTCGCTAGATTTCTTACCTCTTTGTAGTTAAATGCTAGGAAATTCAGCCTGCAATCTACTAAGCTAATCCGCAGCTCGAGGGGCATATTACGGGTCGACAGTAGTCACAGACGAATTCGACCCGTCGCGTCGCGAAGTCGTAGCACGCGGTGCTATAGGCAGCAGCTTTCATTTCCCTGGCGGCAAGGGGGAGAGGGGACGCTCTCTTTCCCTCCCTCTTCCCTTCCTTCCACCCTCCTCCACACACCCCCCGGCCCACTCGCAGTCTCTCCCCATACAGGATTTTTATTTTGCTGCTCCAATTTTGAAAAGGCGATGATTAAAGTCTTTCATTTTTTTTATTCTGTCACAATAGGGAGAATATTAAATGGATATTTTCTGACGATCGATTCCGACTTTCTGTACATATTATTGACAAAATTGACCTTCAATGGACTACTCACTAGCATCAACAGTATCCCTATATCAGCTCTCATTGCTGCAGAGAAGCCATCCGACATCTAAAACTATCCCAGAGACAGGAGCGTCGGCCGAGGAAGGACTAAGATTTGAATACGCAGAAAACGAGCCCCAAATGAAGGAGAGGTTAAATTCCAAAGAAAAGGACGGAAACAGTGTGTGAATCAGTAGATTTAGCTATTTCTTTGCATTTATTATTACATATTTTGCAATAGGTATGTATTTCGATACCATTTTACTTGTGGCAAAAGGTTCCGCTAGAAACTCGAAATGCTATCGGAAAGTATGAACCTTTCAGAGTAATGAAGTTAGCTTCTGGTGATTACTTATTTTGATTGCTCAATCAGCGCGTATTATGTTACCAGTTCGTCAAATCCCAGTCCAAAGGAGGAATAGCACAGTCTGGAGATGGATAACGAAATGAAGTTTGAATGCATGGTAAGTACGTGCGTGGAATTTGACTGGATTGGTGCAGGGGATATTCCGTTGCTAGAACGAATGAGCCTATATAAAATCGGGAAGTAAAAAAGTAATTCCGATCACGTATATTCCTGTTAAATAATCAACACTCTGGGTCTAAAATGTATAATTTTAGTGCATATTATACGTGTGAATAAAGAATATGCAGATATCGTTGCTCGCTGGACTTGAAATTCTCCCCGAAGGTTGGTCTTTATAAATGGATGTTGAATAAAACTATATTAAAAAATAAAGAAGTGATTCGAAAATGTTCACTCTGCGGACTGAACCATAAAATGGATAGTCATAAAATAGGAAATATTAGAATTAATAAAGCCATTTTAACTAACTATTTTGGCTTACTATCCTTAAAAACTCAATATGAAGGAATCTGTTATTATCTGAATTGTTTACACTCAACCAATAATAGTGCTAAATAGATTTTGAACTCCTATGGCTGAGGGCATCATTATTACGGGTTGTCTGCTTATGTAAAGATAGGTTTCTAGCGCTACGATTTGCAAGGATTTCCTCTTGTTTGTTTTACATTATTTCCTTCTTCAGCTGTTCTTCTTATCTCCTCCTTCAAGAAGTGTGAAAAGGTTCTTCCTGTCCTTTGCTCCGCTTGCCTAAAATTCTCATGTTAGCATCCCACTTCAGGTAAATGCTTTCTCCGTCCACTTTTTTGGCCTTCAGCAGAGTTCCACTTCGCGCCGTCCCCTCTTCTTCCGGTATATTTCAAAGTTCATTATTCTTTCTCTTTTTCCCACATGAAATTCTTTTCTCGATTATTCCACACACTCGCGCCTCAAAAGCATCTCTCGTACGTCCACCATCTTGTGTCTCAGAGTCCGTGTTTCTGATCCACACAACGTCATGGTCTGTATTAAGGTCTTCCTCGTTATTTACGTTTTTGCCAGAGCATTAGTCATAAATTTCATTCTTCTTGAAATCACGGTATTGTTTTCCTAATTTTCACTAACTACGCCAAATTTCCTCTAAAATATTTTGCATTTACGTGAACTGCCCCGCTTTCTTTAGTATACTCAATTCCATTTTCTACGCTTCTAAAGAAAACCATAATTATTTTACCAGCATATTTTTTAGAAAAAGGTAATAAAAGGAAAATAGAATATGGATTAGGAAAGAGAGAAACAGATGGATTGGGTACACATAGATATATAATGGATTTGGATAGAAGAGAAAATGGAAGGGGAGGCCCCACGATGAAGACCAAGACATATTCTTGGGCTATGTAAAGAAACGTTTTAGGTGAAAGACTAATCAAGGGAGTAAGGGAGCTATCATCAGTAAGGGGAGAGTGAACGGAAATAGTCAAAAAATCTTTAAATTAAAATACTGAGAGATGGGTACAATGAGTAAAAATTTGGAAAAATGCAAAAAAAGGATACTGAAAGCCGAAAATGAAACTTTGGGGACAGTAAATAGGAAAAGGATAAGAGAACCATGCATAACAGACAAGCTAATTAGAAAGCTAGACGAGAGAACAAAATGGAAGAATTTAAACACAGACTAACGTAGGAGAAAGTATATCAGGAGCTGAAAAATAAACTGAAGCGGGAACCTAAAATTGTGAAGCAAGCGTGATGGAAGACGCAGTTTGAAGACATGGAAAGTTTGCGAAGGAAGGGTGAAATGCTTGCACCGTACAGGAAGGTGAAAGCACTGTCAAAAAAGAAAAAGGGAAGAAAGAAATATTTCGTTGCATCGTTTTCAGTCCGTATTCATCCAAAACCTTATTTAAATGGCATAATATGAGTAATAATAATATATTAATACAATACTTATCCGCGTACTTAGGCTAAAGACGGGATAAGAAATCGCCTGGAAGTTTGCAAAATGGAAATTGACTGTTCTTGGTATATTCTCCTCTATTCTCACGATATTTTTTAGTCAATGAACTGAGAAAAATACATGAGAACTAATATTTAGGGCATTCTTTTTCCCCACAGGCGTAACGTATATGATAGCGACAGCATATTGCTTCATCTCAACGCCATCTCTTGAAAATCGTATCTGGTACACTGTCAACCTCACGAAAACTATTAATTGACTTTTTTGGGTCTACACGTAGATTTTCTTTTTTATATGATTGAAAATAATTTAAAATACCATCTATTGAATTTTCTTCTTGGCTATTAGACGAAATTGATTATCGCAACGATCATTGCATATTTCCATTTCCTTCGTTGGCATCTCTCATTGATTTTTCCTTAAAGGTTTTCTGTCGTCCTTTCCCTGCCCTTATACTCTCTCTCTCTCTTTTCCTCCCTTCCTCCCCGTTGAGAAGGCTGATTTATTTCTCGAGTATACGTATAGGAGGAGAGTGGAGGCAGGGTTTCGTCCCAAACCGCTCGCGGAAGAAGCGGCCTGCCTTGCCTCGCGGAGCGCATTGCAACGGCTGGCACCTCGCCAAGTGAAATGCTAAAGTCAATAGTTACGAATCTGTGATGGAATCCGATGTAATGGGTTATCGCATGCACTCCCCTGGAAGTTTGTCGTGTCTCACGAGAAAGAAGGCCGCATCTAGTTTCGTTCGGGGTAAGGCTGTATCATGAGAAGGTTTGTGGTTTAGCGCGTGAAAGCGAATTATATTGTGAGTTACTTAAGTATGAATAACTTAAGCTCTATTTTCTTAAGAGGTTATGAATATGCGTTACTTGTACCAAGTTGTTCAATTCATACAAGCTGCAGTTCTACCATGTCAAGTCTTCCATTTTTGACTAACGGTAGCAGCTCTCCAAAACCGGTGAACAAATGTAGCGTACTTGTATTTAAAAATATAAAATGTATCATACCGATAGACTTTTATAATTCAATTATTTCAGAGAAAATAAGAGATTATAAAATTATTTAAAATTTTTGTTTTTTTTTAAGATTTATTTAAAGTGGTAGTGGTAAAGTTTAATGTGCCCTGGAAGTGTTGTGATTTTGCTGCATTGACGTTAACTATGATCCGCGAACCCTCATTCAGCGCACCCGCGAGCTTTCCCCTGGAACGTCGGCAACTTTGCTGTGGAATAATAAACTTAAATTAATGAATCGGTGTGAAGCTGTCATAGAGAAAGCAATCCAAAACGTTCTGAAGGTTTAAGCCGAGGGTATCCGTGCATATGTTTAAACAAACGAAGGCCTCCCCTTTCTTTCGTTCGTATTCGTGCGAGATGGCAAGGAATTACTTACTTCTCGACCCGCAAACTATAGTACGAGGGTCATCCGGAAAGTAGTACCCGTTCGTGAAATAAAGACACAAAAGTAAATATTAACAAACATAAAAAATTTTATTTGAAAGAGGATACTTTAAACTACTTCTCAACATAATCTCCAAGCAAATTAAGGCATTTGTCATAACGTGTGACAAGTTTCTGTATTCCTGCTGCATAGTCCTTCGCCGCCAGCTCATTGAGATACGCGAGGGACCCATCTTGCACAAATTTTTGCATAATGCAGATGGTGTTTAACAATTTCATGAACAATTGTTCGAGAAACATTGGGAAAATGCTCACAGATGTCATCAATTGTGACGCGCCGATCGTTCCTCACGAATTCGTCAACTGAGCTCACCAGTTGGTCTGTAATGACAGACGGTCTCTCCGAACGCTCATCGTCGTGTGTGTTCCCCCTCCCCATGTTGAAGTTGCGACACCACCGCCGAACAGACGACTCGTCCATTACATTGTCTCCATACACCTCCTTTAATTGGCGATGAATATCACATGGGCGAACGTTTCTTGCATTGAGGAATTTAATCACTGCCCTCACTTCACAACTGGCGGCGTTCTCAATTTTTTTAAACATTGTAAACAATCACAGAAACAACACAGGCAATGCTAGCGTCACGCAACTTGGCTCAGAGAAGGCAGACAAGCCACTGAAGCTACTGCTTCCATTAGAAGTAACTGCTGTTTGTTAAAAAATATTCACACAAATTTACCACTATCTGTCTATTTACCAGATCTCTGTCACCCCATCTAGTTTTATGTTATGACCCTCCCTTGAAATTCTTTTTTTCTTTCCTTCTTTTAGTGTGAAATCTCATTCGCCTCGTTTCGATCCTGAGATGATGTAACCGCACGCCGTCGGAATGTGAACCGCAAATATATTTTTAAGGACCCGTATCTATGTTCAACAAGTTAGTCGTCATGGTGATGGACTAAAGGAGATGAAATAAGTGCACTACATTTCCGGAGCTCATATGCAACATGCCAGCAAGTATACCCAGAATATCTGGATGGGCAACGTGAGATAGATAGATAGATAGAGGTCTTTATTTGGGCGAAATTGAGACAAAATGGTCCCTTCTTCCATTTAACCCATCGTCGTATACATATTATATTAGGCATTAAACTTATAGTTATATTCATATGTACACATAAATACATATAGACAGACATCAATTCATTTAGCACAGATTTGCACATCGAAAAGAAAAAAGTATATATATATATATATATATACACACACATACACATACATACACATACACACACATACACATACATACACATACACACACATATATACCTATATGCATACACATACCTACACATATACATACATATCCACACACACATACATATGCACATGCACACATAAACATACATACATGCATGCATACACATACATAAATACATACATAATTACGCACATATACACCCATACATACATACATATACATATATAAATTAAGAATACATCTACATATACTCAAATTAAATGACAGTGAAGATAGAACGTGAGCGATGAAGGGCTAAGGTAAAGGAATTATTAGTTAGAATATATAGACATGGGCATTTATATTGGTAGTAGTTTCTTATACGTAATTATTGCTTTGGATATATGAGAAGCCAGCATTAGTCTGGGTTCTTAAAATTTCTTACGCTCTACACATAACCAATCACTTATCGATATATCAATGTGTAAACAATCTTAAGTAATATATAAATACATCGTCAATAATACAGGATTGTTTCCTAAAATTTATTATGATGATAAATTGTGATAGATGAATTTCTCTTGGAAACAATGCTTCTAAATGCCCTAAACGGTCATCTCCTCCTTACTTTCAGTTGCTTCTGTCTCTAGAAAAGGTGGTTTGGCCACCGAAAATTCGGAATTTCTGTGGGCTTCATTTTTATGTGTTTCTTTGTGTTTTTGTTTGCTAGCGCTATCTCGCTTCTGCAGTTAAATTATTATTATTTATATCCGTGAAACTTTCCTTCAGGATATATATATAAATAAACCTCATTTATTATCTCATTGGCATATATATATATATATATATATATATATATATATATATATATATATATATATATATATATATATATATATATATATATATATATATATATATATATATATATAAATGTATATATATAATTTGTGTGCAAATGCACATATAATATTCCTATTTATTTTTTATATTAAAATACGAACGGGAGCATAAAATATAATGATATAATATCCTTATCACCCGCAAGATATCGATTGTGAAACGGATTCCTCTCTTATTCATGGATATCCGGACAAAAATGAAAACTATTGGCTACCCAAGAATAACCCAATACGCACGCAAAAAAATAAGTAAATGCGCAACGGGTACATTATATGGCCTAAGGGGTTGGCTTTAAAAGATCCCCAAGTCTCACTCAAGTCCCACTTCTTAGACGGTGGCGCCATGGGGATAGTTAAATGGCTCACCGAGAGCCGAGCGTGGACTAAAACCAACCTCCCATGGGTCGTACGTTCTTTATATTCGTATTAACTCCAGTCACCTCTCTCTCTCTCTCCGGATAGTCCTTTGCAAACACCCTCCTTCCGTCGCATGTCCCCGCTCCCTCCCTCTCTCTCCTACTCCTCCCCTACAAGAACGCACAGTGAACCAACCCAATCTCCCTCGCCGAACCGAAACGGGATGAAACAAAGGAAAGAGTAAGCTGGAGCGGAAATTAGCGAAATATCCTCTCCCCCTAAACCCTTTCCATCCCAGGCGCAAGCGGCAAAGAGGAATACCCCACTTGGCCTGCCCCGGAGATCGCGGCTCAATTTCTGGTAGTCATTCCATCGCGGTCGGGGGGATCAGAGGGTCGCCCGCGTAGCCTACCGCCAACCCCCTCCAGACATTCCCACCCGAATTTTTGCCCCGTCACCCTTTCCTCGCGGTCCGATCATTTCGAAAAATACGCCCGATTGCAGCCCAAATATAGGTTTTTCTAAGTCCAGAGTACCAATTCATTCAAATTTTTGTAGTCTAAGTTATGGATTCAGGCAAAGGAGGGCAGGTGCGAATTTCCGTTCGATTTGTCCTGCTCTCTCCTTTGGTTTCCTATTTATTTTCAATATCTGGTATTTTTTTGCTATTCTCTGTGTCACTTTTCCGACTTTAATCGTATTTAACTGATAAAATTTAATGTTTCGCTTCAGAGGCCAAATAGATAATATTTTCAATGCCTATAAAATTATACCTATGGCTTAGAACTGCAGGTATTTTATTATAAAGGTGGTTATATATATATATATATATATATATATATATATATATATATATATATATATATATATATATTATTTATATATATATTTATATACATATATATATACCTTCGAGAGAGAACGCTCTTCAGCGACGATACAAATATATAAAGACTGAAGATAATGGCCATGCCGTCGAAACATCAGCTAGATACAACATAAAGACACTATACAAACACGAAAAACAATGACTATATATATTTATATATATTCATTATTTTCATATATATATATACATATATACATATGTATATACATATACATCGAAGCACGCTATATATCTTTCTCAACCGGGTGCCATCTCATATTTTTGCCGGCCTTGGTAGCGTAAACGGGGTGGTGGTGGGGTGGTTGGGGGGTGGGGGTTTAACGTCCTCGTCATCCAATGAAAGGGTTGCGGGTTTGATTCCCGCCTGGGTGGGTTTTCCTCCACCCAGGGTTTGGGTGTTTGTTATCGTCTCCATAGCTTTCACTTTTAATAGTCCGAAGTGAAAGCCAAGAAATGCTGTTTTCGGATTAAGGCTAAATAAATAAAACAGTGTTGCCATAAATGTTTGGATTAACGATCTGCCCCAGTCAGCGCTTTTAGAGCTACCATTACGTTACTTTAGATCAGAATTCCGGTCTTAAAATTATTTAGTTTGTTTGAAAAATGCTTTTGAAAATGGTGAAATATTTTCTTTAGGGTACGCATTCGTTCAATTTTTTTAAGATCTCCTTAGTTTTCAATGATAAATTACTATTAACAGAAAGTTGAAACTTCTGTTAAATATCAAAATAATCTCCTAAAAAAGACGAACACATTTTTTCAAAATCATGACGCCATGATTCCATGGCCGCCATGAACACTTCTCTATGAGTCCCTTTCGTCCCCTGGGAAATTGTTCATGCAGAAGCGAGTGGAAAATGTGCGCCCACGGAGAGTGTCCTTTATCTCTAGAAAAAACCAAAAATCTCTGGGATCGAGGCCAGGAAAGTAGGGAGCATGAAACACCACTTCGAAGTTGCTCCCACGAAGAAACTCCTGAGTTAACGCTTGATGAGTTGGACGGCTTTCTTGATGGAAAAGCACACGTGCAGCCTTTTCCGGTCGTTTTTCTCGCTATACTAGAAGGAGCTTTGTCGCCAAAAAACATGTTTGTGTGTTCCAGCCGGCACCGTAGCGCCCTTTGAAACACAATGAGTAAGGAGTACGTCTCTGTTGTCCCAAAACATGGTCACAATCATTTTCTCAGCGCTCGCCATGACCCGGAAATTCTTCGTTGGCATTGGGTCGGTGTACTTCCGTTGAGTAGGCGGCCGTTTCTTTTCCGGATTGAATAACGGCATCTGTGTTTCATCCATTGTCACAGTTGATGAAAAGAAATCGCCATTTATGGCTTTATGGGGAAGTGTGATGAAAGGGTTAAAGACAAACGTTATCTTTCGCCCGTTGGGCTTCGTTTAGAATATGCTGCTGGGATATGAGATCCCCATGAAGCCAGATTCATTTCCGAATTGTATCGGGTGTAGCGCAGAGGAGCTAGATTTTTGAAACGCTATGAAAAACTGAGTAGCGTAACAGAATTATTAGAGGAGCTAGATTGGGAATCACTCGCAGCGAAGGTTAAATTACAGATTAAATCCTTGCATAAATTGGAAGGATGCCTCTTTCGCAATGATGTTGAAAGTGATTTATTATCCCCATCGCAATTCGGTAGGAGAGATCATTTCAATTAAATTCGAGAGATTTATTGCAGAATACATAGAATTAAGATGTAATTTCTCCCACAAACGATGTGGGATGAGAATAAAAGAACTTTTGTCTGACTAGGAGGAAAAGGTATTTTGGGGGAAGGATAGTCTGGTTTGTAGTCACCCCTTGCTACATACCCTGGCGATGGTTTGCATGGTGATAAATTAAACAAAATTGACCTGATCCTAACCTTGACATTAAAAACATTGGCCTCAATCGCTACCAGAGATGCTTTTTATCCTTCGGTCAACATTCGAGATGCCGTTGATAAAATATGTGTATTTTCAGAATGGTCTGCTCATACCTCTCGGAAATGCTAGGAGTAGAGGCGATATCACTCACAACTGATCGACTCCCCTCCATGAAAACATTCTCCTCTCGTTATTCATTCTTTCTTTCCAGCTGGTTCCTGACCGAGGCTTCATGGGTTCGTCGTCGCAAAACGTTCATTATTCATTCAGTATTCTTAGAACTGTCACTTTCTTAGGAACGCGCATTTTACACACATCCATAGCACCATCATCAAAGGTCTCGCTCTTCTGATGAAGAAAATCGATGGACCCTAAACCAAGCAAGTGAAGAAAACGGATGATTACGCATTATACTTGTGCAACAAACGATGCCACCCTTTATTTAATGAATACGCTGCTCACTTCAGCGGTAGATATGCAAAGTGTGTAAATTAAACAGTGCATCCATCTATATCTTATATTTATAAAGAGTTCTCGCGTATTTTAAGCTCAATATTATCCTTCTATCTATTTCCAGGCCTGAGAAAATAGGGTGACCTTGGATGGGGAATAATGGGAAAAAATTTCGGTGAGCTTAGAACTTGAGCACACGTAGATCTCAAGTGCTCGGGCGACCACTGTTTGTTATAGGTATAATCAGTACATTCATACAGACTTCCACATAAAAGTACATTGTACATTTCGCGGAGGGAACGCTGAAACCTTTCCTCAAGTCAATGAGTGCAATACCGATCAACCAACCAAACTTGATCGGAAAAGCCACATGCTTGCCGTAATATTCCTCATTCTTGTGACTTTTTACGTTGGAATAAGACCGCAACTATTTCGGACGTATCTTCAAACGTTTTCTCGGAGTATATAAGGATTGTTTGACAATGAATAATCATACTATTTTCAACAGCATAACTTTACTCATCGACCAAATTTTGTTGACCCTTCTCTCAAAGGTGGCACCACCGGATGAAATGCACTTATCGGACCTTTTTTCCACATCTTTGAAAGCACTATGGAGGACATTTTAATAGAACCTTGAAATTCCCCTCAGCAGCTTTCAATATTGCTCTTAATGATGAAAAAAGTTTTCCACGTTGGTTTGGGGAACAGGACGACGTCATATGGGGCAAGGTCTGGACTATAAGAAGGATGTGGAACACATCACATTTTTTTCGCGATGTTATTGCGGTTTCGCGGTGGCTATTGCGGAACCCAACCGCAAGAAAACAAGTCTGATGTATAATTTCAAAGTTATTCGACGATCTTCTCTCAAATGGCAGTAGCGGTGTTTATGTTTATTTCTGTAAGAGAGTGGACCTTCCTCACAAATTTTTTACTCTCTTTAAACACTAATAACCATCCTTTAGCTATACTGTAGGTAATAACAGACTCTACATAAGCCTATTTTAGCATTAGTAGAATTCCGTTTAGAACCGAAGCGACTTTCAAATAGACGTGTTCCTATGATACCCTGTAGATCGATTCGCAACAGAAGTATAAGGTAGTCATCATCATTAGTATATCAATCCTAAGATTGGCATACTGCTACCCTGCATTCTTTTCTATTCAGTGTTTATTCCCTCACCCTCTGATAGCTTCTCTGTTTTACGTCTTTCGTAATTTTTTCCTGCTTACTTGTCTCTTGGTCTTCCGCGCGGTATATTCCCTTCAATTTCCTCTCATATGGTTATGCTTCTAACTAATCCATTGTGCCTCAACATGCATCAAATCCATCTAGTTCTTCTTTTCCATAGTGTTGTCTCCATATTGTCCTTTCCTCTTCTGCTCTTCTGAATAGACGTACTTCCCTCTTCCTCACATTGTCTTTCTATTTAATTTTCCGCATTCTCCTCCGGCCCCATATTTCAAAGACTTTTATTCTTTGTCCGTTTTTTCAAGGTATTTTATCTCTGATCCGTACAGTATCATTCTCCATATGAATATTTTGACGAACTGCCTCCTTGTTTGCAACCTAATGTTTTGTGAATACAGTAGCAACTACTGTATTCCGATCAGTGGTTACCTCTTCCGTCATAAACTCCCTCGTAACTTTAGCTAACTCTTCGCTTGGTGACGGTCAAGCTTCTCCCAACCCAAGTTATACCGTTGCCAAGGTATATGAATGCATTCACTTGCTCTAGTGTCATTCCTGGATTTGTGATATCTGCTTGTAGCTCCCCTCTTCTACGCACAAGGATTTCAGTTGTCTTCTTGTTGAAGCTCATACGAGCTCAAGCTCGTATTATATCCCCGAAGATCTTGGTCCTCATTCATAGTAGATTACAAGTTTCCCTGCGTTTTTGCTACTATTACGATGTCATCTGCGAACCGGAACATGCTACTTTCTTCACCCTTTATTTTGACTCGTTTGATACCCAATTCTGATGCTTCTTCTTATTTCCACTCTTTAGTAAGTATGCATGGAATAGTAATGACGTGAGGATGTGTCTGTTTTTAACTCATTAATTTTTTAAGGTTTTAAGGAATATTTTTCCTTGAAACTAATAGTTGTTAAACCAAGTAGACCCACGCCTGGAGTAATTTTTGCAATTCACCGTTTCGCACAGTCAACAATGATGTTAAATGGGATTTTTAGAGAAAATTAGTTTAGTTGAGACAAACCCTAGAGACGGCAATAGCCACTTCTTTCTAGGGATACACATTTTAGTTCACATCGAAGGCATTATAGCATTTAAACATTCCTTCGTCACGGCACCCAAGTCTAAAATTTTATCTGAAAAAAATTGTAAATGTTTAATGCCCATAAAAATTGAACCTGGGAAGCCAGTCACCCCCCCCCCCCCCCCGATCCTCTACTCTTAATAATCCTGGGAAAAATAGTGAAGTGCTGATTCGCATACATTTTGGTATTTGCACCTAATCAAAAACATTGTATCAACGCATGTGTTCTCTTGTCAACATGCTCTGTTCACAAACATGGTGTCATCGTCCTACTCATTTTCAAACTCAGAGTGTGCTGGTCGGAGGAAGAATTCTTCCAATCTAAATACAATCGTTGTGGTACGTTATTGAATGCATTTCTCACCATCCATTGTTGCGAGCGAGTGAGAATTAATGATCCCCGCATGGTATTTGTGATATCTCCGTTTTGTTAGCTGACAGAAGCGTGTTGGTTACGATCGGTTGGTTGTCATGCTGCAAAGGACAAAATCAATGATGGCATCGTGAGGTATAGGAAATGCTCCACCCAGAGTACATAGTGCCGCTTTAATTAAAGAGAATACTCGCAAGAATGAGTCAACCTACAGTGTAACATTTGTCCACATTAATCAAGCGCCAAAACCATAGTTAACAAAACGTATGTTTTATTTTATTGCCCCCAATAGGCATTTTCCAAGCTCATGATGTTTATTCTCATTCGAGGAACTTGCGCACGTGAGTTAGTCATAACTTTGAATTAGTATTAACGATTCCTGTCCGGATTTCCTCCAAAATTTAATCCTTTCTGCCCGTTCTCAGTAAGCCACTATTAATTCTGATCCGATACCATCAAAATCCGCCTTGACCCCCCGCCTGAAATGTCGATCAATTCCCTGAATGGAATATCAGAGAGTACCCTCAGCATCCAAACCACTACCGGTCTCTTCCCGTCATACAGGTGTATTTGGTGAGAATTGGAACTTTCCGTCTTTTCTTTTGTGTCGCTGAATGTTAGTTGATCGATTAATTTGTGGAAGGTTTGGGTACCAACTTTTGTTCACGTTCCACATTCAAAAGCTCTCCACCTCCATCCATGAAGAATATAACTTATCTATGTACTTCTTTCAATTTCGTAGAAGATGATTTTCTTTTTTTTTTCTTAATAATTTACATTTCCTTTTTCTTTCTGCTCGGCCTACTACTTTCGACAGATAGCCAGGCCCCGTTGTGGGCGCCAAATTTGGCGGAAGAACACACCCTCGGGAGGTGCGGAATAGGGGATTTTTTTTGCCGGTGTGAACGAGCTGGGATGGCTGACGGTTGGGGTGAGAAGAGAGAGAGTGGGGAAGGCCGGTGTGTGAGAGCTGGGATTGGAGATACGAAAGAGCGCGAGGGAGATGGGGAGAGGGTTGGTATAACCTGATTACTTAGTTAAGGGAGATGAGGTATAGATGGCGGAGAGGGGTTGCGCGGTTCCATCGGCGTGCGTTCTTTCTGACGGCTTGGTTGAACGGGGCAATGTAGACAGGTTTTGTGAGAGGCATCCCTCGAAGGCATCTGTCAGTGGGAGTGTGTGTTTGTGGGGGCGGGAGGGGGAGAAGGGGGGTTTGTGTGTATGGGATGCGCTGGGATCGATCGGAAGGGAGGGGGGAACGGGGGGGAGGGGGGAACGGGGGGGAGGGGGGTAGAGAGTCAACGAGAGGGAATAAGCACGAGACGGCGACCGTGCGAAACGAGGATTGGGAGGGGAACTTGCGGTTTTTCATTTTTGGGGGTGGAAAAAAAACCGAGACCGCGATACGGCCCCCGCAACGCCCCAAGCGGGGGTGGAAAGGGAGGAGGGGGCACACCGAAGTGGTGCGGGCGACGCTCGCATCCGTTTCGATGTGTCCTGGGGTGAGTGAGTGGCTCATGACATCTCCCGGCTTGACGCTACCGCGCTGCGTGCCTCCGTCCGAATCAATGGTGCATTCTGGGAGTGACGTCATAGAATCGTAAAAAGTTATTTGAAAAAAAACACTCTCGCTTTGCATCAAGCAAACACGTTAAAAGTCTGTCCTAACTATTTCTTATAGAAAGAAATCATCGTTCAATCTTTTTCTGGTTTTTCAAACGTTTCGTCCTCATCCGACCAACCTCTCCGAAGATCGATTTATACCAACCGTCTAGCGAATCCACTTTCCCTAGTCCTTAACTCCTTGTTAAATTCGTTTACTTACGTCTTCATCCGTGTTAAGCACCTGCGTCACGCTCCTCTTTTTATTTTTTTACTTCCTCGTGTCCATTTTAGACTACATCACTTCGCAATTATTCAGTGTGCGTAATAATTATTGACCTATCGTTATCAAGCATATCTCACAACTTTTACGATGCATGTCCCTCAGACCTCGTCCATCTCTGTATTACTTCACCCCTTCTCTGATTTTTAATCAATAATTTCGTCGAAATTAAAAACATTTTTTCATGCGTATGATATTACCTAAGTCGAATGAAGAATTTGAAAAAATACACCACTCCGCTTAGTCATTCAGCTATCAATGTTCATGTGGGATCAATCATTCTAATTTCATTCTAGCAAAATAACGTCGTTTTTCAGTTCCCTAAGTCTTGAATATGGCGAGTGCCGTCATGCATACACGAACCGGGGTTCTCGAGCAAGGAAGTGCGTAGGTATTGATCAACTTCAAGTGACGCCATAGCCTGAGGAATGAATGCCGCTGTAGACGCGCCCGGGTGGCCACAATGTTACTCACATGAGAAAAGGACCTATTTAGCAGTGAAATGAAACTCATACTTTCAAGGCTAATTTTTACATTTGGCCACTCTAATGGGCAATATTTAATATGCGATAGCTTATAATCATTACCGGCACATAACTACTAATGCAAAATTATTGAAAGACTTTCGAAATAATATGATCAACTTTTATCTTATTCAGCTGGTCATAAATTCTATCAGAGTTCTGGTCGAACAAAATTCCTGTATTTTATCGGCCCCTCCCTTCCTCTCATAACCAAAATCCTTCTCCTTCGTAAAAGGTTTCAGCATCTCTCAACTCGTTCACATTTTCACGTCAGTTCTTTCCCCACCTTCTACGTATCGTATTCTATCCCGAATAGCCTCTCCTTCTCCATTCAGAACCTTATTGACAAAGAATATTTTTTTTTAATCGGCGAAGTATATGAATATTAATGCATACATGTGGCTTTGTATTGACGTATGTCATGAATGTCTTAAAATTCTGAAAAGATAGTAATTTTTATGTTAGTTTTTCTTCCTAATAACTGTAATGTCTTCATATCGTGACACTGATGGCATCACATGGTCTACGAGCGACTTCGGTTGAGGGAAATGTACAATGAATTTCCCCTTCTAAATTCTTGATATTTTCCTTTCGTATTATCAGGTGAAATTGGAAAAGCTTACAATGAATGAAAATAGGAGACGGGGTATAAAATAAAAATGATAAGGAAAGCATATTTTGTATCCAAAATTATTAGGGAGATAGACAAAAGGATGAAATGAGAGACTGTACATACAAAGTTTTTGCAAAACGTATCGAAAACAATTTTTTTTCTGGCAAAATTCTACGTTGCAGCGAACTTGTACCGCACGGTCTCAGTGGTGGAGAATCTGACCTTCAACATGCGCCAAGCGCCAATCGCCTGTGAACGTTCTTTCAGGCTAGATCGGGTTTTTGGTGGACCCTTTTCTAGTGACTCGGTGCAAGCGCAAAATGCAGCGAACGATTGAACAGCGGTACGCCATCAAATTTTGTGAGTTGAACTGGGGAAATCGTATAAGGAGACGTTGGGCTGTCACAAACTGCAGATTTGAAGTGGTACAAGCTCTTCAAAGACGGCCGAGAGAGTGTGGAGTAGGAGCCCCGCGCTGGACGACTGTCGACGTCAAGAACCAATGACAGCGTGTGCGTGAAGTGCTCAATTCAGATCACTAGTTCGGTGTGCGCATGATTGAAGATCGTATATGCATTGAAAAGATGACAGTGCACACCATTGACTCACTGAAAATTTGGCGATGCGAAATATCTCCGCTAAACTCATCCCGAGGGTCTTGGACGACCAAAAGCAGAGTCGAGTGTTTGCTTGCAAAGACCTTGTGCAACACGATGGGATGACCCCCTTACAGTCCCGAGTTGGCACCAGCACACAATTTCCTATTCCCAAAAGTGAAATCCTCCCTTAAAGGACACCACCATGGAACCCTAAGTGGCATCAAAGAAGCATGCATACGTACCATTACCTCCGGAATGACCTTCCAGAATCCGCCTACCAGAGAGCCTTCGAGTCGTGAAAAAATGCTGGCAAAAGTGGGTCGATGCTCAACGGATGTACTTTGAAGAATATTGAGGCATTGTAGCAACACCTGAAAATAATCTTTTTTCCGAAAATTTTCCCCACTAATTTTTATACGAACCTTGTACTTAATTGGGCAGAGGAAAGCATATAAGGAGATACGTTGTAAACTGATACGAAAAACTAATAGGGTGAAAGAAGCATGGTGGAAAAGTCAGTGCGAGGATATGGAGGGATTACAAAGGAAAGGATAAATGAGAGTGATGCATAGAAAGGTGAAAGAACTATGAGGAAGTAAGAAGGAAAAATTCTTGCACACTCTTAGAGATTCCTTAGGAGAGCTATTGACTGGACCAAAAAAGATTCACGAGAGATGTAAGAAATGAATAGACGATCTATGTGGTAAAAATATTAGGCTACGAGGTTAAGACAAATAAAGAGAATATGACGCAAATGGGGATAGTTTTAGTCCAAGCATACGCGATTGCGATATACGAGGGTCATCCGGAAAGTAGTACCCGTTCGTGCCGCATGAAGTGCTGACGACGCGAGTAGCCGCTGGACGAGGTCAGATAGCTTCAGTGGCTTGTCTGCCTTCTCTGAGCCAAGTTGCGTGACGCTAGCATTGCCTGTGTTGTTTCTGTGATTGTTTACAATGTTTAAAAAAATTGAGAACGCCGCCAGTTGTGAAGTGAGGGCAGTGATTAAATTCCTCAATGCAAGAAACGTTCGCCCATGTGATATTCATCGCCAATTAAAGGAGGTGTATGGAGACAATGTAATGGACGAGTCGTCTGTTCGGCGGTGGTGTCGCAACTTCAACATGGGGAGGGGGAACACACACGACGATGAGCGTTCGGAGAGACCGTCTGTCATTACAGACCAACTGGTGAGCTCAGTTGACGAATTCGTGAGGAACGATCGGCGCGTCACAATTGATGACATCTGTGAGCATTTTCCCAATGTTTCTCGAACAATTGTTCATGAAATTGTTAAACACCATCTGCATTATGCAAAAATTTGTGCAAGATGGGTCCCTCGCGTATCTCAATGAGCTGGCGGCGAAGGACTATGCAGCAGGAATACAGAAACTTGTCACACGTTATGACAAATGCCTTAATTTGCTTGGAGATTATGTTGAGAAGTAGTTTAAAGTATCCTCTTTCAAATAAAATTTTTTATGTTTGTTAATATTTACTTTTGTGTCTTTATTTCACGAACGGGTACTACTTTCCGGATGACCCTCGTATAAAGAGCATTAAGGATATTGAAATAGAGTTAGGCCACGGGATGGATATAATCTGCGCGAAATCTCTTACGGGTTTAGTAAAACTTGGAAGGAATACTATTTATTGATTAATTCGTAGCATTTATGAGGGAGGAATTTTGCCGAAAGATTTCTTCAGATCACAAGAAAGGGTTAGGCCGCCATATGTGAGGAATATAGAAGATCCCATTTGCGGCTAAGGTGGTATTTAGGATAATGAGTAAAAGAATGGAGGGAGGACAAATGATTAATTAGGGTGGGATCGGTTTGGGTTCAGGAAGTGGAGAGACACGCGTGATGCCATTGTAGTCATTATTATAGAGGAGCATAGAATACAAGCATGATATATTTGTTTATTTCGTAGATTTTGAAACTCCATTTGAGTAAGTAAATTGGTACAATTAATTAAGGTGTCGCAGAAAGTATGAGTAGATTTAAGGGATAGGCGACTTATCCGTAACCTTTACATGTCTCAGGCAGCTCTGGTGAAAGCATCCGAAAGGAAGCCCGCATGTGCAGTAATGGGGGTAACACAGGGGAGTCCATCATCACCTGGGCTTTTCATCGTATATTTGGAGGAAATAGTAAAAATTGAATGTGAATAACTGGATATAGGAATGAAAGACAGCGGGGAATTCATAAAATCAGTAAGGCTTGCGGATGATCAAGCTTTAGTTAACCAGTCAGTCAAGGGGTACAGTCGTTGTTGAGTCCATTAAAAAAACGGTGTGTTAGGTATGGAATGGTAATCAACGCAATCGAAACTACAGTTATAAGGTTTTTGATAAATGGGAAAGCTAATTTAAACATTAAAATATGAGGTCAGGTGAATCTTTACTAGACCAGGTGGATCAGTTGTTTGGTAGTGTTTTAGACGAAAATGGTCAAAGTAGTCGGCATATTAGAAAAAGAGTTGCGTTAGCAAAGAGGTTTTCTCAATTATAAGGAGTTCATTGATGATAGGGACGTTAATAATGAATATTGGGAAAATATAAGTGAAATCTATGACTTGAGCGTGATTTTCTAGGGCGCGGAAATATGGTCGTTGAAGCAAAATGATGAGCGAAGATTTGATACTTTTGAAATGTGGGTTTGGAGAAGAATGAAAAAGTTAAATGAACTCAAATGAAAACAATCAAGGAAGCTACGCATGGTGGGGAACGAGGGGAATGGCATAATTGGGAGACATCCATAGGTGGATGCAGAGAATTTTAATGGACGATGGGACGTTATAACTGTGTTAGGTAAGAGTTAAGTAATAGAATAAGAATAAGTAATAGTAAGGTAAGAGAACGTTAGGTAAGCGAGGAAGGGGTCGGAATAGGATAGGGATGATGGGATGGACGGACTGGAGGAAGATAGATAGTCTGCGTAATTGAGGACGGGTTTGTATCGATATCGGGTTTAAGGGTTTGTTTCATTAGGAGAGGAAAAGAAATGCATGGTGGCACCGTCTGTGTCCATCTAAATCCTACCTCAAATGGTAGAATACCTTTAATTATAATTAATTAAGATATGCGACAAAGAATTCGAGTGCGCGGTAAATAACTGAATACTGGAAATTTTAAGTATCTAAATACTATTTTATGGCTTTTACTGGAATCTAATCAACAACTAAAGAGTTTAACAAAATTCATTTCAAATTTACGATCAGAGTTTCGTTACGTCGTGAGATCTTTAAGTTACGCCACGTTGCGTTACGACGTGACGCCGTGTGTGCCACCTGACACTTTCTATCTGCACATGTAAGTTTTAATATTTTTTAAATAATATGTTCAACGGGACGAAACCCTGACCGTGAATATTAAATAAATTCGTAAAATGGAGAGTTATTGATTATATTCCGATATGGAGCAGTTTCACCAACCAAAAACCATCAATTTTTTTCATATTATGGGACATATTTGAATCTTCATAGCACCCCGCAAGCCACCGCAAGGGCGCGTGGCGAGGGTGTTAGGTCACCTTGCATGCAGTTGCGTAATAGAGAATAAAACTGCATGCAAAACCCACAAATTCATACCAATCTTACATATTAAACTGATCAATGCTGCAGCTAAGTGTCCTAAGTGATTTCAGTGATCAATCTGAGCTAAGTGCCATGGTATTGTCGTTCTTTTGGCATAAATTACTAATGGTAGTCTTGGTTCTAGCCCTAAAAACGACTAGGGACTACTTACGTAATTCCCTGAGGTACTCGCTTTGGTTCTCGGTCCCATGAGGATTTCCAGTCTTCAGCGAAGATAGAGAGAGAGAGAGAAAGGGAAGCGGCAATGTTTAATCCTCGACCGTCACTTTAATCCGTCGTGGCCCGTCTTCATTGAGCCAATTTGGGGAATGGGAGGAGGGAGAGGGTTAGTTTACCCTGCCTCCGACCCCTCGTCGCGTCGGCCCGACCCAAATTGCGACACGGGGGCCGCGGAGCGGCGGCGTCGCCCTCAACCCGCCGTCCAATGATCGCTTCCAACGAAGACGACAATAATTAAATCTTGTGGGAGAATTATAAAGTTTGGGCGGACTGCTTCGGAAACTAATTTCCGCCCCGCGACCGATCCCCTTTAGAAAACAATTAATCACCGCTCGGAGCAAACAAGCGCCGGAGACGACGTGATCGACGCGAGGAACTCCGGGGAAGCCATTTCCGTATTTCCTCTTCCCTCCAACTCCCTTCCCCCCCAACTCCGTTCTCCGCTTCCTCGGGAGGAGAGAGAGAAACCAAGGGTTGGGTGTGGACATTCAGGGCCGGGGCGAAACGACCTCGTCCCCTGCGCCACTGGAATTGCGTCCAGGGACGAGGAAATAACACTGTAGCTCCGAAGCAACGAATAGGAGAGAAACTTAAGCCGGGTTCAGGAGAAATGAACTAGCATAGTCTTCGCCTGACATTCCGCCTGTGGCAACATCTAAACCGTATTATTATGCATAGCTGACACATTGGCTCTAAGTCAGCGGCGTGGCTTTGCGAGATAGCTCCTTGGATGCCGAGATGTAATCCAGCGGCGAAATTAAATAATGCAAATATTCATGATTACTTTGGGAACTAATTAAAGTGCTATATGCAGCGAAAACTGTTTAACACGAAATGTATGGGGAGAAAATAAAACATTTCCTATTTACCAAATTTTGCGCTAAACGAATTTTATAATATTTTCTGGACGCTTTAGTTACTTAGTTTAAAATGTCTCATACCTGGACAAATATATACGCTGGTATTATAAATTCACTGTGATTGATGAAATCACCGAACTCATCTAGATTATTTCATCAATTCAAAGCCTTGAAATCCCTTATAAAAAGTTATATTAATGTAAATACATCCCCGTAGGCCTGTTAATGGAAAAACTCAATGGGGAGTTGGGGGGTCGATTTTGAGAGAAATTTTCGTTTAGAAATTAGTGAATTGGGAATCACAGGAAAAATTGTCTGTGGTGTTATCGAAAAATATTAGCAGGGATTTATTTTTTGAGGAGCGAAAAGGAGTTGGTGTTATCAGTTGTTTTAAGCTACCCATTTTGCATAAATTGAATAAATGTGCATTGAAACATTCAGTAGCCGTTTCGTACCTGCATATCGTGTCAAGAAGATTAGACTCTAGGCAGGTTAGTAAGGGAACAGCGATCGGACAGGTTTAACTTCTCAGAGCACGAAATACATCCGGAAAACCAGTCTACTTGCTTATTTCAAAGTTACTGCCGCCAATTAATGTAATGCATTTTTAATTCTCTGAAACCTTGGAATAGGTTTTAACCATTATTCTCGGACGCAATTTCATTGAATTTGACTGATTCCGTAGTAGCGAAAAATAGGAAATAATATGATCATGAGAAACAGCCCTGTAAAAGTATGTGGCTACTATGAAATGTGTTTGTTTTCATTAACTACATTGCGTGAGGATACCAGCGAATCTGTGAGCACATAATATTGCGTAGCAGTAGTCACATGATTCTTGAAATTATCCATATTTCACCGGAGTATCAATGTGTATGTGTTTCATTTTAAACAATTTTAAATTTAATTTTTAAGTTTCACTGTAGGTGCAAACCCACACGCTCTAAGATTTATAAATTTCCAAATTAATTAGTAAAATCATTTAACTCCTTAACAATACCAACCGAGGCCTGTACGCAATGTTATAACAATATTAAATCACAGCGAGTGTGTATTAGGGAACGAGTTATGAAAAAACTGTAAAAGATAGGGGGAATTCTGAGGAGATAAGATACAGAAAAAGAAATAAATTAAAATTTTGGTTGCAACTGGTATATATATAGCAACACTAATATAGATTTTTTAAACAAAAAACGCAAAGAGAGAACACTCAGGTATGTAGTTTTGACGTTTCGACGGCACGGCCGTCCTTATCAAAATACCGTTCTCGGGGGAAGAGCGGAGAGGAAATGTATGGGGGAACGGTGAGGGGAGGAGAGGTAAGGGACGAATAGGAAACGGACATGGGGGTTGAAGCGAATATTTAGGCGGCTATTGAATGGATTCAGTGGGCTTGATTCAGTCCGGGAGGTTTAAATGCCTGGAGCACCCAGATATATGTGCCATCCCGCGGGTTCTCACCTCTATGCTACCAGCAGATTTGGGAAGGGTTTAAACAGGAGCATTACGCGTGCACATTGCAGTGCCTATTGTTGGTAAATCTATTTTGTTGTTAAATTTGACAGAATTTTTGGTGAGGACGAGTTGGGTCAGTTCGATGAGGAAATCTGTGGACGGGGTGTGTGGTGTGACTCGTAGGGAGAGGTAATATTTGAGGGCTTCTAGGCATTCTTTGTGAGGAATGGAGGTGTTGAGGGATGTAACGTCTATTGTGGCCATGAGGATGATCGTTTTTTGAGGATTGGGATTGAGTGCAAACGCTCCAGAAAGTGGCACGAATCTTTGATGTAAAAAGGGAGTGACTTTGTGTGGTGTCTATTAATGTGGAGATTCGCTCAGTGGGTGAATTGATGCTGGAGACAATGGGAGGTCCAGGGTTATTGGTTTGGTGGATTTTGGGTCGCAAATGGAAATGGAAGTTTTTAGAATTAGGTGGAGAAAGAATGGATATATCTTTGGGTGAGAAACCTTCTTTGGGAGCAAAATCGGAGGTTGAGAAGGAACTCAAATACCTTTGAGTTTCATTTGTGTTTTTTTGCCCCCTAGCGCTATGTCGCTTCTCCGTTTTCATTTTGTGTGTGCGTGTGTGTTTATATATATTTATATATCTATAACACACATAATTTAAACGGAAATATACATGTATATATATATATATATATATATATATATATATATATATATATATATATGCTTTCGTAGACGTAACACAGAAGTGCCGAATAGTACAATACCCAGTAACACACAATATAGAAACACAAAAAAAGAAGAACACTCACACGTTATTTCTTGATATTTCGACGGAAACAATCCGTCTTCCTCTGAAGATATAGAAGTAATGACTATAATGAAGTCATTACTTCTATATCTTCAGAGGAAGACGGATTGTTTCCGTCGAAATATCAAGAAATAACGTGTGAGTGTTCTTCTTTTTTTGTGTTTCTATATTGTGTGTTACTGGGTATTGTACTATATATATATATATATATATATATATATATATATATATATATATATATGTGCGTGTGTGTTTATATATATTTATATATCTATAACACACATAATTTAAACGGAAATATACATGTATATATATATATATATATATATATATATATATATATATATATATATATATATATATATATATATATATATATATATATATATGTATATATATACAATATACATATATACACACACATATATTAATACATAAAAAAGAAAAGAAACTTTGCGAAAAGTGTTCCTTCCGTCTCTTCCTTGAGAAAGGTGGCTTGACCACCGAAAATTCGAAAAATTCGAGTTTCTTTTCTTTTTTGTATTTATTTGACATTGTTCGCTAGTTATAATTTCATGTACATTATTATTCAAGTTCTTGAGACTTTCACATAAGTTATGTATATTCCACTCATCATTGTTTGCAATTAATGCCATTAATTTCTCACTAACTTCTATTCCTGCATTCCATTATTCCTTTTCCTCTTTTATCATATCCTCCACATGCACTTGTACGTTGAAAAGCACGGATTACGATCAAATGGATGCCTTTGATACCCAACTTCCCAAAGCTCCCCATCCCGAATCTCCAAGCGCCACTACCTATCCAATATTTATTTGAATTTCCAACGATAATTGCATAATATTCTCTTCCACCACTTTTAGTACTTTAAGTTCTATAGTTATGATATCTAATTTTTGAGCCAGTTTTCAGAAATAATTATGTACGGCACACTTCGTACACACCCTGATTTTGTTTAAAAGCATTTGCGGGTGACTAGTCTACTGCAATGACGCCATTTTATGAGCACCTGAGTAGCATGGGACAGGTTGTTGGATAAGTGCCCCATCTCTCCAGTCTATGTTTGTTTTCTGCAGCGTATTCAATTACTCTCCCCTATTCACTGTATGGAACGTCTTCTTAAAATCTTGGAAACATACAAATGCATCCTGATTGTATTATATGTTGCTTTCGATGACTGAACTCATTACTGCTATGACCTCATGCGTTCCCCGTAGATAGAACTCTTCCCTTCCTGAACTCAAATCGGTCATTTCTTAAGTAATCTTTTACCCTCCTCTCTATACTCGTATTGATTACCTTAAGTGCTCAAAGTGAATTATCAAGCCTCCTCCCTCTCGGGTTTTGAGAAGATATATTCTCCTTCCGAATCACGTGCGAGAATGCATCCGAATATTGTGACGGATGTGAGCTCTCTGCAAATCGAGTCAAAATCCCGTCACGTACACGGGTTTCATTGGATGATGCATCTCTATTAATTGTTTTTGTTTCTTTTCTGTTGGAATCACTCGAATCACACACACATTCGCCCATAGATGGAACCCAGCTCAGCCTTATTGGAGTTTTACCGTCGTCTCTGTGCGGTAGCCAATTGGCATCCTGACACGTACCTTAAACCCACAGTTTAGTGTCATCCATAGGACCTTGGAGGACATGACGAAGCATTCGATCGTTGCACCGAAACCGTCGAAATCGTTCGAGGACGGATTATCCTCGGGCGTTCGAACACATGATATTCTACAGGCCGAGCGAGGAGTGTGAAAACATAATAGATACGGAGAGGGAGTGTGGGGTAGGGAAAAGGGTCCGGGGTAGTGAAAACCGAATCCCCTCGGGTGAGGCTGGGAAGAAGGACGGGGAATAAAAAGGTAGCCCTCCGTCCTCCCACTTCGGGTGGGGCGCACGTATCCGGCCTGGGAAGCTAGAATATGCACGAAAGCACATAGAAACTCAGACACTGGCGAATCTGAGCCGGAGAGAGGGAGGATGAGGGAAAGGGAACGGCGCTCGCTCCCTTCTCGTGTTATTTTCCGCGTCAGTCCTCCGCGTGCTCGACAGGGCGAGACCTTGGGGGAAGACGGGGACGATGTTCGATTCGCTACCAGAATCGATTTCATTCGCCGTGAGATACTCAAGAAATCAACGTTTCGTTGTGATTGTATCAGACTGTTTCATAAGGTTCGATTCCCTTCGGACGAGATCCGATGTGTTACCGATTCATCACGTATAATCACATTTATTGTCCAAAACTTGAATACGTGAAAGCTGGTCTTCACTCATGCCTTTGAGGAAGTGCAATTTGAGATCAAATGCAAAAATTTTCATTCTTAAAAATGTTTTTTAAAACATCTATGATTCGACAATATTTTTCTATGTTGGCTAAATGGGAAGCATGGTCATTAATGCGCATGAAAGATTACTTCGGAGGTAGGTAATTGGGCATGCCCTATAATAGGTATCCCCTCATAGGCTTTATAAGGGTGAGTTCTACCCCTCGTCTTTAAACAAAACCAACCTTCGGATTGATTCCTTAGAATGAAGCACTTCCACGTTGGGCAGCTGAGTTTTCAACAGTACGCTTTGGACGATTGGAACGATACCAACCGCAGTTTGTCCGCCGTCAGCCATTTCTACCCCTCCACTTTGAAGAAATCAACAGCGTGTGATCGCTTCCTCTCTTACAATGCTTCCTTTTAAACCCTCCCTCCATATACCTCAGACACCAACAAGACACGAAAATATGGACTTCGCCTTTTCCCTGTCCTTTAGCAAAACTAGGATTAGCAACGATATTTCAATTGCAACGAAATTTCAATTGCGTTTAGGTTTAATGGACAATACATGCAGGTGCATGTAACATGGTAAGATCCACCGTTGCCGATTTGATGCGGTGGTAGTAATGCATAATTAAATTAAAAAATAAAATCAGAGAACTTTTCCGCAGTTAAAACGTTTTAGTAAACGACGCACGCTTCCACTCGCAGTAGAAACGTGCGTCGTCCATCAAAGTAACTTTACATTTTGTGGAAAGTGCTAAAATATTTACCTTCACCATTGATCTTGGTCCCGTCAGACCATTACTGGTTGTCAACAGGTGCTAGCTCTTGATGGAGCACTTTGATTCGTAGAGGAGTTGCATCATCGCATCCGCCGATTCCTAGAATCAAGCCTTAATTACACTCCATTAGTACCATTCGAATCGATTCACTAATGTCGAATTGATTTTGGTGACAGGAATTTTGCAGTGCATCGGTGCACGTGACCTGAGTCGATTCTTTCCTTTGAATCGCGCATCACTGCTCGCCAGTATGGCAGGAAAGGTGGGGGGGGAAAGGGGACAGGAGGAAGTGGGGGCGTTTGAAAGGGGGGCGTGGTAATGGGGGGGAGGATGGCGTCGGGGTGCTTCATGTGTGCTCTCCGACTTACGCGTGGCGAGAGAGCGTGCTTGTACGGTACTCCGGACCGCGCGTGCAAAGAGGGGCGATACTATTATGCCGTCGGAGGGAGGAGAGGGATGAGGGGTGTGAGAGGCTCACGCGATGGGGGTGGGGGAAGGAAAGGAACCCCTTTACGAGGGGTAGGACGGGCAGGAGGGGGGAGGGAGTGGTTCCAGAGTGTTGAGGATATGGTGGGGGGACGTCGGTAGGAGGGGAGGGTTGGATATGGGTCCGGGAATGAGGGATAAAAGGGTACGGAAAGGCTGGGGAGAGCCCGGCGAAGTTTGAGGGGGGCGGGGATCGAGGGGGATGGGGGGGAACCAGCGGCAAATCGATAGCCCAACCCCGCCCCACTCCCTCCCTTCCAACCCCCCCCCAGTCCCTCTCCCCCTTCCCTCTTCCCACGCACTGACTCTTGTATGCGTATAGAATAAAATGTATATACTCCGCATGGGGGTGCTCCGCACAAGCAAACTCACTCAGAACACAAACCATTGTTTTTTCCCAAAGACCCAATTGTGTTCCTTTCATTATTGGCTCTTTTATTGCCATTTGTTCTAATTTGAACATTCCATCGCTATCTCTTCAAGTGAGGAATGATTCACCAGACTTGACAAAAACTAAGAGTCGTCTAACGGAAATATATGTATATATTCTATTGTTTCAGGCTTCACTTCGTGGAAGTATTTAATCCCCACTCTGTCCTGAGGATATATATTCTTGCTCTGTCTGTTTTGCAAATTTGTACCTTATGATGCCGTAAGTCGGTGAAACGCGTTGTACCGTATAATAAAATCTGTGGAAAAGTACGAGTCTTTCTTTTTATTATGGAAATATATGTATTTCGGAAGCCGAATCTAATATTATACGAGGGCTGATAAATATCATGAAATAAATGGAGGTTACTTTTTCTGGACGTTCTATAGTTTCTCGCGTAAATGAGATTCCTAGAAAACTGTTCGATCTCGATTTCATCTCATGGTATCTGAAGGCACCAATGGATTTGAATTCTATCCCAGCTGTCCAGCCAATAAGGACGTTGTTTAAGAGGACAGCGTAGGTAATTGTAGCTTTTCCCAATCATCTAAAATTTTGATTCGTCAGTGGAGCATTTACATCCCTAAAATAACTGCTAATAAACGCATTCATGGGTGAGCACCAAATCATATATGACAGGGACATGATGTTTAAGAAACAATAATACTGAAATTTATTTAAATACATATTAAATTTCAAATAAAGGAAAATATACGGATTAACCGTTTTGCAGTCCAGAGTATTATCGAGATCAACGATAGCAGACGTTTTGCTGCGAAAAACACTAAATAATCATAGTAAACCGAATTACGGCGATGTAAGAGGCAGCAATAATAGGGAAGTTACTAAAAACACAAACGACGAACCAGTTTTTGATATGGAGCACGATATTTTAGGTGTACACGAAATTAAATTATCGTTTCAAATGAAATGTTCTTGCGACAAACGTATTGTATAACTTACGACAGGAAAATTAGCGTCAATGGTTGTCGACGGTTTTTCCCCGAATTTGGTGACTTGTTGCTTCTCGTATTCAGTATTTTATATTTTTAAAATATTTGTTTTTTTTTCATTTGAAGCAATCATTGATCAACTGTTAACAAACGTGTACCTGAGAACAAAACCCTGGGGATGACAAAAGCGAATTCCGCGAAACTAAAAGGAAATGTAATAATCGACTGGGGGTTATTGGGTTTGATATGTGAGGCCAGAGCTTGGCTCCAACTAATCCCCGGGGTGCATGAGATCACACATTCAGGGCAGAGAGGGCCATTCCATGAATTCCCAGATACCCAATGTCCTGCATTAGGCCCATTGTCAAAAGGTTGTAGGGTGACGGTAGCCATAAGGAATCATATTAATGTGAACCCTGCCCTCTCTCTGTGCTCTGCGGCCTCTGACTTTGTCCTACTCAGCATTTACGTCGTGACTCCATTGGGGCGGGGAGGTGGAGGGGGGAGGTGGAGTGACATCGGGGGTTTTGGTCCAAAAATGAGAAAGTTTTCCGGGAATAAAAGAATGTAGACTTACATTCTCAGTTTTCGGAGAATGAAATATTGAAAAATGTCAACGACATAATATTATGTTTTAATTCCCTCGCTTTCTTTTATGGATTACAAGTACTAAGTGATTGCTTTCCGTCCCGTTTTTAACTATCTCAAATGAGTAAATTACGTATGTATTGAATCTCTATGTGTTTTCCTTCTAGTTATACACCAAATGCAGTAAAATAAACGTATAAATTAAATGCATTAAAATAAGCTTATAAGCAGTGAAATTTTCTTTCGATCCTCATTTTCAGCATTCTTCTTTCCCCAGAATTAGTAATTTCATTTTCCCGAAATGGTTCTAATTAGAGAACGGTTATGAATTCCGCTTTTTTCCTGCAACAAAGAGAGACGTCATTTAAAGCAGCTTAGAATTCCCGTAGTCCGATAACCGTTTGACCATTTGAACTTATAAGTGATATTTTTATTAGAGATTTATCCTTTCTTATATTTGCTGCGATGTCAGGGGTGACGCGATGGAATTCATCGAATAATGGCAGAAAACACGCTTTCAGTTTTCCCACTTAATGCATACGATTATTATGTCTAGTTTCTAAACTGTGCATTTATCACTTTCATTATCCCATAATTACTTCAAGTACCTAATTTATGTCATGTATCATTTGTTATACCTCATAATTGAAATATGGAGATGTCAGCCTCTCCGATTTCTCGAAATAACGCGGTGTATAACTCCCAAGCATGGCTGTCAACGCGGGGTACATCCACCCCCTGCTAAATAACGAAAGTTTTCAATTACGTCTTGTTTCAATAAAATGCGTACGTATTTTTCAAGCACGTACAACATCACATATCCTTGTAATTCATTTTAATTGACGGCGTTCGGGGAAGCATGGGAAGTACAAACAATCCACCCAAACCGTCTCGTTCCACGAGCGGCTTCTGGACATCCGGACAAGGCGGAAAGTGCACACGCTCGTCCCGGCCTCTCTCCGGAATTCCCTCGGAAACGCCCCGCCCTCCTTTCCCTCCCGTCCGTTTAACTGTACTCGCACGCAGGAGTGACAAGATCGTCGCAATTCGTTCTCCCACCCCGTCCGTCCCCCTCCCGCATGCGCCCCTTCACCCTTTTCCCGCCCGCCCTCGAAACCCACTCGAGCCCGTCCCCAACCGTCCTCCGGGAAGCTCGACGTTTCGCCGCGTTGCTCCAAGCGTCGCCCGCAATTTGGAGGGTTGGGGCGTGGGTGAAGGGGGGGACCGGGAGTGGGGGTGGTGGTTTTCATTTTTTTTTATCGCGGCACAACGCGCCGCTTTCCTCCCACTCCCTACCATCCCCCCACCACCACCTCCACGTGAGGGTAGCCTTTAGGCGCCTGCCTCTTTGATTCCTCCCCCGTGGAAACAAGTGGTTTCAATTCCCCCCCCCTTCGCCCGCTGCCGTTCCGACCTCACGCGCAGGTGACAATCAATTGGCACACGAGTGGCGAGTGCCAAGCGCAGGGCTTGAGGAGGAGAAGGCTTCTTTTAAGTGGCGGGTGCGTGAGTCGGGCGGACAGGAGCGTACGAATTCCATTTTTCCACGCGAGTGCTTGCATGTGCGTCGGAGGGGGGGGGGGGAGAGAGAGAATCGCTTCGGGGAGACTATCGCGGCGACCGCGAGGCCTCTTTCAAAAAAATTATTAAAAAGAAAAACTTTGGAAGCAGGTCACAGAGTATGCATTCTGTATATCACAGTATACACATACCTGTATAACCATGAATTGACTACGATTTTGTATCAGGGAGTATCGGACGAGTTTATACAAGAGGCTGAAATTTATAGCCAGCATATTCCCTTTCTTATTACCTTTATTATGGGCATCGTTTTTGTGGTCGCTTCCGAAGTGAACCTTTTCGCAGCGTCCCTAAGAAATACGAAATACACTCACAAGATGTTCACCCATATGGTATAACAGTTTCTGAGTAAAATAGTCAACGGTTTATAAGAATGGTGCGTTGGCTAATATACTGGCTTCCCTGAATAAGTAAACGTTGTATTTTTTTACAAAAAAATTATTAAACTACCACCAGTTTCGACGCATATGCACGCGTCATCAAGTATAAAATTTCATAAATGATGGGGAAATATATATATATATATATATATATATATATATATATATATATATATATTTCAACTCACGGTAGGTGGGCTATTTAAGGGAATTAGAGGCGAGAAGGTGACATCTTTGTGAAAAAGCGACTTTGCGACAAGTTTTTGAGAAAAAATGCATGAAATGTTTACATATTCAATGATCATGAATTTTCTCAAAGCAGAGCCTGAAACCGTCAAATTAATACTAGCTTCCCACTCAGAAAGCCCGGGCTCTAATTCCAGCAGTGGTAGGGTTTTTTATTGGCATCCCGATCCCTACTTATGATGCTACCTACATAGCATGTTGAGTACGCCGTCTGTCGGAAGGGGCGTATAACTGTGGACCTCTTGGCTCCTATAATTAATGGAGTAGGCTAATACCGACGCCGGGTTTCTCTCCACGCTTTCTCCATCTCTGGAACATCCTACCAAATTACCGACCCATAATTACCCTAATGGCTCAAATGACTTTAGCTGTTGATTGCTTCCCCTAATAGCTACGCTAAAGCAGTCAACCCCTCTGTTTCCAGTAACGGGACACCTTTTCAAAAGCGACACAACGCCCACTGATTGAATAATGAGTAACTGGTAATAATTAGTTTTATTTAGTGTCCTGCAAGCAACAGCTAGGGTGTGTGGCAGGGGGTTATAACGAAGTGGACTACCTTTGTCTCAAAAGAACTTTCCCTCTTAGCGCGGTCGGACAAACGTTATTTTGTTCTATCTCATATCGTCCGTGAGAGAAATGACATCTTGAATCTACACTACACTACGCATAATCTACAATAAACATCTGCTCTATACTCAATCTCTCAAATTCTAGTGACATGATCTCTCCTCCCATAGTATGATGGGGCTAATAAAACATTTCCAGGAGCATTTCTATAGAGGAGTCCTTCCAATTTATACAAGAGCTTTAATCTTTAATTAAACCTCCGTCCCGTATGTAATTCTCAACCTAGCTCCTCTAATAATTTTGATACACTACTCAGTTGGCCATAATAACGTTTTAAAATTCTAGCTGCTGCGATCCAATTCGGCGATCAATCCAACTTCATGAGGGCCCTTGATATTAGCGGCATAGTCCAAATAACACCTAACCAGCGAAAGATAACATTTCTTCAGATTTCCTCAACGCTTTTCTTATAAATCCTATTTTTTTGTTAACTTATAATACTGTTCTAATTTTTTGTTAGCTTATAATTGAAGCTCATCAAATCCCTATTTAAGATCCTCTTGATAAAAATGATAGATTATCTTCAGAGAGAACGCGTAAGGCTAGGATGCTTTTGTTGCATGGTATGAAAATATTTTCACCGCTACGGTGCCGATTTTCCGGCATGTTTCAACAACGATCATAGAATTTTTCATAGACTTAACCCTATGCGTATTTGGCCATAAATGATTGGAACTTTCATACATTTTCAATGGGTTTTATGTGGTGTTTATATTTTCCGAGTGCCGGATAATGATTCACATTTTATTTCACATGCACAATATACACAGCCAGTACTTTAGATAATATGAGCGACGTGATATTTCAATGGATAGCGCATGCAGGTTACTGACTACTAGGGTCCCGGGGATGCCTGCTATTAAACTCATGCAAAATCTAAGGTTTAATTTTTAGCAATTTTCTGGTTACAAGAACTTCATGGGGAACCAATGGTTGAACCAAAGGGAAAGTAACTAGCCCCACTCCATCCTCAAGGTGTTGATTTCCTACGTCTTTGGGATTAACTCTGAGCGAAAACTATGCTCTCATATTTAAACCAACCTCCGGGTTTAACCACCCTTATGCACTATACTGGTGCTGGTAGACTCATTGATATATTACGTTATGAATTAAATTGAAAGATACATCCAAGGGTTTTAAAGAATTTTTTAAACCTTATTTTGCTTGGGTTTAAGCATGAAGGCCAGGATATAGTAACTGATTCCTTCCCTAATCGATGTGCAAAGAGGGTTTTTAAGCACAGCGGCGTATCGAGTGAATTACCAAACTAAAAAGTACAAGATCCCAAGAATTTCCGTCATAAGTAGAAGAAAGCATTGAAGTGTTATGTTCGAGAAATAGATGGAATTTTTTTTAAAGCCTTCATGGTTGTTCCCGTGATGATGAAAAATTGGCAGCATAAGTTGAATGGGATATCTTTCGTGCTTTTTATTACGGATTCCATCGGAGGTAAATATTGATGGCGTTAAAGATCAATACATTCTATCATCTAGTTGCTCATTAGGTTTCCTGCAAATTCGATTTGGTTACAGTCTATCAACTTACTGGCAATGAACTTGAAATAATCCTCAGTTTACAAGCTGTGATTTACGAACTTTAGGGGTGAGGTGGGAACAAAAAATAAAATCTTTTATGCTCCTATTACTCTATTTGGATAGATAAAATTTTTTCCATTTTTATATTCACGTAATGCTTACTTATTTTCAAAATTTTAAATTAATAAAAAATGTGGGAAAATACACAAAAAATTCAGAAGAGAAATTTTGTTTTGTTTCATATTTCTTTTAAATTTATCAAACATGTTAAAGCATATGTTTCATTAAAATTAACTCTAAGAAAATAAAGGTAACCGAAAAATTCACAGTAATTAATGCGCAATAAAGGGTGAGACAAGGAATTAACCCTTAAAAACTAATTACAATGAGGGACTCGTGAGATTTGAATCTTCTCCAAAAAACGGTCCTCGTGGTAAACATCAGTAAGCTAGAAAAATACTGGTGCATAGAGAAAGTGATTTCCTCTCATAGTTCTATAATTAGGGCAGCTTCTTCTAGTTGGCCCAAAATTCATGGATTGGCGTAATTTTACGCTAAATTGAATGTACTTTCATTGCCATTGCTTTACAGACGCATAGAATTATGTAAGAGTCATTTTAATTGTCGGTATAATTAACGTGCAGGGTTCTCGTCAGCTGGCACTCTTTGGTAACTTACACCACAAAATACCAGAAGAAAATTCTTTACTTTGGGTTTATATTTAGCCTCTGGTTCTAACCTTAGAATTCCAATTTTATCAGAGCCGAGTACGTCTGCTAGTTATCGCGCAGAGAGCTTGTTTCTAATTGTTTTCAATTTTCGGCCTTTCTATTTTTTCAATATACGAGTAAGTATTGTGAAGGCTACTCCGTTGTAAATTCCGAAGGAGCACCCAGAATATTTTCCTCAATCAAGGATGCGCTGAGTGCGTCTTTTTAAATTCCGGGGAGAACGATGAGACAATAGAGAACAAAAATACAGGCTCAGTATTGCACATTTATTTGACCCAGATGGAAAACGTCCAATAGATATTCTAAGCGCGGTGAAATTTGACTGTTAAGCTATTAATTATTGTAACGTGTTTATCAACACAGATTAACAATCTGAGGATTGGTATGTTTTTGCGATCAAAACTATACTGTTACCAGCCAATATCTTTATTCCCTTGATGATCCTTACACTTCATTACTCGCGTGTTATAATTGCTCCCTGATCTTCCTCTGTTATTCTCCAACTCTATGCTTTTAAATCCTTCAAATACAGATACACGTTGATACTGTTGTAATTCTCTTGTCCAATTCATCACAATGCGAACTTTCATCATGTGCCCTAAATAATGCATCCAGTCAAAAATTTAGCCGTAATGAACTTGTTTATTTAATTTCTTTTCCGGCAGTATAAGGATTAATTAAAGTAAATTAACAAAATTAATTATGATATCTAGGCATTTGTGACAAAAGAGGGCATGATGTATCGTGAAATATTGCGATAACTAGTGATTTGGCCGTGGCTAGAAAAAAAGAATTATAATAGTTTTGGCACGGTCAGTGCTTCGCTGCCGCATCCGCTCTCGGTGGCTAACACAGTAGCGCCAAAATTGGCAGACTCAGCACTGAGCTATATTTGAGTTAATGGATATTTTCTCCTCCCTGCTACACACAACAGTCGATGGTCATCCTGCGGCCATAACGGTAAGCAATGATTTCGTATGAAATTTATAACAAATTCTGGGTATCTCTGAGAACGAATAACGAAACGTGACTTATTTTTGTGAATTTTTGATACGCTGAAAATTTATATTTTTACTTATGATTTCAGCATGTCTGTTAGTGGAAAGAAACCGAAATATAAAATATATCGAAAGATTGAAACTTATTAATTCTTTTTAAATACGACTGCGAAGTTTAAACAGAGTTTAACTGTTTGGAATCTTTTCAGGTCAAATGTGAAAATTATTTATGTATATTAAATGTAGTTTTTTGGATTTTTTATGCATCAGTATTTTGAGAATAATGACATTTATAAGATGCATTCCACAGCTGTTTTCGGTTCCTAGAAAGAATAATTGATTGTTGGCGAACAGAAAATCATTCGATCAAAACATTTCTATTTCTGTTGTATGATTCCCCCAAACTTGATGATACCCGTACCAACACACTGCAGAGATACTAAGGGAAATAAAATCTCCTTTATGCGATGAAAAATAGCCGAAAAATATGCACGGTTCAAAAGAAACTTAGTAATAGTAGTTATCAGTTAAGATAAAACCAAATTGTAAACTAGCTAAATGTTTCATTTTTGAGGGAATAAGCTTGGATTTGATTGGTTAGAACAATCAAGTTAAGATTACAGAAACGGCAGTTAAACTAATCATTTGATTTGAGCAAATGATGATTAATTAGTCCAATTAATGAATTAAAATGAAATCAAAAAAGACGAAATATATCAAAGCTCTTTATTTCTCTACACTCTCTCTAACCTCTAATAAATTTTGGCGAATCAGTAGTTGAAACGGTATCGGTCATTGCATTTTTAACCTTAACGAATCCCAATTAGAAAGAATTCCGAAACACATCAGAGCCAAGTTTTTGGTTGTTTCCACATCCCCTGCCTCTTCTCCCACGCTCACCCCTCTCCCCCAGCAACCCACCGACACCAAGTTCGATTGGATAGTCCTCTGCCATTGTCAACTTTCACTGACACGTTTTTCTCCTATTCTTCGCAGTTGCGACTTCGTGTTGCCACGGCGGCGAGGGGAAGGGAGGGAGGATAGGGGAGGAAACCTTGGCCTCAGACGCCACCAAGGTCGTTTGGCGACAGGGTGGGTGCAAGGGTATTTCTGGAGCGTTGCCCTGTGATTTAAATAAACGGACGCCCTTCTAGCACAGTCTCATCTGTTCCCGTTTCATAACCTCCTCATATTTGACAACATGGGGCTGTTGAAGTGTTCAATATACCATGCAAGCAGTAACGATAATACTTGATTTATCGTACCCATTATCCGGTGGTCGGCTGGAGCGTTTACGCGACGATCCGACCGTCATAAGTCACGAGATGCGCACGATAATTTAATGTAAGGCTGACTAACATCCATTCCGTGCTCCCTTCCCGACTCCCTGACAGAGAATCCTTCAGGGGAAGGCGTTTAAGCGTTCGGGTAGCCTGAAGGATTGTCTGATACACGATGCAAAAGGTCGACGTGAGAAGTGCCTTATTTTACCACGCTAATAAATCCTGATGCTGACTCATGGTTTGTAAAAATTTCCATTAAAATATTTGTGCGCTCAAAAAATTTATAACTCAAATTCTACCGTAACTTTTTCCGTGCTTGAAATCATTCATCATATGTGTCTGATGTTCCTGCAATTCAACCAACTAAGACTACTTACGTATTGTAGCCGTGTTTGAGATTTCTTCTTAATAGAAAAGAATTAATTAATACTACTTCCCAGAAAACAAAAAAACCATCTGCGTAAATTCGAAACTTACTTCCAGTTTCTAAAATTCAATTTTTTTAGATAGAGCATAACTTTGATATTCAATTGTTCCCGGCTCAACCTTGTGGAAGTTCATTTTAATTAAATTAAGAATTCAAAGAATACAAATACAAAGAATACAAATACAAAGAATACAAGAATACAAAGAATACAAATACAAAGAATACAAATACAAAGAATACAAATACAAAGAATACAAGAATACAAAGAATACAAATACAAACAAATACCTGATGATGACGCCTGAGCATTGAAACCGGCTGTACGTGAAGAAAGGACAGTGGAAAGATACTTTGTATTCTTAATTTAATCATAACTTTGATGTTTAAAAATAATCATTATCTTTCCGCATTACAAGCGTACCTATTTTATGATGACGCAAAGCGTAAATAATTGTTTTTAATTAAGACTATGAAATAGATAATCATATTTTTTTTTAGTTTTTATTCACTTTTTTCACTGAACTTATTTTTACCTATATCGTGTTTTACTTCATATCAACCATGCAGATAATATAAATCCGTTGCATTTATAAGATTAACAAAATGTCATTATCTTTGTGGTATCCATTCCACCGGTAGTAACCATAGTATCACTCTTCCAGATGACGCAAAAGTAATATCGAATAAACCGCCCGTGGGTCGAAGAGATTGCGAGTGATCGCCAAGCGGTAATAATTGCTAAGCGATATGGTGACCGCGTACCACCCCAATGATAAAATTCTTTCAAATCTAATAATTAATTCATAGAATTAAATTTTAGATGCCGTATTATGCCCCACCGCATGAAACCCTAACATTTGTATTTTAAAGCTAACATTACACCGAATATCAGATAGGATCTGACCTTAACAGAGTTATTCCGCTCACTTCAACGAAATTGTGGCTAATTTCGACCAGACCGACCGTTCTGGGAATGGGGTGCCAGTTTGCGGGACAAGGAGAGGGATGACAGTGGAAAAATCCTCTCCACGAAAACTCCGTCCATCAAGTTGAGGTTAAGGGATACACATTTAAAACTGCGGACCCTACTTGGTGAATTCCTCTCTCACCTTTTCCTTCCCCACCGCTCCGCGACCCCTCCGCTTCATCTCCTTTGCACCCCATTAATTCCCTTCCCTTCTCTCTCCCTCGGCTTATTTTTAATTTCCCCGGCAGTTATCACCCAGGTTCCATCGTTTCGTGGGTTAAATGAGCGCCGCATGCCACACGAGAGATCGCATCTTTCTTAAGAGAGAGAGTGCATGAGGGTAGAAGGACGTGGGTTTTTCAAACTTTAAGAGTTTATTTATCTTTGGTGCATTATTTTCTCCATGTACAGTACAGAGGGAAGAAAAAGTCGTAAAAAAATCAAATTCGGGATTTTAAGGTCTAAGAGTTATGAAATAGCTCGAACTTGTACTGACTAATTTTCCAATTACGTCTTCCCCTGTGCATGCGTTAGGACGGACTTGAATAGAAATATTTTAAGACACGATTACTGCTAAAACTAACTTGACTCCCATCCTTAGATATTTGATGGTTTGATTTTGAATATCAAGTCATCAAATTTTACTTACCGAAAATACGGTCATGTGGTTTGTGATGCTCGAACTAAAATCAGAAGTAAACAGGGGAGGCAGTTTCTTGCCTCGTGCGACCATTAAATTTCTCACGAAGTTATATAAATTGGGAAGTCGTACCTCTTGGATTTTATGTGGGGGGGCGGGGTGTTCAAATGCAACATTGCTCGGAACTTGGTCAGTAGTAAAACGCTCGACATACATAGTTTACAACGGCTCTTTTTCCGTAATAGTATTGTTATTATCACCAAAAAAATTGTTTATTGATAAATACGAAGGTCATCCGGAAAGTAGTACCCGTTCGTGAAATAAAGACACAAAAGTAAATATTAACAAACATAAAAAATTTTATTTGAAAGAGGATACTTTAAACTACTTCTCAACATAATCTCCAAGCAAATTAAGGCATTTGTCATAACGTGTGACAAGTTTCTGTATTCCTGCTGCATAGTCCTTCGCCGCCAGCTCATTGAGATACGCGAGGGACCCATCTTGCACAAATTTTTGCATAATGCAGATGGTGTTTAACAATTTCATGAACAATTGTTCGAGAAACATTGGGAAAATGCTCACAGATGTCATCAATTGTGACGCGCCGATCGTTCCTCACGAATTCGTCAACTGAGCTCACCAGTTGGTCTGTAATGACAGACGGTCTCCCCGAACGCTCATCGTCGTGTGTGTTCCCCCTCCCCATGTTGAAGTTGCGACACCACCGCCGAACAGACGACTCGTCCATTACATTGTCTCCATACACCTCCTTTAATTGGCGATGAATATCACATGGGCGAACGTTTCTTGCATTGAGGAATTTAATCACTGCCCTCACTTCACAACTGGCGGCGTTCTCAATTTTTTTAAACATTGTAAACAATCACAGAAACAACACAGGCAATGCTAGCGTCACGCAACTTGGCTCAGAGAAGGCAGACAAGCCACTGAAGCTATCTGACCTCGTCCAGCGGCTACTCGCGTCGTCAGCACTTCATGCGGCACGAACGGGTACTACTTTCCGGATGACCCTCGTATGTTCCATTTATTATGAATTGGTACTTGTATTAGGTTTTTTCCTAAAGAAAGAGGTACTATGAATATGAGGTGACGCGATGGTCCTGATGAATAAAGCTTCGAGCTACTTACTGGAGAGTCCAAGTACAAGTTGCAATGGATCTGGACTCTCTCACCTTTACCCAAGCAGTTCGATTTTTCGGATCGCAGATGCTCCTATAAAAGCTCAGGGAAAGTTACTGGCGTCCTAACTCGACGCGTGGATTTCACATCTCAACCCCAGGCTCTTAGCACACCTATCATCGACCAGCCTTCGTGTTGATTACTGCGGTGTTTGGTACAAATTTTGAGAGTTACCAATTCAATTTGCAGGTGACTTTTCTTGATCAAATTAACATAAAAATAAATTTTCAAATAGTATAGTACACAAGAGAAAGGAGTAGAAAAGGGACGATTCGGAGTATGATGAGGAAGAGAGGAACCGTATGAATTGGTTGCATGAGACATATTAGATTTGGTTCGAACACAATGGGAGGGAATAGGGAGTAGGCGCCACAATAGAGACCGAGGGACAAACACGTAGGCAGGCCATTTAAAGACAAATTTTGCAACGGAAGACCTATCAGAGAGGAATGGAGTTAGCATTGGACAAAGGGGAAAGAGTTAGAGGGCTGCAGTCAACCGATCTTCACATTGAAATACAGATGATCATGATTGTAAAGTAATGGCCACATTAGAATTTTTTATTCCTCATTCTCCTCT
Source organism: Hetaerina americana (assembly GCF_022747635.1). NCBI lineage: Eukaryota > Metazoa > Arthropoda > Insecta > Odonata > Calopterygidae > Hetaerina > Hetaerina americana. Next base: position 102,516,255 of record NW_027286763.1, read on the forward strand.
GCTTTAAGTACCCACATTGGTGAATGTCCAATCGTCACATTTTGCCCGCGCTCCCACCGCCCTCGAGTTTCCGGAGGCCCTATCCAATTCCCTCCTCCCCTTTCTCCCTCCCCTTCTCCCTCACCCCATCCCTCGAGAGAACTACCATCTTAAAGAAGGTTCGAAAGTGACTGCACGAGTTTGTGTGTCCCCTTAGCTCATATATAAATAAAGAGTGTTAAGATAAATGTAACAGATACGTAGCTCGTGAACAGATGTGATTTGAATATACACTTTTTAGCACACTTTAAGAGGTTCTCATTAATTTTTAAAACGTGCTCTAAAATTTATTTCCAATTAATTTTGAAGCGTCAGATGTGAAAAAACGCTGTTATGTCAACACTATTACAATTATTATTATATGAATACAGGTTTACATGATTACAGTTTTTCGTGAGAAATAGTATTTCTGCGCCAGTAACTCACAGTTCTGCCGGCGGTGGTACTCTAAATTGTCACAAGAGCATGCATAAAATCTTGGATTTTCGATGTCAATTGCAATGGGTGGGACCCTGTTTTATAATCGTCACTTGAGTCTGCAATTAAGACTAAAAATATGGGAAATTTTATCAGTGTGGCATATACTACTTGAGAATTTGATTCAACCTCCATAACCTGGATTAACACCCGCATGTTCAGCTTTTGATTTTCACTCGAGACGCTTGTTAATTCCCGTTTCACCAGACACCGAACATTTCTCTGAATAAATCTTTGCTTTAGTCGAAGTAAGTGTGGTTATCCACCGAAAAAATTGTAGTAGGAGCTTAAGTATTGATTTTCCATATAATATATTGTTTGGATTTTGAGTTTTTCTGACTTCTCCTCATTTTGTTTCAAATTTATGTTTGACAGAGTTTCAATCCACCCTTAATTTCAACGTTTTACCTGCCCATTCCTCCTTCGATTTTCGACTTTGATCAAATTTCGTTCACTCCAAAGCTGGTCATCCCATTTGATGCAATACGATAGCAATATATTTCTTTAGCATCGGATACTATATCATCCTTTAAATGATTCTAAACCATATGGTTAGTGACATTTAGTGGAAAGCCCATTACCAAACAATTTCCTTGTAGAAAGATCCGTATCTCCGGGTTGGTTAGTGTGCAAGCGCAGAACTGAAGGTCACGCACAAAGTTATCTCAGTTATTTTTCCAAGACCAGCGAGACAGCCGGTGCTCGCATCCCCCGCCATGCACCTTTTTGGTGGCTCGCGGGGTATTTATCTAGATATGCCGTGAAAGTTACTTCATCGGAGTCATCCACTAATGTGTACCGAAATGCAGGAATTTCACAATGCCAAGATAATTCGCCCTGACCGGGATTCAAATCCGCATCCCTTGTCAAGTACAATGACCAATCTCGAAGCACAAAGCAAATGATTTTAAAACTTTGAACTTCTCGTATTTCGGAGCTCATAATTGAATGCTTCTTTTAATTAGGTAATTGTCACAGCACTACCAGCTGATGTTTGATTACTTTACCTTGATGAATAGTCCATGACATATTTAGTGATTCAGCTAAGATTATATTTTATGAATACCCTTATAATGAGTTATTTGCAAATTTTGGATTGAATTTATGTCTTTCAGCAGTTTGCATATATTGTTCATATTGCTTGTTTTATATAGAATTACTCCCCACCACTCAAAATAGCTATGCTGTTGCACGCTCTACCTCTGACAAAATGCTGTCAATTTCGAAGTACTTAAATGATACACAAATAGCTTATGACTGTTTTCAAAGTCTGAATTAATCGTAATTCAAGTTTACTAAGCCCGTATGTTCATATAAACTCCCTTAAATCCACGTTGCAGCTCGGCGGGTATAGTAACGGTGTCATGGATTAAGATGTCTGTCCAACAGTAAGTATAGATCTCAGGGAACATTTTACCTTCGAGAAATACCCAGTGGGGAGTGCAATTACGTTAAAAAAACTGCCACTGCCAGTATGCAATGTAAAGCACGGACAAAAAGATGTCAATGCATAGGTAGATAGATAGATAAACGTCTTTATTTAAGAGACCATAAGGTCCCATCATCCATTTAACCCTTCGTAAAGTACATTACAACAATAATAAAAATAAGAGGAAATATATAGAGATATAAAAAAGAAAAAATGGTAAAGTTAAATATATAATAAAAGAAATAAGCACAAGATGGAAAATTGTGGGAAAAACCTAGAGAGCTCAGACGCGGAGACCCTAGCAAAACCCACACAGGAAAATACCCACAAAGAAGGAGGGTGTGAAAAACCTTCGAAAACACTGCAAGATAGTAAAAAATAATAAAAAATACATAGAATAAATGCCTTGCTTTACCATTGTTTTATAAACCCTACTTTACATAAGAGCAATAAAAATATTTCTAACGCAAATGAGTAATTTTGCGAATATTTGGTAAAATTCGTTGTCTAAACCTATCTCTTCGATGACGTTAAGTTCTTAAAATTAACACGAGCTGCCCGTACGTTGGATTCCGTATCGTCCATATTGTAAATGAGAAAGAGTTTGGCTACCCATGCTTCGTTTCTCTTGTTTTTCCAAAACTTACTGCAAGAAATTTGAATCAGAAAGAGCTTAATGATTTAGAATTAATTGACTTAGTTCTGCAAGGTACTGAATTATTCAACTGAATTTTAACAAAGAGTATCACATACTTCAATTTTTTAAATATGAATTCATTTTCAAACTTCTAACCGTATCCTTACTTATTATAGAGCGGTGAACATTAGGCAAGTGAGGAAGAGGGAGGGGAAGGATAGGCATGCTAGACCGAATGAAGGGAGGTAGAAAATCTTCGGAATAGAAGAAGGATTTTTATTTATGTAGTGCAGGGTGTCAAGTTAGCCTAGACTAACCACCTTAATTACCTGAAACGGTAAGCTACTAAATAATTATATTTATGAAGTAAAGATTTAACTTATGTTTGTTCCATGCGTCCGCTGACAGTCTTGGAAGATTAAGATTTAAGTACAAATTTTGACGTCCAAGAAATTGGTGTTACAATGAAAAATTATTATATTAAATCAATAAACTAACCTAAACAAGTTTCTCAGAATCAAAGCACATCGTACCCACGTATCACGGACTCGCTGAGCCCACCAATGAGAAAAGTGTCGGGAGATATGGGATGTTAAATGATTTTCTAGGACGTACTTGATAGTTTTGCTATCGTTTTCCACGGAGAAGCGATTCGACAAACGCGCAGTCGACCATCACGGATCATGAAAGTGGGTGAAACGAGCAAATTCCAGAGAAAATCCTCTGGATTTCTTCAATGCAGATACTGTCCTGACACAATGGAATGCCTCGCACGATTGAGGGATGGACTAGGATGGGAACTCCTCTGTGAGCGAAGGTTTACATGTCACACTAAAGCTTTACAAAGATATCAATCACGTCAATTTAATCCTGATATAGGCATGGTAATCCATACCCGTCACCGCGTCCTTAGAATGGGTCACAGTGATAAATTAAGGGAAGTCGACCGGGAGAGCAAATTGATGCGTGGAGGCCTCCCTCGCTCAACGCAAGGCGACATCTGGTGAAAAATATTGAAGGAAGTGCCGAGACCTTAAGCTCGGTAATCGGACCCGACCACTTCATTAGAGTTTTTCTGATTTTCATTAAAATATTTGATCTTTTACCACTCGGTGCTCGGCATACGTGTATTATAACTCTGACTTTTGTTACTGCGCTCTCAGGTATTTTGCCATAACTAGATACTCATGTATCGACACGTATGACCGAGAATTGAAGTTCAACAGCTTACTTTATGCTTGCGTTTATATTGATACATTAACTCTAATTTTTTACTTGAATCAATTTTATTTTTAACTTATAGTTGCAGGAAAATGTTTACATTTGTCGCGATATAGAAATATCATTTAGTTGTGCAAAGCTGGTAAAAATGTTATTATCCCTAATTAAGATAGGTCATGTTTTTATTTATTATTCGCAGTTTAAGTTTTACTGATTTCACCGGCCAGAAAGATGGCTTTTATCCCTGTCGTTAGCAGATATACGTTGTTGAACGGACGAGGGTACAAAAAAACACAAAATTTGGCGAAATGATCACCTAAAAAACTATAAAGTCGAAAAAGGGAAAGTATATTACGGTTTTTATATTTTAGTCCTATATGATCGACGATAAATCTCTTTTGAGCATTTTAAGATATCTTTAAAAGGCGTCTATTGAGTGTGCGATGAGAAAAACCTTTAAAGCGTTTTAGTGAATCCAAATAATTGACGAGGACTTTCGGTGTGCAATTAAACGTGACCACCGATGCTAACTCCAAAAGTACTCCAAAAATTGCTACTGAAAACTTTATGTTTGTTAATTGTGCACTTAAAAGGTACTACATTTAAAAAAAAATTATTGTTTTGGTGAAAAAAAACAAAGAAAAGCGAATTTTTACCGAAGATAGCAAACTAGAGTATACGTACTCTGAAAATTACAAGCGTTATTAAAATGTTCGGATATGCAGATCAATTAGCCATTTTTCCCGGACAATTAAGCTGGACTCATACCATCTGAAATCTTTAAGTGGCTGAATACTACCTTGATCAAAAAGTCCCCGGAATAACCACCGTGTGGCGCTCCCATCGTTCCGATTTGAGTTCTGTTTTTTTTGTTAAATTGATACATCTGTTGTTGATATTCCCTTTAAATCTTAGTGTCATAACTTGACATTTGCAAAAGTTACGTAGCCAAGAGTACATCTATCTCTGTGTGTGTTGGCGATTTTTTACAATTTCAGAAATGGATTTAAATTTGCAACAACGAACTTGTATTAAATTTTGTGTAAAAAACGGATTTAGTGGCGCACGGACGTTGGAAATGTTGGAAAAGTGTTTCGGCAACGATTCTCTAAAAAAAACGGTCGTTTACCAGTGGCACGAGCGGTTCAGAAGTGGTCGTGAGTCAATCGAAGATGATGAACGCAGTGGCAGACCATCGACATCGAAAGTCGGTGAAAAAATTGATAAAGTAAAAGAAATGTTGGTCAATAACCGCAAATTAACCATCAGAGAAATAGCGGAGGACTTGAACATTGCCTATGGATCCGCCCAAGACATTGTGGTTAATGATTTGAGTTTCCGTCGTGTAGCAGCAAAGTTGGTTCCAAAAGACCTCAATTTCATGCAAAAAAGAGACCGTGTTGACGTCGCAAAAGACATGATTTGCGAGGCTGAATCCGATCCCACATTCATCAAAAGGATCATTACTGGAGACGAGACGTGGGTTTATGAGTACGACACGCAATCCAGACATCAGGCAAGTGAATGGCGTTCACCAAATGAGCCGAGACCAAAAAAACCACGTCGTTTTCAGTCAAAAAAGAAGGCAATGCTGACGGTTTTCATGGATTACAACGGTGTAGTGCATCATGAATTTTTGCCAGAAGGCCAGGCAGTAAACAAAGAGTATTATTTGGGCGTTATGAGACGTTTGCGTGAAGCAATTCGCCGAAAGAGACCAGAAATGTGGGCAGAAAACTCGTGGATTTTGCACCATGATAACGCACCGTCGCACAGTGCTATCATTATTCGTAATTTTTTGACGAAAAATGCAACAAATACCATCCAACAGCCACCGAATTCACCTGATTTGGCTCCCTGTGACTTCTTTCTGTTCAATCGAGTTAAAAAACCATTACGGGGAACGCGTTTTAGCAGCCGAGAGGAAGTAATGGAAAAATCGCAGGAAGCACTGATGGACATACCGAAAACCGAATATAAAAAATGTTTCGAGGATTGGATCAAGCGCTGGCATAAGTGTGTTGCAGTCGATGGGGATTACTTTGAAGGGGACAATATAGATTTAGATGAATAAACTTGTATTTTTAATTTTCTGAATAAATTCCGGGAAATTTTTGATCAAGGTAGTATGCACCAATTTTAGTATTCGTGAAATTTAGTAGAATTAATAAAATATAGGAAAGCATCAAAATAAGCTTTAAAATTATTTTCTTACTTATCTGTTCTCTTGTGGGAACAATATTTTTTCACTGTACTCACTCTGCTCTGGGTGATTTCTTGGATCTTCGAGAATTCCCATGCTTGTTAGGATTATTACTGCAATTTTTATCTCATTTATATTTTATATAAATTAGTTTTCGAAATTATGGAAGCTAAGAATCGTTTCCAAAACGATTTTGGAGTCCAGGAAGGGCGTAAGGAAACGAACTGAGATGTGTTTTCTACGAAATGTACCCTTTTGAAACGATGCATTTATCTAAAAAAGGACCATTTTTTTCAAACTCTTTCAGCTTACCTCGAGTAAATTTTTCAAATCTGTCTTATTCATTTTTTTCTGTGAGAAAATGAGTAAAACATTCCCGAAAACAGAAATCGACCATTTTAAAATCCTAAATACGTTCAAAGAAGCTGCGGGAGATGCCGCGTCAGTAAATTTTAAAGAAGACATCTACTAATGAGCATTACAATGCAAGAATTTCAAATTATAAAAATCACTGTGGCTCAACGCGGATGACTACGAATACTCGTGGCATTATGTATACGGCATTTCGTCATGACAACCTATTTCTTAAGAGCCCCCAAAATATGGGAGTTTAAGAGGACTCCTCGGTGGCTCAACTGGCTAAATCACTCGGCCAGACATCGAGGGATCCGAGTTCTGATCTAGCTAAAGGCAAATGGTTTTGACTCTTTCAAATTGTTGCATTGGAATTCCTAAATACGTTACGAGAAAGGAATGTGAAACTAGATAGAAAAGCGTTACTACTAAACAAATATGGAACTGCTCATAAAACAATAGTATGGGCCATTTTATTATATCAACAGCGCTACAAAATGTATGATTTAATTTTGATATTTAATTTCAACGAAGCATTGAGAATTTGGAACTACCCAGCTCGCCACATCGTTATTAATACTGTTATGTGCATAGGAGCAGAGTTTTCATGCGATACATTATGCGCAAGAAGAGCTTTCTAAGTGAATTAACTACCTAGCCGATCATGCACTTTAGTCTAAAATGCTCACATTGACTCTACCACTGACTGACTGTCGGTCGCCTCCCCCCAAATAACTATGACTAGGAGCCTAATAGCTGTTCGCGTGACAGAAAGCGCTAAAGTGGAAATGGAAATTTATCCTGGGCGCACGATATCAGTCAAAACAGTCAATCCTCGATTGCCTTTGGATTAATATTAATAAAATCGATGAGCTATTTCTCTTAATGGCATTCATTTCAACGTCTTCAGTCGGTCTCATGGGAGGTCCTTAAGTTTTATTCGGCCAGCGGTGAGACAATTGATTGATTTCCTCCGGCCGTTTTTGGCAGGTCAATTTGGAACGCCCTGTGTTTCCACCCGGAAACACCAGCAATTCCGACTATTAGCGGTTCAAGACGCAGAACGGAATTGGAAATGAAAATAACTACTATAATAATCCGCTCTGAACACATATGACACTGACAGCCAACAGAAGCGGCGGTATCGGGCTTTATCACGGTAATTTTAACACATTTTTATAGGGAAAATTTCGTAATAAATCATTTATTATTACTCCCCAAAACCCGGTACTAAGATTTTTTCTTTATTTTTTCGCTTTAAAATCCCGGAAAACCTGCATCTAAGATTGCTCAAAAGTATTTTAGTTCGGTTATCCTGTAATTTGAATTCTTATTCGTACATGCCCTGTTCATATCTATAAAATGAATTATGTAAGTACTTATAAGAAACCACTCCAGAAGTATTTTGTTATGCGTACTGGACTATTTATTTTTGGAGCTTTCAGAGTTAGAATACTATCGGCAGTAATCTGTTTAAACTTTTGTGATACATGATTAAGGTAATGGGTAGTTTCTTTCCAAGCTCAGGTGAATGGATATAATTTGTTGTATTTATATGCTTGAGTGTAATATGAATAGTTTTCTCGTATAAGTACCATGCTCACTGACCATCGCAACTTGATTCGAGCTTGACGCAATGCTTCATTTTTGAGATAGAGAAAGAGATTTTCATTCTACCATTGATATCTGAGTAAAATGGCTCAATGTACCGGAATATACCGACTATATACGGGCTACATCACGAAATATACCGACTTACACATCAATGCACATACAAAGTCAGCACTAATGAACTTGTATATTCTACACTTCAAATGTGATTAATCTTGGTTTTAATACACAAGTCTGGTGAAAAATGTTTTCAATCGTGAGTTTGCAATGACGCTTATTCATGGAAATTAAAAATTAATTTGATTCAGAGAATATACTTAAGTGATTTCTACGCTAATCCTGACAACTCTCGAAACGACTGAGACGATCCTGAAGTGGCTCATCAAAGCGTTGATATGGAGATGGGTTTAGTACACCGCGGCAACATGGCCGTTGAAGCAGGATGATAGGCGTAGATTGGAGAATTTTGAAATGTGAGAGTGGATACGAATGGAAAAGGTAAAATGAATAGAAAGGAAAACAAACGAGGAGGTTCTAGGCATGTTGAGAGTGGAGGAGAAGGGGTTGTCGGGATAAATCTATTGAAGGCGAGAAAGGTGGATGCAAAGCGTATTGGTTGGCGATGGGATGCTGGAGACTGTGATAAAATGGAGATCTTCAGACAAAAGAGGAATGGGTAGAAATAGGATGGGCATGTTGGCTAGAATGAAGAGAGGAAAGAAGTTTGTGGAATTTAAGAAGAGTGTATTGCAATGTCGGGTATCAGGTTTTGTTTTGTTAGGATAGGCAAAAAAATGTCGTTTTATCGTGTTATACAGGTACCTTTAGTCCTTGTCCATCGAAAACCCACCTTGAACGGTAGAATACCAATTATAATTATAATAAAAGTCACGCCGGGTGATTAGATACTGGGCGTGGGTCCTCATTTCCAGCCTAGGAATATCCTCAATTTGCGTTACTTCTTAGAAATCCGCCGTTTTCGGAAACCAGCGCGACTACTCAGAGTGGAGGAGGGAATGGAACCAGTGAAGAACACTCCAATACTGTCCACTCACTCGTATGCCACGCAAGGTAGAAGTTCTAAGCGAGTACCATGCTATTATTGATTGTAATAACAGTTATGAAGCCAATGGAGGTCCTATCTTCGCCTCCCGAGGGGAAAGAAGTAAAAAATAAGGGGTTCATTCACAAATTTCTGGATAAGAAGGCAGGGTCATTCCGGGAGTCGAACCCGAGTTCCTATGATAAGCCCGCCTCACCCACTAGGTTGACACGTCACTCTGAATAATAAAAACGTACGAACATACAGGACCTGTACATACCTTTAACGTCGTTCCTTAGACTATGTCAGAGCAACCTCATTTGTAGTTATTTCCTGAAGTGTGCCTTCTACTAATTTCTTCCGTACTGCCCTATCCTTGTACATTTCTTCTGTCTTTGCCACATCCATACAATGTTGCGTGCATCCTCTTTTGCTCCTGTTACTTCAAATAGCCCTTAGCTATTGTCTTGAGATTCTCTCCGACCACATTCACTCGTAACTCCCCTGTCTATACCTTTCTATCGACGCATTTACAATACTCTTCTATTATCGTTGCCAAACTAGCATAGACCACTTCCCTCATCCTTGACTAAGCGTAAGCGGTGCATCCAAACTACGTTCTTATATGGCCCTCTCATTCCCCAACTCCTATATCTCTCTCCTATTTTTACCACTCACAATTCCCCTCCCTCAAAACTCCCAGTGCCCACCTCATTTATTCTATATGTATGTTTATCCTGACATAACTAAGCCCGACGTCCATGTAATAATGTCTGGATGAAAGTGATTTTATGCATTGAATTCATCTATTATAGGTTTAAAAAATTTCAATTCTCTTGGTCACTTCGAAATTCACCGTGATTTTTTCGCTTTGATCATATTTAGGGGGATCAAAAATTAAGAAAGAGATTGACCATGCCTTGGGTCATAATGCCTTTATTCGGTACTCCCAACGACCTTCCGGGACAATAGAGACGGCCGTCTTGCTTACGAAATTCGTTTTTTTTTCGAAATAAAATAATTATTTTCCGTAGGAGGACGGAAAGAGTACAAAGGACGAAGAAAAAGAAAGTAAGGGCATGGTGGATATCACGATCCGATCCACAGGGGCCAGAAACTCAAGCAACTGACCAAAATTTCAGGGTTTTTTTATTATGAGGCCGAAATTTGAAAAATATCGCGGTCAGTGTCAAATTATTGGTGGACATGGTTCCACGTTGCATTCATACATTTACTATTTACTGGTGCATAAGTTTCTCAAAACCCCCACCGCCCACCTTCAATGCAGTCCCGGAAACAATCTAGCTTAATCCGACGTGTATGTTTGTAAACGTAAAGGGAAATATGATAGATATGATATACTTAGATGAAATTACATTTCCTTATTCGTCTATTTTTGGTGTTTATTTTTTAAATAGTTTTTCATTTCACATAAAAATGGCAGACACAGTTTTTAGACAATCATGTTACTGTGGAGAAGTTTCACAGCGTAAAAAACTTTCCCTTAAAGCGGGTCTTCTCGATTTGCAACTAAGTGCTCCAAAAAATTACGCTCCCTAGTCATCATTTAAAAATAGAAATTACTAGGATCTTTAGAAAAATCAGTCGGACATCGAGGGGAACCAGGTTCGAGTCTCGGCCAAGGAAACCGATCTTTTTAATCCCTGCCTCTCGATGCACGATGATTTCGTTAAAGTTACTGTCACGACATATCCGGCAGTTATTTGTAATTTAACTGTGGACTTTCACGAAGCACAATGTCCCGAGATTCGATTACTTTTATATGCAAGCCTAGAAGGGTTAAGGAAATGAATTAGGAGACGAAAATTGAGTCCATCATGACCCCGAGAAGGAAATCAATTTTGCGATGGCTCGGCGGAATAAGGCTCGTCTCGCCAGCACCCGAGGAACAAGGTGCTCTTAATACGAATCTGCATTCTTCAAAACCTTAACTTTCACAGTTCTTACATCATAATGGACTTCTATTGATGTTATACAAGATCTGTTCAAAAAAATACGAAGCTGTTTGATAAAATGCTTGATTTCATTAGTTACTCTTTAATCATGCTCAATGCTTTTTCCAGCTTTAAAATGCCTTCTGGAGCGCACACGCGCTACTTTTTTACGACTTCGTTCTCACCAGCAAAAGAATTTGTACAGCAAGCGTGAGCAAGGTCAGACAAGAATCGCCGTTGTACGGAGACAAGTCAAGATAGGGCCACGATCAAGGCGGTATTTCACTGCTCGCAGATGCCGCAAGAAGGCGACACCTCACTGATTGTGATCCGTCAAGCAGTTCGCTCGTAGAAAGACCAGGCTCATCTTATTTTGTACAGGACTTGTATGTCGGGAATTATGGATATCAATTGTAAGACGACAAGTTAATCCGTTTGTGGACTTAACACCGTTTTCATTCTTAAGATCTTAGAAATTGGGACTTGTATGCTGAGTTTGACTTGACCCTTTAGAAGGTTATTTGCAGCTCTTTTAATACTTCATACCTAGCCTTATGAACGTGTACTCTCTCTCCCGGAAACGCTAAATTTGTTGTTCTTTGCCCCCTCCCCACTGCTTAATACTCCGATAAGTAGTATGCTAGGCCATTTTAAGTGGTCTTTGAGCCTTATTATTGTTACACCCTATCTTGCTGTATGCGTTAGGATAGACATTATTTCGAGAATTATATTTCGATTTATTTTTAAAATCAATTACTTTCCCCTCTCGTTCATTGCATAACTCCTACTTCGTTCAATTATGGTGGCACTCGCTAAACCCTCCAGATTTTTCGCATCTAAACCTGGTGACCTGAGAGGCATTATATTTATTCGTCCATCGGAGTTAATAAGATTTTAGTCACAAACTGATTCACTTATATAGGCATGTGTTATTTTATTTTTTATTTATTTGATATATGTAAGAAATCCACATTTCTAACATGTATTGTTTATGAAACGAATTCATGTGATAGTTAAACATTATGTCCCGTTTCGCAGAGCTGTGAAAAAGAATTATGCATCTTCATTTCATACCATACGAGTATCCCTCGTATAAGCATTCGTTGTGATACAGTTTTGGTAACATTAACACTGGTGTCCTATGTTAATTAACATAATTTTATTCGGCTTTTCATAAGTAATGTAGATACATCATTTATGCTATGGTGAATAGTTAATAGAGAGTCGCTAGTGAACGCATTAATGGCTCAAAACAAAATGTGATTGTAGCTCCGATCCATTTTAAAATAACGGTGATAATGTTGTTTTTTTGTGTCCAAGAAGTCCTTGAATCAATAAATTTTCAGTTAAATTAATGCTTTCCAACAAACGAGTCAATTTTATTGACCATTCCTCCATACTTCAAGAATTCTGCCCTTTCGCATGTCCTACTGACATTCTTTTGATAGCAGAAATCAATTATTTACGAAATATTTTATTGTTGCTCAATCATTAATGTGATGGACACAATAAAAAAAGGAAAGCCTGCCAAAAATGTGTGGCGGGGTTTTTTGTTCCCCCGCCAAAATTCGGGTTTGCGTTCTTCTGGCGAACCATCTTTTCGAAATGCTCGTCGTCCGGCACATCAGATCCTCATGCTCCTGACGCAGGAGGACGCCACCTCTCATGAATGTCCGACGGAAGGAGCGAGCTTTTGCGAACCCGACGGATTTCCCCCGCAGCGGAGGCTGAGATATGAGGTGTGCGGCTGCAAATTAGAACGTGAAACATTTTGGTTTATGCGGCATCTGCTGCGTGCGAATAGAATTCATCACGAGCGAGCTTCCAGAGAGAGCAGAGATGTGAGAGTTATGGCAATGGGAGAAAAAGGATTTCTTAGGGAAGAGAGTGGAGGGCATATAGGATAGAGGAACATTTTCTTTTTAGTGTTTTGATGTCTCTTTCTCTCTCCTTATTTACTTGTTATTTCTCGATCTTCTGTTGTAATTTCATTGTTAAGAAAATGTGTAGTTTAAATCTACCCATCTTAGGAAGGTTTGAGAAGGAATTAGATGAAAGGGAATTCGAGGAAAGTGAATAAATAACATTAAAAGATAATTTTATGTCTGAAAAAGATTAAAATAAGCATCTTAATATTTATCTCTTGATGACTGGACAATAAGGCTCAAAGTGTTGCGCAGAATGCATGATTTTCAAATTACCTTTATGCGCGAGGTCTGTTGTTTCTTTATTGTTAGATATTTTTCATCAGATTTCAGGCAAGTGGATTCTTTGGCTGTGTTAACCAAACTGACCACTTCATAAATTTATTCCAAATTTTCAATATACATTTCCAAATACATTGATCAAGTAGTCGGTATGTCATTCAACCCAAATACAACTTAACATGAATAATAGGATAAATGAAGTAACTCAGCCTTGTTCGATCCACCAAATCCATAAGCAAACCACTATCTTAATATTTTGTTGTGATTTTTAAAGTCTTGACCATGAAAATGTGAGCGATCCGTCGCTCGATTCATACAAGATATTCGAAAATCTCAGATTTACACAATACATACATTTATGAATACCTGGATATGGAGGTTTTATGTGACCAAACAGCTGGCATCTTGGCCCATTAAATATCTTCAGTAAAAAAATCGTTTATATAAACGGGAATATACACCTTTGAGTTTGATATTATCCCATAATAAATAATGATTTCGACTTCATATTGGGTTGAGTCAAAGGTAGTCAGCTCGATTGAAGGATTTAAATTTTTCCATACACATTTCAAATAAACTGTACAAATTTTGCGCAATAAATGTTAGTATTATTAAGTAATCTACCCGTTAAGGTAGGTTTTGGGTGGGCACAATTATCAAATGAATATTTTGTGACTCCTAACAAAACATAAAATCCAGCATCCTACTCTACATCAGGTCCCCCTTCATCTCTGAGTACTTCCTTCTTCCCTTCATCCCGTCCAACATCCCTATCCTGTTCCTTCTCTTTCCTCGTTTGCCTAACAATCTCCCCTCTATCACAGTCTCCAACATCCCTATCCTGTTCCTTCTCTTTCCTTGTTTGCCTAACAATCTCCCCTCTATCACAGTCTTCAACATCCCACTGCCGGTCAACACCCCCTTCATCCACTTTTCCTGCCTCCATAGGATTTCTCCCAACAAACCCCTCTCTTCGCCCACCATACCGAGTACTTCCTCATTTGTTTTCTTCTCTGTCCATTTCACCTTCTCCATTCTTCTCCACACCCACATTTCAAAAGCCTCCAGTCTACGTCTATCCTCCTACTTCAATGACCACGTTTCCGCGCCGTACATAGCTACGTTCCATATCAAAGTTTTGACGAGTCTCTTCTTAACATCCTCACTCAACGTCCCTGTCACCAATTCCCTCCTCCTTGTAAATTTTCTTTGCCTAGCGCAATTCTTCTCCTTACGTCCCTACCACTTTGACCATGTTGGTCCAAAACACTTCTGAGAGACGTAAACTGTTCTACCTGCTCTAGTTTTTGCTTTCCTTTTTTAATGTTTACCTTAGCCTTTTGCAATAAATGTCTATATCGAAAAATGTTTAAGTATAGCAAAACAAAAAATATAGTGAAATCAATCGAAGGCAGATGCTGATGTATATTTTTCCCACCGAAGAAACAGGCTGAAGTTAGCGTTTCCTGTCATTGAACTAACAATGTTTCTAATGTTGACTCCACATTTCAAACTGTAGTATCACAAACATGGTTGAAGATTTTACATTTCCTTTTGAGTAATGAGGCTACGGACGTGCTAAATTTTATCAGTAGGAATGTTCAATTATCGTCCTGCTAGATACTTTATGATTTTAGATTTTTTCAAATTAATCTAAATTAATGAAATGTGTTAAGAACTTTTTATCATTTTCAAAACAACTTAATTTTATTACATTGATTGATTAATAACTAGGGAATAAAATGCGATGCTATTGAGCGAAATTCGTTGACGCGATTCCTATTTTACACCTTTTACGTTCACATCCAGGCAGGAACAGAAAAATTGGCAAATCTACGAAACGTAGGTCACGAGCGTGACGACCGAAATGCGCCCAAAATATCACTTAATCGGAAAAGAATTTGATAACGTCAGCCGTTGCAAAATTTTAGGAAAACATTTTTTTAATTTTCCCCGAAGGCATGGTAAAATACAAATCATTAAAAGCCAACAATTATGAATTCTTGTTTCTACTGGGTGCTGAATACTGGTCGCAACAATTTTCGCCGAATTAGTTGCGAGACGTAAGGGGTCTGGAACAATAGCCCTAATGGAGTTCCGCCAATGTGCGATTTTGGGGCGGACGCGAATGGTGCATAGTGAATCTGGCGAGTAATCTAGTCTCGAGATAACAGGGGTGTCTAGAAGAAGGGTTTCTCCTTATGAATGCATAACGGCAACCGAACCCAACAATCTCTTCGCCAAGTCAACTTCCTAACTAGCTCCCTGCTTCAAGAACTTCCTCTCGTCTTCCTTCCGACCTTTTAATCCTACAAGACAATCATAGAACGAAATTAAAAATTCATGCATTATGAGTACGGACTAATTTTAGCCGAGATCCAGGTTAACTTGATAACTTGCTCGCATGTCCACACAGGAGATAACTAATTTTGAAATCACCTCATGAAGCGCCCAACTGTAGTGTTTAAAAAGTACGGTCAAGTCCGGATGGACTACTCTACTCTAAATATAGGAATTTAATTTCAGTGGTGTCTATTTCAATGGTATATATTCGTGAGGTTGTCTAATGTCTTAGTAAATTCATTTAGAAGGATTTTTATTGTCGTCCGACTATTTTTTATACTAAATGTTTTAATAAATGAAAAAGAAAAACTTTGTTCCAATCCACCAACCACTTTTCCTTCGTGGTGGTGGTGGATTGGAACAAAGTTTTTCTTTTTCATTTATTAAAATGAACTTCCACAAAGTTGAGGCTGAAACTATTGAGATAACTAAATGTTTTGTTGTTTCAATTGTTCCACCGATTAATTTTAACGCATAAAATTAAAGTCTAGCGGCCTCGGATTAAAGTTCAAGATCGTTTCATGCTCGTTCTAAAATTATTTTCAAATAAAACTGCCTCGTGGGTTTTTCTGTAATTTGATGTTAGATTTTTCTCCTGAAGTCTTAGCGCGTCTCCGTTTATCAATCAGGGCGTGATGTTCTAATTGGTATAAAGTCTAATTGGCTTCTGTTCAAAGAACCCGGTTCAAATCCAGTTTGTCTTTAAATTCACCAAGGTTTATCAATGCTACGAGCTCGTGTATTGGATTTCGAGAGCCATATCTACCTAGGAAACTGCACGCGGTACAACCTACCCATGTTAGTGAATTTCCAACATCATTCGGCCAAGTGTGAGGTTAGCTTTGCCTTCAACCAACACTCTGGTTAAATAGGCAATTTTCTTATTTTTTTACAATGTTTTTGTTCTGAATGCGTACTCTTATCAGCGATAATGAATTTATCTTTGAAACTAACTGTTGAAAAAAAAATCTCTGTTCTCACAACTACTGAATATTTTTCAATGTATGTTGCAGTAGCTGATAACAGCAAAACTTATTCAAAATTCATTCAGTAAATAGCATTCACTGTCATTCGTAAATGTCACAGTTGTTTAGGTTGGTTCCAATTACAAATTTTTGCTTTATAATTGATGTTCATTGATTAATTTATGACTGCATGTTACAGGTATGTTTTCGGTGGTCCCTAACAGCTATTTCCTCCGAATTATAGGGATATTTTCCTATTTTCTTTGATTCAAATTATTTTCTACGTTATTTTTCATGACTTCTGCTGCCTGTCATGCTGTCTAAAAAGCCAGTTCTCTTCCTTTCTCTGCCCCACTTCACCTTCAATCACGGCTCCCACTACCTTTCAATATCAACGTCATTTTACACTCCTTGTCTGCTTCGTATTTACCACAGCAATCTCACATGCTTCATAATAAAATTTTAAACAAATTTTTTGCCAGATCTTTACTCAATATGGTCGTCATCATTTCTATTTCTTCTTGCAAATACCCACCTTCCTTCGTTAACTCAATTGTTCTTCTAACAAATAATGTTCCCATCACGATGTCCCTTTTCCTCTAAAATATTGCCCAACTATATGAACTGCTCTACTTATTTTCCACCTACTTCAATGTTTAAATTTGCTTTCCTAGTTTTCGGCAACAATCCGGCGTACCTTGTTATTTTAGAATTAATGAAAATGATAAAAAATGCAAGAAGAGGGGACTGATCACGATTCCCTCCCGGACGCCTAAAACTACAAAATAAAAGGGTAACTGGTAAGTAACCTTGACAAAATCGAAATTAATTTCATCAACTACGACATTTGTCTGTACCCCTTACCCAGTTTGCTACTTCGACGCTATATCCACGTAATAACAGTTTGTTTATCAGCTTATTCTGTGTTACTTGATCGAATGCTTTTCTTAGGTCTAAACATGTAGGGCTGGCTTTATTTAGAATCATCATGCGCCTTCAGGATCTAACGAATCCTAAATTGCTAATTCCATTAGCACAACTTTATTTTTCAGGTTATATTACGACACGTCCGTTCGTATTATTGTGAATCCCTTGGAATGACATTCTGAGTTAATTCGATATTAATATTTACCAATGTTCATTTTCTATTGATAGGTTACGTTTGCAGTAGGACTGAAAAACCTTGTACTCTTAAAATGAAATCATTTGCCTCCCTTAATTTCCAATTTTCCCGTCACTATTGACCATAATCTAATGCCCCGAAAGAAACTGCACCAAGCGACGGCTTTACTTGTTTGTTTTTCTCCTCGAGGACGTGTTAAGTGGCCGATTTAAACGGAGGAGCGGACTAATTTGGTGGAAGATGAATTGGATGGAGAATGGGATGAAGTGGAACCGAACGAAGAGAGAGAGAGATTAAAGGAAGAAAAGCGAAAAAAACAGAAAGGAGAAGAATACCGAACGCCCCCTCATTTTCACCAACCAGGTGGTGAGAAAGGGAGGGGGGGGCTTTGTTTTTGAGCAAGGAAGGTGGGGGTGGCAAAGGGATTCTTGCGGCGCAGCAACGGCCGCTTTTGAAAGTGTTTGACAATGGAAGGAGGGCGAGTGACGCATTCGTCTTCCCTCGCTTGCTCAAAGCTATATTACTAAAACATTTATTTATTTTCAGAGCGACTAATTGTAGTGCCTTCCTTGCCTTCCTTCCGTGCGCCTTTTTAATTTGCCACCTCTCGTATTTTTTTTAATAATCGCGTTTCTGCGCGCGGAAAAAATTCGTCCTTCTCCCCGCGGGTCTCGAGAGAGTCACCCTTTCTTTCCTCCTCCCCCATTTCTGCTCTCATTAATCGCTCAAAATGTTTTCTCCTTACATCTCCCTTCTTCCCTCTTCCTCTACCTCTTTTTCTTTCCCCATCCTTTACCAGTTCCCTTTTATTTTGCATAATATATTTTTTTCGCACACACCCCCTCCCCATCTCGAGGGCCGGCACCTTCGGTTAGGTTAAAGATCCACAGAAAATTATTTACCCCCACCCCCACACTCTCCACTCCCCCAACCCTTCCTCCGGGTCTCTTGCAGTGATTTCGCCGGATCACCGAACACTCGCGGGTTCCCTCTGCCATCACGTCAAAAGAATTCCCCCCCCAACCCCCTTGTTTGTTATTACTGTTATTCAAAAATTTCGGCAGCCCGAAGAAGAGAGTTCTTTGCAAAATCATTAGTTTCCGTGGCGAGGTTGTTCACCCACCGAACCTTCCTTCTTCGAAAAGAAGAGGAGATAATTTTTTTTTTGTTTTTCTCGTGATTCCGTGCGGCTGGAACATTATCCTGCTTTTCATTATTCCTTTTGCGATTAAAGGATTCTCATGGGAGTTTGCGCTTTCCGTCAGCATCGAGCGTTGAGGTCGAAAATACCATCTCTGCAGTGAAAAGCGGAATATGAGGAGCGGAGGGGTTACAGCGTGGGGAAATAGACGAAAGATAATGGACCGGTTATGAAGCGTGGTGCAGTATCTCTCGCAAAATCAATTGCATGCCTGCATATGCCTTGTTCCTCGCGCGAATCTATTAGCGAGCAAGTATCATAGATACTTCGGAGGGAGCGACGAACACTGTGCATATCTTTTTAATTCATATTTTTCTCTTTAACTCCATCCTGTCCCATAATCTTTTATACCAATTTTTGAAAGAGTATGAAATTACTTTCTTGGTTAAAAATGTTACGCCATGTAATAATTGTTATATATTATTAATATTTTATCGTCTATTTTATATTTCAAATGCTATGCCAGGCTTCAGTTGGTGAATGTTAGTAATAAACACGGAAATAGAGCAAGGGGCTATGTAAATTTTCTCCTATTTTTTCAAAAGACCAATGGCTTTAACATTTTATGGCATTTCCAAGTAACTTATCCAATTGACGTGAAGATATTTTGTTTAATTTGGCGTAGAACGTTTAATTTGAATTTCATTCCGTCTCCTCAAGTGTTTTGGCTTTCTTTTGGGTATCTAATCACATTCTAATTCACCACTTAATAAATTACATTTTGCATATAATTTGTATAATATGGAGAATGTCACTCTACAGATGAGAGTCATGAAAGACTGGAAATGTTAACCAGCGAAGAATAGAAGACTTTAAAACCAAGTGCTGTATGAGAGTGATGAAGATAGAAGAGTATAAACATCGAAGAGCAGAAGAGGAAAGGACAATATGGAGAGACCCCTACGGCAAAGAAAAAATATATGGATTGGACACACATCTTGAGGCACAATCGAATTGTTATAAACATGATATAAGGGCAAATTGAAGGGAAGATACCGCGAGGAAGACTAAAAGACAAGTAAGACGGACAAATTAAGACGGTCGTAAAACAGAGAATCTATCAGATGTAATTAACGCTGGAGGAATGGAGGGCTGCAGTAAACCAATCCTATAATTGAAACTCTAATGATGATGAAATTTGAAGTCCTTGCAAATATATGCGATATGAATTCGCTGTACAGATGGTATTATTAACGCTAATAAAAGAGGGAAACGTCCTTTTCCACCCACAATAGTCAACACAAAGCTTCATTTTCATAGATTAACATAGTAAGGCTAAGGGAGCGGTTCCACTCCCTCTCTATCTCTCTGTCACCATTGTCTATCCCACAAAATTAAGGTTCCCTTAAAATAATAGGATTTGGAATTAGGAGGTGATCACCCAAGTGACTCCTCTGGGATTTGAACGCAGAACCCAATGGTCAGAAGTCGAAGTCTTCTAGGATACCAAACGCCGTTGCGTTCAAATCGTCTCAGAGCACTGTGCAAATGTTTAATAAATTACGAGTACCCATCTGGTTCTTGTAAATGGAGGTTTTTCCCTCCCTTATTTCAACCGTTCTCGACCAGTCCGGGAAAATCGACGTCCTCTTTTTCGTCCTTTAGAACTGCGTGAGTCCGTGCGGTGTCCATCAAAGTTGAACCGAGAATATACAAGCAAGACCCCCTTTAAAGAGTGAAGCAGTGCTCCTATCACGCCAACCGAAGGGATGGGATGCTCTTTTATGTTACGTCCATTGTAAAAGAGCGATCCTTCGTCCCTCTCTCTCTCTCGATCCCACCTTCCCCCCTGGTTACCAATCCCCCAGAGTCTTTCCTCTTCCTCTGACCGGTGCTGCCTTCCGATCAATTATTCAAACTCAGCTTTGCGATCATTTTTTTACATCTCCCCCTCCCCCCCCCTCTCTCTTTCTCTCACTCTCCCGGCCAGTCTCCCCACTGTCCCCCCCCTACTACCCCTACACGCGGGGGCGATACGCCCGGATCTCTTTTTTCCACGGCGGAATCGAAACGGATACGGGCCTGGGAGACAATGCCTTTTTTTTAAAAAAAGAAAAAAAGAACCGATAAATGCGAGGGTACTCTCCAAATAGGTACTTTTTCCCCGATGCGGGATCGATTTTTTCGACTCGCGATGAATTTCGGTCTCGAGTTTTATTTTTTTGCTCCAACTAAGCGAATGAACGCAACAAATCCATATATTTTTTGTTGGCCGCCGTGTGTTTCTTTCCGCGTGGCCCTAACCGATTGTCGACGTGCTGGGTCATCTATTGGCCATGCTAAAAGGGTTCGGAGCATTCGGAATAGCTGGTGAACGGTACGAGAGAATGCATTATCTCTTTGGGTTTTAAGATTTTAACCATTAAAATGTGCTCCAATGGCAGAGCCTAATTGTTCTCACTGTTTCACGGATCCTTGCCTACCAAACTGTCCCATGGTTTCGAGTTTTATGGCGATGTCCAATACTCTAAATACATTCTTCTAAAAGTAGGCGAGATTTCAGTTTTGCTTTTTTTAGAATTTACTTTTTAAGTAAAAATGTGTCAAATATTTTAAGTGTACAGATTTTAATTTCCTAATAGTCGGGTTCAAAGCGTTGGAAGAGTTTATTATTCGTTTTCAGCGTGAAATAAATGAAGACTAGCATGTCAATTACTCCATTACTTATTCCCTTTTAGTTTGATATTTAAATATTATCTGATTTTTATTTATTTTTGTTTTTGGATGACATGATGAAGGAGGGATGATTTGGAGAAAGAAATAATGTATGTAAAACAAGAGGAAGTACACGCGGCACGTTATTTATAACGTTTGTTAGCGACCGTACAAAACATATACTTAATGAGTGGATATTCTTTTAATTGACTTTGATATATTTTATATAATCATTAAAGAAATACATGACGCCAAGATAAATTAATTTGGTGTTCTCTAATTAATTTTTATGAAATACTGAAATATTAGTGTATACACACTCGGACTATCAACAAAAAAAGAAGTCAATTGCGTTTATTATTTGTCCTTCGCACTTTCTTCATTTTGATTCTGAACTATTCCCGGTTCATTATTTTTCAAAAGAAATATAATCGTGTTTAAAATTTCAAATTCACCCCAAAATATATAATGGAAGGAGGGGAATCAGAGACAAAGTTTGGCTTAATCCCTGTGGGTTTTGCGGCGGAACAAAACTGTTGCATCGTAAGGGAAGTAGGATGAGGCGATCATTCGCGGTATGAGAAAGTAATTAAATCGCCAATAAGGAATTGGTGAATTTGGAAGGCACGTCGGAAAGAGGAAAGGGACGTCGAATTTTAAAAGCCACGCTTATTCACCAATAACGACTCTGTTTTAGCAACTTAATCTACACAAGCACTCATTTAAAAACTAATTCGGGAAATGCACGAGAGAGAAATAATAATTGTGTCGATAGGTATAATTTCCAAAATCTATCCCAAACTTTAAATGATCTTTAACTAGCTGTCATCTGAAATACATTTTGCGTAGTAAAACAATCATCAATGTCGCTCACAGCATTCTAAGCGTAGGATAAAATTCTATCAAGGTTACCTCTTGGGTATTTGAGGGCTTGATAAGATTGGAATTATCGTCCAATGCAATTAACAGCAAAAATAGTATGGTATAACCTTTATTTGACAGAATTATTAATGTAAATCTTACTGCAAATGTAATAATGTTGCATGCAAATGTAATTGATAACTGGTCTGGTCGGTGGCATCGCATGTTAAACAGAGAGAATTTTTATCTTTGTACAATTAGTTGAAATGGCTTTTATACACATGTAGATATTAGCTATAAATTGGATAGGTTTTTTGAAATTTCGAAGCACTTAAAGATTCTCTTTGGTCTTGTACCTACTCTATTTGTTATGAGTGCCGATTTTATGCAATGTTTTTTACTCAGTGCGAGATCCAATGACTTCCTTACTCTTTTATCTAGTTTAAGTATTATTACTATTAAACTAAAGGGTTGGAACAGTAATCCAGATGAGTTATGATTAGTCTAGCGTTTAAGGTAGGATTAAAATGAACACAGGCTAACACCGCTTCATTTCTTAGTCTCACTTAAAAAGACACCACCTAACACTCCTCACTACCTACAATAAATCCTTCTTCAATTCCGCTTACATTCTAACTCCCTTCATTCCTTTCCCGTATATCGATCCTTTTCCTACCTATACCTCACCTGTCCAACATTTTCCCTCGATATCCTTTAACATTCCAGCGCCAGTTAAAATTCTCTTCATCCACATTCCTGCCATCTATGTTTTTCACCCAACAATCCTCTCTCCTCCCCCACCATTCCTAATACTCCTTCGTTAGTTTTCCTTTCCGTCAATTCTACCTTTTCTATCGTTCTCCACATCCAAATTTCAAAAGCCTCCTATCTGCGCTCACCAACTTGCTTCAATGTGCATATTTCCGCGCCGTACATAATAATGTTCCATATACATTTTTGCGTAATCTTTTCTAATCATCTGCACTCAACGGCTCCGAAACCAATTTCCTCCTCCCTGTGAAAGCTTTTTTGCCTTTCTTTTTTGCTTTTTTATGCCCCTGCTACTCAGACCATCCTGATCCAAAGTATTTCCAAGACATGTCCACCTGCTTTAATTTTCGTCCTCTTATATTAACGTTTAACTTAGCCTTCCTTCCTCTTTCTCGAAAACCTAGACCTCGATGACAGTCTGTTTACATTGATCTTCATTCCACTCCTAATTGTGTCCTTTTTTTATACTAATCATTGTTAATAGTCCGATGTAAAGGTAAAAAAGTGCTGTTTTCGGATTAATGCTAAATAAATAAACAAAATAATTAGCTTACTTATTTTCAAATATCTTCCAAATACTTCAAATCTGTTTTCTCTCTTTCTCTGCACTACGGAGAATTCACGAGTTATGATTTGCACAGAAGTCGCTGTCTAATTTACTGAAACAGTCTCCTACCATGAAGTGCTTTGGTGGATTCTAGAGAAGGGGCATCAGATTTGGAGGCCTATACTCTCTTCTATCGATAATTTTGCGATCATATGTAAGCGCGACATCTTATTTTAGAGAATTGAACTGTAAGTCATAGTTTTTCGAAATTATTTATTGTGGAATGAAGACTTACATGAAAACCTACGCATACAACCTACCTACAGTAGGAGAGATATTATATGAAAAAGGTCACCATATTGGAAATATATATACCTGTATGTAGATGCCCTTGAAGGGTCATGGAAGAATTATCTAATAATATACTTGGTCCACTTTGCCAATGAAACTTGAATTTTTCCAAAATTCTTTAACCGCGACAATTTTTTTTAACGCAAAGTTGATTTATCCCCAAAACTGGAATAAAAATTTCTTAACCCTAACCCCCAACGATAGTAAATTTCATTCATTCTATTTCTTAATTGTTTATAAAAAATTTAATGTGGATAGATTTGTCTACTTCACCGCAGACTTTGAGGAAATGAAAACTCATGTTATCGCAAACCAAAATTTCTTTGTAACAAAATATGAAGTCACGTTTCGTCTTACCAAGAATTACTATTGAGGAACGAGACTTCATGTTAACATCGCACTCTATTGCAACGGAAAGTACGATACTGATCACAAAAAAACATCCCTTTGGATTCTTCAGCAAAATTGCCAGCGAACACTGATTGAGCTCTTTGCTCCAACGTCAGTCATTAACTTGGATCCGTCGCCTTCCGAGTTTCTTTTCGGATCGGGCGTAAGGGGAGAGAAAAGGGTCCCCTCTCCCAATCCCACTGCGTATAGAGTTGGGAAGTGGTGCCAGGAGTCATTTGGAGTGAGAGATATTACTTACTTTGACCCGATGATAGGTGACCTGGCACATAGCCGACACTTGCATTCTCACAATTTTCAGTAATAAATTTTCACATTTTCTCTACCTAAATAACATGTGTAAGAGCGAACTGAGTTATCCATCATGATTAAGGGAGGGTGTGTGCAATCTGCGAGTTTTATAGGATTTGCCACTGACCGCCAAAACGTCGTGAACGCAAGAAAAATCTAATCTATTTTACATTATACCCTGCGAGCCACCGCTAGTATGCGTTGCAAGGGATGATTACACACACCAGGCAATCAACATTAAAAGTTAAGTTTTTCGTATTTTTTAGTTAAAGTATATGTCGGTCAAATTAATTCAAATAAGGAAGGTCATGATAACTACAGGTACTTGCATTATGGTATCTAAGTGTGATGCACTGATCTATGTATACAAGAGGGGCTGCTGATAACAAGAAGGACAATAACTAAAGCCAACTGAGATAAATGCAGCACACTAGGCCACTAAGTATAAAAAAATAAAAATAAATTCCCCTTCCCCTAGCGCGGCCGATACAGTCATTCTACTCCCATATCGTTTGTCGGGAAAATGGCATCTTAAATCTATTCATTCTAGGGCATTCTCTATAATTTTATCGGCTTGATCTCTCCTACCGAATGGCGAGAAGGCTAATAATACAAGCACTTGTACATTCTTAATATCATCGCTAGAGAGACCTTCTAATGTATGCAGTGATTTCAAACCTACTTTCTCTAATAATTTTGATACGTTACTCAGTTTACCATAACAACGTTTTACAAATCGAGCTCCTATATGCTGCACACGATCCAATTAGGCAATCAATCCAAACTCGTAATGGGGAAGGCTCTCCACCTACAGCTACTTGCTGCCTAACTAGTTTTGGAATAACATTTCGTCAATAGCAAACAAGAGTCTAAATTTGAAAGGGCAGTTTTGAATTAAAGCAAGTAACGAAACAAATCATATATCAAAATATGTTGAAAAAAACGAGATAAAAAAATGTATTATAGTTATGCATGATACTATTATGTACTCTGATACATGTAGGAATGTTTAACACCTCACAGCAACTGTATGCCTTTAGTTTTATTTCTTTAAGTAAGGCTGTGTGTTTTTTTTAGGATCCAAGACTGCTCATAGCTCTATTTTAAGGTTTTACCAGTCAAAATAATCAATTTCGTCGAACCTGCTGACATTTAACCTGTTCAACGTTCACACTTCTGACGAGATATACTTTTATAGCGTTGCCAACAAAAACCATAAATTGATTAATATATCACCATATTGAAAGCTCTTTGGTACTTATATCGACCCTGATATCCAGCCCCCTTAATTTTTTTCCAGAATGAATGGCAATTAACCTAAGTGTTTCAAGGACGAAATGAAAGAGATTTTATTGAAATGCAAGCATAAGAAATATATGGGTACGTAAGTACCCATATGAAGTAATGTTTTGGTTTCGGCAAGGTGCAGTGGTGTTGAAGGTCGCCGAATGTAGTGGATTTTGAATGCCTTAATTTCAATTTTAATGACGTGTTCGAATGACTTACTTCTTGACTGAAGGCCATGGCTATGATGCACATGTCCAGATGACTTTCACTTCCCACTGATGGAGCTCACTGCAGTTTTTTTCATAATTATTTTTAACTCAGCGTGAAGAAAATAGTATTGTTTTACCAAGAGCTGAATTTGGATCACAAGTACGTTACAAATTTTGGAATAGTATGTTCAAGCTTCATCAAGGCGAATTCATTTTCGTGGAGCATATGCTACTTTAAATAGTGTACGAGCACACTTAGATATCACGGTTAAAATTTTATTTTGGGGGCCACCATGCATGCTATTAGTACTTTGAGCTAGGTAACGCTGGTATATGCATGATTTACAATTTATAGAAAAGACTGAGGATCGACTTATAATTTGATAGAATGATGTGATTGAGGGTTCGTCGGCATACTTAAGTGTTTTCCCCCTGAGAAAATTTAAGGAATTCATCTTGAAATTTATCCCCATTAAATTTTTTTTTATAAGAGTTGCGGAAATTCAGGAGGAGCTATGGTTTTTAAATTACAAATTTAAATAGAAATTCTAAAAACTGAGTAGGGATTTCTCTAAGTGCCATACTATTTAAATTATGATTTCATATTAATCATATTTTCTTGATAAATGACCCCTCAACTTGATAATTACCTTTTAATTCACATTAAGATTGTAGAACGCGCAGACAAGCTTACTGTAATAAAGGTTCTCTGCTTACACTTTGCTTGGTTAAATATTATATTGCGGGAAGAACAAGTAAAAATCGATGTTCATCCCCTCACGCTATGAATTACTGTTTCGTGTCTTCCTGGCTAAACATACTCGATTAATTTCTTTCCTAGAATTGTGGTGTTCAGAAGAAATTTACGAGTAAACGTCAATGATCAACAATGAGTAGGCAAGTGGAAACGTAGTAGTTATCGGGAAATGCAGTAATAGAGAAGTAAACGACGAGAACATAACACCTACTGAGGAAATTATAAGTCCCTCACAAAAACCTAAGTGTTGACGTGAAAAGATCTGCGACCCATTTTACTTGAAGTGTTCGCAATAAACGTTGTGTGGCTGGGGTTTTTAGTTACATGAAACGGAGCATTATCCGCAAAAACGTATGAGACTTCGAGAGAAACTTCTCTGAGCATAAACTTTCTCGTCCATTTAATAGACTTGCGAAATGTTTCACAATAGAAGTTCTCCCGGTTCAACTTAAGTTGTCGGCAGCCTCTTGAGAATGAATGAAAGATGATAATGATCGTCGGGTGATTTCAATTTTTGATCGCGAAAAAGTACTCCGCAAGGGGTGGCCATAAAAGACCAAAAAAATGTACAACGTTAGTACTGTTATTATTAAATATTACACGTGTGAAGTTCGATAATTATTGTCTACAAAAAGCTCTTGAATGATCGTATGCTTGAATTAACTCGGAAATATTATGTGGAGGGAGTTCAGTAAGTGTTTTGGGTCAAGTCATCGCATTTTACGCAATACACAGACTTTTGCGTGGATTCTTTAGTAGAAATTTTGGCACGAGTATCTTTCCCACGGACGTTTAAAATCCCGTAATTTTATTTGGCAACTACTTTAAATAGGCCACCCAGTTAGAAGCATCTATGAAACCCATAAAACTTAATGTATATTTAATTTGGAAATGCCTTCGTTAAACATGGATCATAAGGTGTTGAAAGTGGGCTAAGTTGATCTGCGATTTCTACGATGAGATTTAATGGTACCAACGAAAGGAATTTTATAGAACCTTAACGCTCTTACGCCAAGTTTTAGCTGCAAATTTTGCAGCCGATAGAGAGGTGTGTCAGCCACCTTACGAATATTACTAAAAGGTATTCCGCTTCATTATAAGGGTAATGCAACCAAATTACTAAGTCCATAAAAATACTTCTTAAATTTCCACATAACACTAGTTCATCCATTGTATATTCAATGATGATGTAGATGTATGATATCCATCGGATGTAAAGATATCTCATATACCGTGTATGCAATGAACATTCAAATTTTCTCCTAATGCCCAAGCATGCGTATGAGTAAGAATGAGAATAAATACATTGTATGACATACATTCATGATACTGCCTAAAATGGCTATGCGATATATTTTCATTATTTTATGTAACTTATCTGGGCGACTGAGTTCGAGTACATTAGCGTGAATACATATATCCTATCCATAGTTATACTTGCTTAAATCGATAATTAGTTTGAGATCGGAAAATTATAACATAAGCTTCATTTTTGGATTTTGCTGAGAGTAATTTCCAGTTACTTAAATGTCATCCCGAAATTTGTGTCAATCGAATTTATTTACACATCTATCACTGATTATATAGCATATCCATATCACATATCCATAGATTTAAAAAAACAATAAAAAAACCTTAATTTTTGGTGCTGCATGTCTGATGTGAAATCTCCCCCTGCCATACACCCTAGCGATGGCTTACAGGGTACCATTTAGATGTAGATATACGAGTATGTTATTCCACGTTTTTAACTATTGTTTAATGGGTGTGCAGTATGAATATGATCTAATTGTGAATGTGTGTGTCTGTGTGTGTATGTATATATATATATATATATATATATATATATTTATTTATTTATTTATTTATTTATTTATTTATTTATTTGGGATACATTGCTGTTAGGCGATAAGCCGGGTGGCAATGACATGATATAACAAACAGTAGTCATTCTTAAAACATATCACAGTGTCATTAAATAGTCGCCATTAAATAGTGTCATTTAACAATCCCATCATGTATACCTTTTGCATTCACGCCTAAATGATTTAATGCTTTTGGGTAAGGGCTCAAAGAGTTCATCAGGCAGCTGGTTCCACTCTTTGATTCCCATATTTAGGAACGAAAACTTGGCGGTGTTTGTCCTTTGGGGCATGTATTTGATTTTAAGCGGGTGATCATTCCTGCCGAGATAACATGGCTTATTTACACTCTCGTTCAGTTCTTTCCAGCCTCCGTCAGCTTTCAATATTTTAAAAATGGCACACAGTCTATTCAGCTTCCGTCTGTTCTTTAGTGACCCCCATCCTAGTGAGCCTAGCATGTCACTTACACTGTCGGTCTGCCTATGTCGCCCTAAAACGTACCTGGCAGCCTTCCTTTGCACTGCTTCTAATTTTTTCACATGCCCTATTTCAACGGGATCCCATACTGTGGTCGCATAGTCGACAATAGGCCTTACAATTGTTTTGTAGGCCAATTCTTTAGTTGATTTAGTGCTTCCTTTGAGGCTCCGCATGACCCAGTGGAGCGATTTAAAGGCCTTGCCTACCACATAATCTGTGTGAAGTCCCCACCCTAAGTCTTTACTTAGGTGTACCCCTAGATATTTACAATTATCTTTTGTTACAATCGTTTCTCCCATTATTTTATATACCCTTCCCTCACCTGCCTTCCTTTTGGAGAATGAGATGTGGATAGTTTTTGCAATGTTTATCTCCATTTTGTTGATTTCGATCCAATTAGCCACGTTATCTATGTCACCCTGCAGAACGTCGCGATCACTGCTGCTGCTGATTTCCCTATAGAGTATACAGTCATCAGCGAACAATCGTATTTTGGAATTGACACATTCCGCAAGGTCATTCACGTAACAAAGAAACAGAGGACCAAGCACGCTACCCTGAGGTACTCCGGATGTGACGCGGGTTATATATATATATATAGTACAATACACAGTAACACACAATATAGAAACACAAAAAAAGAAGAACACTCACACGTTATTTCTTGATATTTCGACGGAAACAATCCGTCTTCCTCTGAAGATATAGAAGTAATAAATCATTACTTCTATATCTTCAGAGGAAGACGGATTGTTTCCGTCGAAATATCAAGAAATAACGTGTGAGTGTTCTTCTTTTTTTGTGTTTCTATATTGTGTGTTACTGTGTATTGTACTATTCGGCACTTCTGTGTTACGTCTACGAAAGCATATATATATATATATATATATATATGCTTATATATATATATATATATATATATATATATTAGTATATATATATATATATATATATATATATATATATACAAACACAGGAATATATATATATATATATATATATATATATATATATAATATATATATTCCTGTGTTTGTCTTTTATATATTCCCATTCCTTTCCCTTAAATCTGTTTCCATGAGTAGTCGTGGCTGAAGAGCATTCGTTTTAGAAGATATATATATATATGTATATATTAATATATGGCATATATATACCATATATATATACGGTTTAGTAGGTGATGGTAGAGATCACCCAGTACTAAGCCCTATACGGCGTGTGAAAATTCACACACCAGGGTAGGGGGGCCAGTTTGCACTGGCCCTGTGCAGGTTATGGTTTCCCAGGCAGACCTGTTACCCGAAAAATCACTTTAGCTTGGGTGGAGCGGCAGGTGCCCAGAGTGCCTTGCCCGGGAACCGAACCCGGGACCCTCCGGTCAGCAGTCCAACGCTCTACCCCCTGGACTACCGCGATCCTATATTTATATATATATATATATATATATATATATATACACACACATAACTAAACACACATATATATATAAACACTGATCGTCGCCGAAGAGCATTCTGCTTCGAAGATATATGTATATACATATATATATATATATATATATATATATATATGTATATATGAAGGTCGGGAAGTACATCCATAGGGTAAATTGTGCTACGTGAGCTACTGCAGTTCGCAGATTGCGGTTTTGGACTCTTGACCTTTCGGTTCATGTTGACGTTTGGTTCCTCCAATGCCTAGAAGGAATGGTTACACAATCTGGAATGAGGAAACAAAAACTCCTTATGAGAATCCAATTCCAATGACATTCATCCAGCGACTCCATACGGCGCAGTGCAGTGCCCCAACGCGCGCTTTCAACGGATCTGGAGGAGTATGCGGGCAAATATCGATATTTTTGTTATTTTTTCTTTCACCATCTTTCCTCGACCGAGGCTGCATCAACATGTTTTTGCGAATCCCCTGCCAGAGTCCGTTGGAAGGCCAGCCTCATTTGTTCCTCTCAATTTCTACTTTCCACTCATTCGTTATTTTTATTGATTTTTTTTAAAACAAGTTGGCACTTGACCATTACTAAATTTTGGCCACTGCCGTCATCCCCTTCCTGGTTTCTTTGCTCTCTTCGAATTAGTTTCCGAATCCTCGTTCCACCTAAATTTATTCGGTTTGATATACGATATGTTTTTTTCATTTTTTTCATGCCTTAAAGCCTTTCGATCGTGGTTTCCAAATAGAGTGTACCAACAACATTATTTATATTCTCATGCATAACGTAAGCAATCTCTCATAATTTCATTGATATTTATTTTTTTGTTCACCCAATTCTTATTTTCTCATTTTTTTGCATTTCTTTCCCAAAATAGCGTTACGTTCTCGTAGAAGTTAACGCTATATTAAAGAAATTCGGTTCGTTCCAATTTAGATTTCCATTTCGCAGGTTTCATATTCCGCTAGAGTGTGTGGCAGACAGCGATTCAACACCACACATGCAGCATCAAGAATCAAGTTTTCTTAATATTTAGTTACTATATATATCTGTTAAATAATTTATATAATGTAGATCATGATATCTACGGGTACGCGGACTTCGATATCTAATCAAGATATACTTCTATCTATAGATACGATAATACGAGGGACCTAATAATACTAGTGCATTTTCAACATCATGGCTATATGCACCTTCCAGTTTATGCAAGGGATGTTAACTGTCATTTTAACTTCGCTCAGTGAGTGATTCCCAGCCTATATCCTCCAATAATCTTGATATTTTGTCTTAGGTGGGTACACTCGGACTACTTATAGTTTCCATGGACTAGCTATCTGTCACACTCATGACAATGGATTAGTTATTACATCAGGAATCTTCTCACTGCCATTTTGGACCACTTGAATTTCCATTCATAGATCCGGCGTGTATCTTGAATCTTTTTTTCCAAAAATCTACTTCCCTGGGTCGTTTCATTTGATATATTCCCAAATTATCCAACGATCTCCGTCTTTATATTTTTACTGGCACTTCCTCCGAATAATCTTAAATAAATCTTTGTGATATTATGTTAATTCTTTCTTTCTAAATAATTTACAACGTAAATTGACTACAATATATCTCGTACAGTCCCCACCCTAGTATCTCAAAGTGTACGTAATTCTTCAAGATATTTTACCCGGGAGGTTTCCACTATGGCTTCCGAAATTAAGAAACCGTTTAGCAAATAAAATATTACACTCATGTGATAGATCAGTCTTGCCCTACTACCCCTATAAATTCCCAGTAACCACTTATTGCACACGAATTTTTCATTCGTCAATACTCGCTTATTTCGTCAACAAATTCGACATACTCGTAAAGGCGTCCAACTATCATGTTAATAGCCCCAATGGACGAGCTCGGTATTTTTAAGCGCTACCTTGTGGTAAAAGGAAAATCAATGTTCAAAATTCTATGCATGGAAGAAATTTCATAATTGAATAGACTAACTCCAGCTTTAGTTGAATGTAAGTTTAAAGACAACGAATCCTTTACTTAAGAAAAAGCCCTCCGGAATTTTAGTGTGGGTATAGAATGACCGATACTAGTTTTAAAAATCAAATTATGATCGATTCGATTTTAAGCGCTACCTTGTGGTAAAAGGAAAATCAATGTTCAAACTTCTATGCATGGAAGAAATTTCATAATTGAATAGACTAACTCCACCTTTAGTTGAATGTAAGTTCAAAAACAGCGAATCTTTTACTTAAGAAAAAGCCCTCCGGAATTTTAGCGTGGGTATAGAATGACCGATACTAGTTTTAAAAATCAAATTATGATCGATTCGATGGTATCAGCTTACATTATATTCTTAGCGGTTTGGAGTTACATGCTGGTCTAAGTGTAGATGGTTTTATGATTATCTAGCGATATTCAGTCATGAAGTTATCCAAATTTAATCATAAATAGAAAGCGAAAACTTTGTCCATGGATTCAGTAAATGTAGACCCATTTTAAATTTCATATAAGCGATGCATCTAAGCGGATATACTATACATTCTGCACTAAAAAACGGAATGTAACTCGGACATAAATTGATTTTATAGAAACTGTGCATTTTGAGACTCACCTCTCAGGACTTCAAAAACAATGAACACTTCCAGTGAAAAGTTTCTGCATACCTGAAAAGAAAAAATATACTTCATTACATTCAAACATGGGCAAATTATTTGTCATGTAATAGGTTTTTAAAAGACTGAAATTGTTTTCTTAGAGTTAATTTTGTCTGTTTCTTCTTTTCATTGGATTTTTTCAAAATTTTGATACTGAAATACCTTATGGTTATATTATAGTATGCGCATAAAACTTTTACATCTTATTTAAGATAACAACCGTAATTTGTTCAAAAGTGAATCAAAATTAATCAAAAGTGAACAATGGCAATAAAGTTACTCATAGTTGAAATGCATATTTTTCAATTTTTAATGGCAATCCATGTACTGATTTTCAAATACAAAATACCTGTTAACTTCCCAGGTTAAACAGTTGGCCATAGCCAGTAATATTTTATCTCAAACAAGCCACATTAACACTTCGGAGCTTGAAGTAGAAGAGCATGACTAGAAAATGGATGGGGTTTTAATAAGGCTCAAAGTCTGTTTATGGTCGTCCATGGTATGCTCTGGGGCTGATAAAAGAATCCATTCATTTCTATTTTACAACAGTTTTTTGTGTTTTACAATCAGAATTACATTAGTACCGTATTAAAAGTCGTCACCCCAAACTTCACTCCCACTCCTAACTTCGTTTGCAGAGTAACCCATAAAATATGTCCAGTTGGCCATGATGCTGACAACGCCGTAGCAGGGTCCTGCTGACTCCTGTCAGATCCTGCTATGAGTGGTGGAGCTTGGATGAGTGTGGGCACAACAAAGCATGTGAAAATACCATTGAAAATATAGCATTCCCTGCAAATGGCGTAGATGTGTGGGAGCGGAGTCTTGTGTGACGACTCAGAATGCGGGTTACGGGTTGACGAATCCAGTTCATGGCTTAACATTTATTTCATCTACCCTCGCTTCATACCATGATTTGGTTAAATATCCTTCAGCGAACCACTATAGCAAATTACACCAGTAATCACTGTGCAGGGTGCATCTTTTCAATCCAAATGCGATGTGATGCTTTGTTTTAAAAAGTTATTAATTTCTTCGGGAGACCGAATTCTATATAGGTCCTTTTCGAGACCCTTTTATAAAACTCTTTTTGTGATGTTTGAGACCAGGTTAACGATATATTTTCGCGAAATATTGCGCAGCATTTGGCTATGTCATACATCACATCCTTGGTTATTATTTTGGCTCCTACCGACTCAAACTTTTAGATATCCTTATTCGCGCATCTTAGGCTCTAAAGAGATTTTCTCATCTGTCATCCGCAGTCCTTGGTCTTGCAGTGACGAGCGTAGGAACGAAGAATCAGCTAATGACCTGAGCATTGGAATAAATGACTCAACGCCTGATGCTAACGAAGTCCATTTTCTCTGTTTCTCTCACGTCCTCACCCCTTCCCCCCTTACATCCGATGACACCAAACGTCAACGCCCATCCTTATGACGTCGCCTCCCCTCGTTTGAAACCACGCATCGTTGCCATTTTGACCCTTAGGGGGGAGGAAGGCGGCTTAGTAGCCTTTATAGGGATGCGTCCCGGGGTAATCTCGGAGAAATCACAGCTGGGCTACACGTCAACCTATCACTCGGCTTAATTCGTCTCGGTCTGCCCTGAGTTTACCGGGGCGCTATCCTTATCCCGGCGACAAATATTGCAACAACCCTCAATAGCATTCTCAATGTATAGCAGCGTATACCCTTTCACCGTGATGGAGTAATCTCGAGTGAGAGGTCACGCATTGACAGTTGAGTCGAGAGAAAACGATCTTCTGAGGGTGAGGAAGCACTTTAGTGGGGTGTACGCCACAAATTGGCATCGGGAGAGAATCGCTACAGTCACCGGGTTGAATTTCGCGTTCCAAAATTTGATGAAAGATATAGACGGGCGATACGCCACTGTATAGCGACGAAGCCACAGAAGTGTGTCAAACACGCCGCGTGACATCATCCGCATTGGTGCGATAATTCGGCTCTGCGAACGCGTGACGCCGTGATGAACCGATCCTGGGAGGAGTTGAGGCCGCGATAAGGTGGGCACCGCGATAAACCGATCGCGGTAAATGGACAGTATCCTGAGGGCGACCGGGAGTTTAAGGGTTTAAGGAAGGGGGCGAAAAGGGATCCTTTCCGTCCCCTCACCCCTCTCTCTTCCCATTCCACCCACGCCTCCCACCCTCCCATGGGTTCGTTCGGTGACGCAGAGTGTGTGTGGAGGCAAGGGCGTCTCGTAATTGGTTGCGGGGAGGAGAACGTCGTGGGTCCGTGAGGGCTTGCGTGGGGGAGGCGGTGGGAGAGCCGTTAACGCGTCGCAGTGACGATGGGTTGGGGTTGGGCCACGCGATGGAGGCAGGTTGACGAGAGGAGAGGGGAGGGAGGGTTGGAAAGATGGGACGGGAGAGGAAGAGGCCGCCTTCTGGAAGTGGAGTGATCGTCCCCCAAGTCAACCGAGGATGTGACAGGGAAGAAAAGATATGACGGGATTGGTATTAGGGCTCGAAAAAAAAGGCTTCAAGCAATGAGAGGTGGATTGTGAAGCGAGATAACATGGGGGACGGTTCCACGTCAAGTCGTACATTGGTCTCACATTAATTCATTTCAGTAAACATTTTAAAAACTTTTAGAGTTTAATGAGAGACTTAAATATATCATATTTCACTGCGATAATATGTCATATTTCAGATGTATATCTGGACAGGACGTTAATTTTCAGTTTTGTCTCGCGTTCTTTCAGCGATGCCATGATTTCAATGTATCATTTCACTCACAGTAGTTTACAGCATTATTGATAATGAAAATGGCCACGTGTAATTTCTCAGATAACGTATGTTAAACAAAAGGTCTTAATCCTTGAATATTTTAAAATTAAGGCTCCCAACGAATTTTCTGGAAAAAGGCATCCCAAGACCGGTCCTAATTTGACTCTTTAAATGAAGATAGCGTCATCCATACTTTGTTAGAATTGACACAATAATATAGAATTTCATTGATAGGTAATGTCTCTTAGTAACGATTGTTATAATATTTGTCAACTTCCCTGTAGCCCTGTAAGGTCTACTGGTCTTATTTCGATTTGTCTACGCCCACGTTAGTTAAACGACGGTTGACCTCGTGCGTCGTTTCTTGCCCAGTAAAATAAAATCATAATCTTTAGGTAATTTAATTATACAAGGTAAGTTTAGGACAAGACTGGAAGATGATGATGAATACTTTTACGAGATTGAATTATTTCTGCACGCATACAAATCTTTTGTCCAGCACCATCCCTTCCTTTGCATTTTCTTGCTTTTCTTCACGGGTAGAGCGTACTATTTCTTCCCCTATTTCCCAACTTGCCTCGCCTTCCTTTTGTCACGCCCCTCAAATTCCTGCTAATTTCGAATCCACCCAACAATTTTCGCTCCTCTTTTCCCGCGTATAAAACTTTTCCTGTAGCTTTTTTTCCTTCCAGTCTAATTTTTCCATTTTCCCCTATGCATAAACATCAAAAGTCACCCATATTAGCTGAAGAAATCTTTCCTCAGCAGTCAGGTTTCGGTAACTTTCAAGGGTACGCTTTACGTAATATCAGTGTCCAGTAGATATTTTTTTATAATTCTTTAATAAAAAGCTCCGTTGAATATTTTGTGATCAGTTGTATTCATTCAGCAAACATAAATGTTCTGCTGTTTATAATATTCTTTCACTTAGGCTTTTGACTTCTTGCTACTACTTCTATCACTACTACTTCTGTACTGATTTCCTTACCATTATACAAATTTTAGTTTAAAATGGAGTCCAAATTCGGCATTTCCTGCACCACTTCTGCTGAGCTCGTCGCTCTTCTGTGTCATACTTTCACGTGTTGTTTTGCACGACTGAGAACGGATTTCATATTATGTCGCGGAGTTCTTCCTATCCTCGCTGCTCCGCGCGACACCAAATTCAGTGAGTTTAGGAATTCGCCAAGAATCGTTACTTTTTTCATCGTGTATGAAAGCATATGCTCATTTAATATGGACATTCCCAGGGTTTCCGAGACTTTGCCACCCTCGCGTCAAATTCAATAGGGTTGTTAATGAGGCGAAAGTATGAAAGACTGGACGACAGGGCTTAGGGAAAGCGAGAGAGGGGAAAAGGGTTCGAGTGACTGAATAAACACAATTTTATATTCTCTGGTGTAATTCCCTCGGGAGCTTTAGTATAACCATGTGACGGGGATCGGAATATATGCCTGCGTGTGTAGGCGAGTTGTGAAGGCGAATTAGATTAGATGCTGTTCACTCTGGAACAACCCCCCGGGGAGCAAGGGTGAAATAGTTATACATATTTAAACAGGCCATTAGCACCACTTATTCAGCTCCCGAGGGAACTGTTGAACAAAAATATGCGAAGGAAACAAAAGATCATCAATGCACGCACGAGTCGGCTCATGTCTTCTCGCGGTATTATAAACCATTATTGGTCATGGTGTAATAATGGAATGGACAGGGCACCTCTAGTAAGAGTAATTGAGCGAAATGAGAAAATTCAAGGGCAAAACGATACAAAGTGTTGATGAGGAAATAACGCTTCTCGTAATATGCGAAAAGGTTGAGTAAGTATATTCCAAATAACGGGAAAATGGGTTTGCATTTCTGCACCAATTACTTTTTATTTATTTTTTATTGATTTTCCGACTTTATCGGGGTGATATTGAGACTTCATAGTCCCCTCTTCAACCTAACCCCTAAACATAACATTGAAGGCAATCAGAAACACCCAAGCCCAAGGTAAAGAATAAACCATCTAGGCGAGAATCGACCCGCGACCCCTGGGTTGGAAGTCGAGGGCGTTACCCCGCGCTCTGAGTAGCTCTACTAATGTAGAGTAGTAGTTTTAAGGGGAGGCGACCGACAGCTAAGGTCATTTGCGCCATAGGGGATGGACAGGAAAGGATGAAGGGTGGAGAGAAACCCGGCGTCGGCATTAGCCTGCTCTTTACGAAAGGCGCCAAGGGGTCCGCAGTTTAACGTCCCATCCGACGGACGGCGTACTCACTCAAAGTGCCCTCCACAAAGCACCTCAAGTAGGGATCGAGATACCTCTGAAAATATTCAACACCGCCGGGATTTGAACCCGCGCCCTCAGGGTGGGAAGCCAGTACGTTAGCCCCCGCACCATCTCGATCCCCTACTAATGTAGAATTTCTGTGGTTTGTAAAAGTCTTCAAACGTACTGAATACTGTGTGTGGATCATATTAATACGAGGGTCATCCGGAAAGTAGTACCCGTTCGTGAAATAAAGACACAAAAGTAAATATTAACAAACATAAAAAATTTTATTTGAAAGAGGATACTTTAAACTACTTCTCAACATAATCTCCAAGCAAATTAAGGCATTTGTCATAACGTGTGACAAGTTTCTGTATTCCTGCTGCATAGTCCTTCGCCGCCAGCTCATTGAGATACGCGAGGGACCCATCTTGCACAAATTTTTGCATAATGCAGATGGTGTTTAACAATTTCATGAACAATTGTTCGAGAAACATTGGGAAAATGCTCACTGATGTCATCAATTGTGACGCGCCGATCGTTCCTCACGAATTCGTCAACTGAGCTCACCAGTTGGTCTGTAATGACAGACGGTCTCCCCGAACGCTCATCGTCGTGTGTGTTCCCCCTCCCCATGTTGAAGTTGCGACACCACCGCCGAACAGACGACTCGTCCATTACATTGTCTCCATACACCTCCTTTAATTGGCGATGAATATCACATGGGCGAACGTTTCTTGCATTGAGGAATTTAATCACTGCCCTCACTTCACAACTGGCGGCGTTCTCAATTTTTTTAAACATTGTAAACAATCACAGAAACAACACAGGCAATGCTAGCGTCACGCAACTTGGCTCAGAGAAGGCAGACAAGCCACTGAAGCTATCTGACCTCGTCCAGCGGCTACTCGCGTCGTCAGCACTTCATGCGGCACGAACGGGTACTACTTTCCGGATGACCCTCGTAGTTGGGCCGCCATTGTATTTCAACAAATAACAGAGACCACCACTGCCAGCGACTTCTGAGCGTAAAGATTTAGTAAATTCGACAAATATTTTGTTAGCTAAATAAAATAATTAGTGCCAAGCAACCAGATAAATAGTCCATAGATTATATATATATATATATATATATATATATATATATATATATATATATATATATACACACACACACAAGATATGCCTATCCATTCATTTATATGTGGGCATTCATCCATAAAATGCTAGTGCTCTAACATCCTTATTCAATATAAAGGCAATCCTGAGAAGGGTGCTCGACTGCTGAAGCAAATTACTGGATCTGAAGGATTCTGAAAGACCTCAGTGAAACTGCCTCTAAATTCAGGGCCAATGGGAAGTTAAATTTGTCTTGTTGATAAATTTAGGATGGAATCGATAAACGGTAACTTAAGCTTCGAGAATGCTACCGGTTTGAGACCCAATAACTTTTAAAAATAGATGATATTAGGTACAGTCCAAAACAAAAGACTTGACTCGCTCTAGGCTCGAAACGGCAGCCTTTTTTAACTTTAGGAATGGCGGAAACGATGAGATTTGTGGAATAATTCGTTTCTAGCCTGGACGCCCAAATACCTTGCTGCCGTGGCTTTGGCCTTCCTATCCACCAGTAGATGCTCCTTCGACGATTCCAGACCTAGAATGAAGGGTGCGGCCGAAATTTCGGCCCAAGAATTTACATTGCAAGTCCCGAAATTCCAGCGCTTTAGCGGTCCCCGGCGACAATGACGGAGGGGTTTGGAGAGGGATGGGGGAGGTGGAGGGGAAGTAAGGCACGGGTGGATGGGCTGCATTCGAGGAGAAGGGATGTGAAACGCTTGTAGGAGGGTAGGGGGAAGAGGCAAGGGTAGCCAGGAAATCAGGGAAGTCTCGTGGAATTTTAAAACACTGGTAAGGCAGAGAAATTATTTCGGTCACGAGGAGTCAGTGGGAGCAAGGAATCCCACGGAAAAGACCCATTCGCAAGCGTGCGGCGACCGGGAAAGTCACTTTCTCGACCCTGAAGACCAAGCAATAGTGTGAAATCAGAAGTTGCTGAGGAGTCCAAAGACACAGGCAAATTACGCATGTGAGTCTGTGAAAAGCAACGACGGATTCCTGAGTTTCTCTTTACCAGGGGGTTCAGCGATCAACGCGGGAGACAGATCGAAAAAGCGAGACCAAAAACCCAAGCCAAACTCATGAGCTACTACTTGTACTATCTGAGACTACTGAAATCAGCAATATAAACGCGAATTATCATACGTGC
The DNA here is from genome assembly GCF_022747635.1 of Hetaerina americana. Lineage (NCBI taxonomy): Eukaryota > Metazoa > Arthropoda > Insecta > Odonata > Calopterygidae > Hetaerina > Hetaerina americana. The sequence goes on from NW_027286763.1 coordinate 102,556,929, forward strand.
AAATGTCAGAAAAGACTATCGTTCTGAATTAATTGGTGAGTATGCATGTCTCGATGTGAATATGATTTCCCCGTTTGGTGGATTTTTGTGCTTGAATGTGTATTTGTCCAATAATCCTCTTTTCCTTCTTCTAGCTAATCGTTGCTCTAAAGTGGATCGAGATGGTGCGGCGGCTAACGTACTGGCTTCCCACCCTAAGGGCGCGGGTTCAAATCCCGGCGGTGTTGAATATTTTTCAGAGGTATCTCAATCCCTACTTGAGGTGCTTTGTGGAGGGCACTTTGAGTGAGTACGCCGTCCGTCGGATGGGACGTTAACATGCGGACCCCTTGGCGCCGATCGTAAAGAGTAGGCTAATACCGACGCCGGGTTTCTCTCCACCCTTCATCCTTTCCTGTCCATCCCCTATGGCGCAAATGACCTTAGCTGTCGGTCGCCTCCCCTAAAAACTACTACTACTCGTTACTCTAAACAAGCCTGGCCTACTCTTTATGAAAATGTATGATTGATTTCCCTGTTATACTCCCTTCTTGTGTGTTCGAGCATATCTCTAGCGGTGGGTAAAATAGCTCCTGGGCGCTATCTCTTGGCCAAATATTCGGGGCATTTGACTGCATTAACCCACCGAGGTTTTCAGTAGCAACTACATTTATTTGATAGCTTACTTGTAAAAGGATCAGCCCAGCTAGTCGAAGGTCCGTGGATCAATATCCAGTGTAGAAGGCTTCTTTTTGCTTATAATCTATACCCTCCGACCTCCCACTAGCCTTGTGCTCATCCTTATAATTGTATCTATCCATTTCCCGACATATATCCGAATCTGTTTTCATGAGATCAGCAGATGAGTCCAGAAAGACTGATGAGACAGCTCGACTGGTGGATAATTTAAACATCTTGGGTTCGAGTTATGCTCAGTAATGAGGATTGTTGAGTAAAATCTGGCAATTCGGTCCACGTAAAACCTGACGGAAAGCCGACATGGTTTGCACATGGTACCCGATGGTCACAAAGTCTACCAACGGCATCCTATCGTAAACCAAAATGATATACGGAATTATTTCATTTCTTGCCTTGCCAGCTCATCTACCGCTCATCTACCAAAATGATATACGGAATTATTTCATTTCTTGCCTTGCCAGCTCATCTACCCCCCCCCCCCCTAATCCCCCGAAGTCATCTTATATCCAGATATGAAATAGACGATTCTAGACACGTGCAAAAATTGTACTGACGTCAAAAGGGACGAAAATAGCGAACTCATGTGTTGAAGAAAAAATGTGACGAACAGCAGGTGCTGAGTGAACCCAGTGGCGCAGTTAGAACTTCAATCGGGAAAGAGCGCCAAGAAATTGAGCTTTAAAAAATCAAAGATTTCGTTTTTAGCTGTCGTTTTTCATGGTCATAGGTCAATAATATACGCAAAATATCCATCAAAACTAAATGCGCAAAATATATTTACATCTGACAGGTCTTCACTTTTATTCAAACACCAATAAAGTCATGATAAGTTTGACGGACTTTCTGAAAATTCCAGCTGTATCAATGCTTGACATCATTACTGCGGTCTCTAACTAAATCTAAAACGTGTGCAGTATACGTTTACTAATGTGGATACAACTCACATAATCTGTATACCTTCAAACTCAAAGGTTGATATAGGCACAGTGGTCAAAGTAAAGCGCCAAGAAGCCAATCTGGTTAAATGGAATTTTGATTATTTTAATTATAGAAAGATTATTATAATTGTAAAAATATTCATATGCAAAGCTTGCGACTCTGTTATTTTTCATTAGCTTAGACTTTTACTTGAATATGTCTTCCTTGAAATAATTTTAGGGTAGTACCAAACATTTTCAAATGCGTATGTCAATTTAAAACAATTCAAGTTAAATCCAATCCTGTATTCTTATGACATACATTACAGGAAACGGAAGGCGATTACATGATTAAAAGAAAGCATAGAATGGGAGTCAATCGATGCGCAACACTGGGCATAATATTTCGCCATCCGGAACCGTACATTTTTCCAGGGAGAATTAACCTTAACTTCGCAATAACCTTGGCAGGTGAGATCGGAATTTGGAGTTATGGGAAATGAACTGTCGATACAGTCGATAAAAGGACTATTTTTTCATGCACAACTCACGATTAAAACAGTAGATAAAGCTAGGCATATAGCTGTAGAGAGCGATAGTGTTCTAAATACGTACGTTATCATCATCTTCTAAGTCCATTCGTAAATATCCTGTTGATGTTGGTTTTGTGTTAAAACCCTCTGCTCGTGGCGACTTTCACGTTAATGCCGTGTAGGTTTTATGAATGCGTCTGGTCATTGGCTGCGTCCGTCTAAAACTCGAGCAAATTTCTAGGACATAAAACCTCTGGAAATCGTATAAACGTGAGAAATTATTTTTTTTAAGTTCCGGATCCTGTCATCGCCACATCGGAAAAGTATGGGGAGCACAATGATAAAAAGAACAAAAGGGGAAAGAGGACCAGATGAAGGAGAAGGGGAGGAAGACTTGCGGAGGGAAATGGTCGCGCTGTAGTCGACTCCGTGGATTGATTGTGGAGGAGGAGTGGAGGATTGAAATAAAGAGAAGGGACGGAGAGGGGACTGATTGGTGGGCCCAGTCCTTGTAACCCTTTCAAAAACCCACACACTGATGTACAGGCCACTCCAACGCACGCACCCGCGTACGCGCCCACGCCATAAGGTCGCGGAGAGGGGGGGGGAGCAGGGGGTTCGTGAGTGGGTGTGTTGTGGAGTGGGGAGGGGGCGGACGAAAAAATTGGGAGCTTCGGGTGGGTGCCGGATGATGGCGGAGGGGGAAGAAGGGGAATGGGGCCGCAATTGATGTGGTGGAGGTGGGGGGGCGGGGGAGAGAGAGAGGGAGGCAGAAACAAAGCGAGAGGAGAGGAAACATGAGAAGGGTGAGAGAGAGATTTCCTTCCCCCACCCTTCCCCTGGATCCCTAGCCGACTATCATCCCCCCTTCACATCACCTCCGCCCACCCTCCCCGGGAATGTAATGTCCACGTGCCCTTAACCGTGCGGGGAATGATATTCCCTAATACAGTTTGCGTCAAAACGCACGGTTCGCATGTGTGCTCTCGCCGGACCACGGCTCAGGTGTGGATTATTATTACGGACCGTCTCATCGTTGAGTTGCGGACGGTCGGCGTGTGCTGTGCGACAAGCCCTCGTGATCCCAATGAACACTTCTGAAAGGCATTGCATACACAGTGCATGCACAACGTACGTAACACACCTTTTGAACCCATGTGCTTCTCTTCTTCAAGCTCTCATAGTTTACTCATTATTTCCATACTACCGAATATTTACTCCTTCCTCGCTTACTTAACATATTCCATTCAATAGGGTTCGTTGGCGTTCCAACACCTCTCTTACTTCCTCATTGTCCCCACATCATCTGTTCCTTGGATACTTTTTTGTGTCTTCCAATCAATATATATATATATATATATATATATATATATAGATGGATTGGAAGACACAAAAAAGTATATATATATATATATATATATACTTTTATACATATGTATACATGTATATATATTATATATATATATATATATATATATATATATATATATATATATATATATATATAAATATAAAACACGTGGGTCGCGGTAGTTCAGGGGGTGGAGCGGTGGACTGCTGACTGGAGGGTCCCGGGTGCGATTCCCGGGAAAGTATCTGGGCACGTGCAGCTCCACCCAAGCTAAGTGATTTTTCGGGTACCAGATCTTTCTGGGAAACCATAACCGGCCCAAGGAAAGGAACTGGCCCTCCTACCCTGATGTGTAAATTTCACACGCCGTATAGGGCTTAGTACTGGGTGAACTCTACTTCTCAACTAAAATCTCATTTGCCAAAAGGTGTTCCGGTTATATTTCATAAATATACGTCACCAGAGTAAAAAAACTCAACCCCCTAACCAGGACACTATTATAGAGAAGACAAATTTATAGCGCTGCCATAGTGTCTAAAATTGCTCTCCACAGATCGGTACATGTTACATTATTTATTAATGGATGCTATCACAAATTCCTCTCATCCAATTATTTCATTAATTAATGGCTACGGAATGGAAAATAAACCATTACCTTTGTGCTTTGGAAATAATTTAATACCGTACAGCTCTAATTTTAGCATGTATTCATAATATCCCAAGTTTTCACTCAATTGCCTAGCTATACTAATGCGTCGGTTTTTTACATATCTTTCGATATTTCTCTTTTTTATTGACTATTCTTCGAAATGAGGGCATGTGCACATGTTGAAATTTATCCCCATTTGTCTCAATATTATTCTCAACTACATTCCGCGAGAGTGTGAATTCCAGTAATGAGCATGGGAAACGTCATCAATGGCGATTCGGCATGGGCACTGAGGAACACGGCCTTGAATCCAAGAAGTAGTTAGATTCATCTCAACTACGAGCTCGTATTTCCAAGAACTTATTTTTCATTCGTAAAGACGAGTTGTTACTCGCCTTGTAATACCTTAACGCTGTGTAAAGAGATAAATACGAAATGAAGGCGCACAACCAAAATATTTGGCGTTAATTTCTCTGTCTCATTAAGTTGTATAATGTAGGATTGTATCTATGTTATCTCGTGTCCAGACAAATAAACATGATTGTAATATAAAAACACAGTACTTAATTAAACCAGCGAACGCGTCTAATTTTTTCACAATGTGATTTAATCTATAAAAAAAATGTTCATCCAGAGTTGTGCTAATGTAAATCCTAACAGTTGTAAATTGAAAATTTGAATTGAGGTTTTGGGGTTGGCTTTGAGAGAGAACTAATCATGGAGGATCTATTGGATTGGGATAAACAAGCCAAAATTGACATTTCGTGTTATTCGAAAAAAATTGGCAAGAGTATAATTTCTGTCGTGCAGGAAATGCTTTTGCGTGTTTTCAGTACTATCCGTTGTATCGGGTTAACAATTTCGTGTAAAACAAATAAATATACGCTTCAAATATAGCTTTGGAATTAACTGAACCTGAATTTCTTGTTAACCAGCATGTAGTCTTGTTTCCAACATATTTGTTAACGGCATATTCTCGGCCTGAGTGTAAGAAGGATTGATTTATTTTGTGTAGCGACGGAAAGGCAATGCTCATTCATCCCGTTGTTGGCGCATAAGACTTCTCTGGCCGATTCAATAGGTTCAAATGTCAATTGGCGGAGTTTATTGCCCCCAAAGAAGAGACAAATTCTACCGAAGAACACCTAAGAGGATTGAGGTTATTTTTATCCTTGAAAAAATGGCGTTAACACGGAGATTTTCTATCCACGAAAACATGAAAGATTTGTAATCTGTAATTTTAATATAATTAAGTTATTTATGAGTTTCAAAATGGACGAAAACGGCTTAAAGGAAAATCGATTTCATTGGAATTCTCCCGCCGAATTGTGACTTGTGTATAAACATTTGTTTTACAAAAACGCTTACAATCCTATTGCCCTGCTGACATCTATAATATATTGCTGAATCACTAATTTAAGTTTAATCATTTATTTAAAACTGATAATTGGGGTATCTACCTGCGGTAGGAAAAGTGGACGCAGCGGATATTGCGTGGCGACGGAATGCTGAAGACAGTATTAGAGAATGTTAGAAAATCGAGGTAGAGAGAGGAAGAGAATTGGCGTTTGGTGTGGAATTAAAGGAGATAGGAAGTATGCAGAACTAAAGAACAAGTGCCGTGGTGCATTATTCTAAAATTATCCGATGTTTTTCTCAAGACTGGGAGTAGAAAGTTAGATGTGGCTGAGTTTAAAATACTCGCACACTTTTTATAAATACGAGCCATAGATGGCGGCACCGTACAGTGCACATGGTTTGTTAGCCACATTTAGAGTGAGAAGATTTTTCAATAGTTAAAGTGGCGCAATTTAGTGTTTAGTGATCGTAAATTTTCTCCGCTTGTCCTATTTTAATTACACATGGAAATACGTTGTTAATTGAGTGAGACATGTGATGAAGATATATGGATGTAAAAATCTTATACGTTCAAGGGTGCGACAATTCAACGAAAGCCCGACAACGTAAGTATGACAACGTTCCATGAAACCTCAAACCACAAGGCTTCATGGGATCGTTGTTTTTTGGTGACTCTTGGTTTTCAAAAATTTGAAAAAAAATAAATGCAAAAACTTGAAATATTATCACAATTTAATTCCACAGGTGCCATTGACTTTTATTTATTTTCTAATCCAACTTAACAACTTGTGACGACTAGCAACCGCACATCTCGTCTTCATTATTACGATCTATCAACCCGAGGACCCTAGGTTTGTAGCAGGTTGTAGCAACTATCCTGCTACTTTCCAAGATAATTCCCTCATAGCTCCTTTCGCTGACAGTTTCCATCACGTGCTTCTAGTAATTCATCCTAGAACTTCCTCTATAATGTTTCCCCGTCATGTTTCCTTCAATTTTGATCTTCAGTAAATTATCGTATCTCAGGATGTCTCTGATTAGTTTCCCCCTTTATCTGCTAAGTATCCTCCTACAAGGATTCTCCCACTCTTTGAAGTGCTATTTGTTTCTCTATGCAGAGAAACAAATAGCACATCGCTATGCATATTTGTTTCTCTATGTAGAGAAACAAACGAAAGGGTGCTTCATTTCCTTTCCATCATTCTACGGTAATACCACATTTACATTACCTCAAACTCTCTACTGCTCCTATCTTCCAAGTTAGACGGTATTCGGACGTCCGCAGAAAATTAGACTCCATTTATACGTTTTACAGTGAATATCTTCCATTTGTCCGTGCCATTTGCCATTGGTAACTGTTTATTCTGATGGAATTTTTCCATAAAATTTAAATGTCTCGGATTTGTATGGGTTTAGCTCTCTTTCCCTCGCGTCCTAGTTAATCCTTCCTCGCGCCCCAGTGGCGGATTGAGGGGTAAGCACGTAGGATGCGCGGCACCGAATATTTGGCACTCTTTCGGCGAAAGAATGTTTTTTTTCGCGTCATTAACTCCAACGCTGGCACGCAAGGCCGCCCTGGGGTTCGCCATCACTGCATCCAGACCTCATCCGATCGGAGTGAATTGAGCCAACGTGCCCAGGAGATACTTTGGGGCGGGGATGCACTCGCCCCTGATTCCGCCGTTGATGACAAAGCTTAATAATCCTTCTCGGTCGGAGGCCCAAAAAGGGGGCTCAAAGCTCCTCTTTCTCTCTCGCCCTCTCTCCTCCCGATTCCGGATCGCGAGAGCGTGGAAGGAGGTGACCGGTTAGCCAGACGCCTGGCGTCGACCCAGCGGCGATTGGTGCCAAAGGAAGCCGAGCTCTCTCTTGTTTACATCTCTCCATGCCATGGTCCAAAATAAGGAAAAATAAATAAAGAGTCGCAACTGTGGATGCGCTATTCACGTGTGTTTCGGTGGGAAAAGGATAACATCGAGGATTTAATGGATTTGGGTTCGAATCTGCATCCCTGCGTCTGTATCGTACAAGCCGCCGCACTGGAGTGTGATGAAGAGCGAGTGAGAAACGAATATGATTTTTGGTTTTTTAAATGGCAAAAAATGCAATGTTTCTGTAGGTATTTATTATAAAGCGTTTCGAGCACGCCACTTGAAAGATCAAACGGGATAACATTGCGTCTTTTTAATTCACCTGTTATGTTTAATCCGTGCGTTCATTTTACGTATTCAACGTTGAAAATGCGTTCATTACGGTAAATATTTGCAGTCTGATGCTTATCTTATACAAGTCTCTCATACTACAAAGCATTTTCTTCAATGCAAAACGCGTTCAGCTTGGATTAGAAATCCCCACGTACCATTTGCTACGTAACCTTGTAAAAACACGAGCAAGGCATCCATTTAATAGGAGGAGGAAAGCCAAGGAGTCTTTAGTGTTTTTTCACGATTACAGACACGTGAATCACATGTATGAATTACAGATAACCTCCAAGAATCAATTTATCAAAGCTGCAAATCAATTTACCGGTGCATCTGAAAATAATTTTAAATTCATTATAGAATATTCACTACCGCGAATACTCTTATAAAGAGACTCAATCATTGCTGAGGCATGCCCCTCTATTCCTATTCCCCTTCATGAGTAAACTAAGAGGACTTGTAAATTGACTTGTACTCGTAGCTTTGAGAAACACCTCCCTGCTTACACGAACCACAAAGAGTACCGGGTACAATTGCAAATATCTAGACATTTAGAAAATAAAGGAGGATTGAAAGAACAGAAACTTGTTCCTAGATTAAATCTTCAAGGTTTTAAACTCCTTGAAATATGCCTTGAGTTGAACAAAACTTTGTGTTACCACTACGAACGAGATCCTTCCTGCGAAGTGCAGTATTTTCGAAGGGAAAGTATGTTACGCACGATCCACCGCATGGGATGGAAATAATGATGGTGCATGAGAAACCGCCACTTCGGTCCATTCACTGATTCGTTTTTATTTACTTTGAGTCTATTTATCTCTTTCTTCGGATGACTTTCGACAATCTTTTTTAGGCTTTGGACCACCGTGCGCTACGGGAGAGGGTGTATGGAATTGAGGAGGTGGTGTTTCTCCGTGGTATTTGTATCCTTATGTCTCCGTTGGGAGTCCGTGCATCGGTCACGTGGAGGGTAGTAAAGCCTCCCTTCCCCCCAATCCAATGGTTACTCAGGCCCCGGCGAGACGCGGGTGGCGGGGCGTGTGAAAAGGGGACGTCCGGAGGTGGTGGAGTGAGTTCGCACGGCGAACCTGAACCACTCCGCGCACGAATGAATGTGGTGGACACATGTGACGGGAGGGGGGGGGGGGTTAAAATAAAATTGTCTCTCTTCACTTTGGGTTTGTGATACCCTAGAATCCCGATCCAAACGAAAGCCAGGGTGGGGTTGAGTAGAGGGTTTCGCCTCTTATGCAACCACCGACAAATACATGACTGACTTCAGTCTCACCGACGACGAGCTTTTTCCTTGGTCGGTTCATGATGATGCAGCCAGAATCACTCCAGCTCCCTAACGACTAAGTACGGTCATTATATTCAACAGATTCAGGCGAGATGTCGTGGAAGTTCCTCATTATGAGGAAAACTAAATTTGCACTTTTCTACAGATTTATTTGTAACGTACAAAGCGTTTCAGTTCATTGGACCATCTTCAGGTACAAGACAAGATTCAACATGTGATACATTATATTTATACCCGTTTGAGGAAGGGGGGGATAAAAGAGTGAGGAGTAAGGTAGGTGGGGACAAAGAGGGGAAGTATGGAAAACCGAAAGAAACAGGGAAAATAAAGGAATGGAGAGGTAAATAGAGGGGGGGATTAGCCCTTGTGGTCATTATATACGGTGGCAGGTAGCTAGTATCCTGGCGGTAGGAAGGAAGGAAGAATAAATAAGGGTTAAGCGGGAAGGAGACATCATATTTCCCCTCTTTGTTCCCACCTACCTTATTCCTCACTCTTTCCCCCACCTCTTCCCCAAGCGGGTATAAACATGATGTATCACATGTTGAATCATGTCTTGTACCTGAAGATGGTTCGATGAACTGAAACGCGTGGTACGTTACAAATAAACCCGTGGAAAAGTGCAAATTTTGTGTTTTTCATGCGACCATTGCCCACGGCCGCACGACTTTAGAGCCCAATGTCTCTCCAACCCTGCAATTTTCCGACCCCGATATTTTGAGCTTCGTGAATTTCCTCCCCCGGAAACATTTCGCGATCGATGATTGGTCTGAGAATGTCAATTGGAAGTAGTAATTGTATCATCGCCAAATTTGTTTAAACGTTATGTTCCCCAGATCTGCAAACAAATATCAAAACGCAATCAAGAATTTTTATTTTGCCTTTTCACACACCACGGTGTTCGTACCCATAATAATTACGGTATTTTCATCAACTACGGCTTTATCTTTGTGTTTTGTTTTTTGGGATATTATCTGATGTATTTCCCAGTAGGAAACACAAAAGTTGTCATTTTATCACTTAGTTGTCCCAATGATTTATTTATAAAACATGCGTTTACAATGCTGCATGCACAAATCGCTATAATCCATATGTTCTCGTAGAACGCGCCATTACGTATAGCCTATTCTCTTCTATGTTGAAATTCTCATGCATATCATTGATCGACAGATCTGTTCCATTCTTATTATTAACATATTTTGAAATAAATCAGAGGGGTTACTTATGAAATATTTTGACCAACTTAAAGGGGAATCATGTTCATTTTGAAATGAACTGACAAAACCATGATTTACAGAAACTTATTATCCAACATTAATATTTTTGCAAAATGTTTGATCACATTGGAAAAACATTTCCAAGAGCCTAAACGCTTCGGAAAAGTTTCCCGAGTTTGAATAAATCGTGAAAAAAACCCTTTCTTGACCCTTTTTTTGTGAGCACATTGTGCCAAACACATACAATGGTATTTTGGAAAGTTTCTCTAGAAATTATTCGATGGAATTTCATCGAAATTCTTAATTTCACTCGATATTCAAAAGAACTTTTTGGACTATCTGATCACGAGGAGAAAGAATTGTCGAGGAAGATTGAAAGAAGAGTTACGCGAAGTAGTATGTAAGACATTAATTTCAAGAACTTAACAGTTTATTACAGTGAGTAAACCCCTTAACCCCCCTTCCCCACACACACACACGCAAACGTCCCAAGTTGAGAAAATATGCAGTGCAAAATATTTCGACCCTTTGGAAAATTGATCGAATACTTATCAGGTATTTTGAGGTTATTTCAGGACAAAGGTATCGGAGATGGTGAACGAAATTAGGAAACTTTGTTAAAAAAAAGGGGGAAGCTTTAAATATGCGATTCATTTCTGTGCCTACTCACGTCCACACACGCACACGCGAAGCGCACTAGTCCATGCACGCATATTTTTCATCGGGCGGAAAATTCTCGACGATAAAAAAATTCCAGCCTGACGCTCTTTACAACGGAATCACGAACGACCAATCCAGGATGGATGGGACACCTAGTAATCCTAGTCGTTATCGTGTTGCCAGGGGATAACGAGGCCAGTAAACCACAGTGATCAACCCGAATGTTGGTTTGATAGGTGAAGGTAGAGAGCTCAACCAATGCTAAGCCCAACGACCTTTGGGATTTACACATAAGGGTAATAATGGAGACCAGTTCCTTTCCCTGCGCCGCCTTATTTTTTCCAGAATGTTCTGATTCTCCCGAAAAATCACACAGCATTGAAGCTGAGAGTCAGTTGCTCAGCGCTCTATCCTCTGGATTGCCACGACCCTTTGCGGAGTAAATAAGTGATGTCCGCAATGCAAAATTACCTTTGCGGGGATTGATGGAGAATATATAATAAGAAAGTTATAATACCATATATTTCATAGTACACACTTAAACCAAATGCCAGCACTCGACTTGAAAATCTCCCTCTACTTTGTTCAGAATGTACATACTACTAATATTGCTCAGCACAACAACTTCAGACGCAAACAAAAGTGCGTCAGGCACCATAACTTTAAAATAGTATCACGAGAGTCAGCGCCCAAACCTTAATCGCAACCTTGACTATAGTTTCCACATTGGTCACGCAGTGTGTGACCGCTTTCGTTCCTTGGACAATTTCCCGCTCACCAATTTAGATGGAAATTAATTAAAGTAGAATGTAACGTACTCATTAAATGCCTCGATTTAATTAATTCCACGAGTTCTACGGTTCTTTTCTTGTTTGCAAGTCATTATAATTACGGCCCTATTCAAGTGGTACACCATAAAGTGTCTGCGTTTAGATAATTGTATTTTTTCTACTAGGATCCACGAAATTCTTTCTAATGGACCTGATGGGCCTCTTTAACGAGAAACATTCGTTTAAACAAGAAAAAAATGTACATTCATGCAAACCCACGCAGGAGTGTGCGAGAGAATGCGTCACTGTGGTGACGAAAGTTTTCGAATCAATAAGCTCTCCCAAGCCTTCCACCGTTTTTGAATCGCAACTTTAGTTGCATTTATGTAAACGGAAAAATATCATCCCTTACCTAACTCGGATTCTGATCGACCTGACAGTGAATCGAACCAATCATACATATATCTCAACCGTATGAAATTCAGAGGAAGAAAAACGACTTCGATAAATATTAAGTTATTTTAAATGTGCAAAAACAACATAGCATTTTCAGGTTTAACTAGGTGGTATTCCTTTATGATGAGGATAGAGAAAAAAAGTTTGCTATTACACATAAAAAGGTTTAATATATATATAACACGACTATGGCTTCAATGCTGCACATCATTATCTGTCCAAACAAGACCAATGTCTAAGTACTGGGAAATTTCTCGGTAACATCTTGTGTTAGCGAGAATGACACGTGATATGTTTCCCCGTAAACAAACATGAATGTTTGATTAGTAAATTGGTGCCGTATTTGAGCAAGATATAAGCCCGGTTGCGCGGCAAACATCAAAGATTGACAATAGATAATTTCCTGATTTTGACCATCCCCTGCATTTAAGCGGCGAAAACGTAGTGATCACCGAGTCATGTAACAAGAAAATATTCAACGAACCAGAAATCAATGCATTACTTACATGAGCAAGCAAAAATAACAATTGTTTATTAGGATAAGTTTTGACTACTGTGACTGAGTGAGTGAAATACTAAGCGGTTGAGGGTCGACGAGAAGTTGTCAAAGTCGAACTCAAATCTTACATTCTACGAAATGCGCTAAGAGGTCTAAACAATTGGAAGCAGGAGCTGCCGAGAAGTAATGGGATGCTGCTAAAAACTGTGATATAGAGGGGAGAACGGTGAGAAATCAAAGCCCGGGGGGGGGGAAGAATAGGAATTTTGGATGTAATTAGAAAGGTGGAAAATATGCAAAGCGAAAGAATGAGTTATTTTAATGTGGACTTAGGGATATATGTGTTATGTTAGTTAGGGCTTAGGGGAAGAGCAATCTGTCGTTCCAGTACCCATCAAAAACTTACCTTTACTGCTAGTAATAGAAAAATAATAACTAATGGTTCTCGTGCGAACACCCGATGTCACCCTCGCATGCGGTGCCTCTCGTCTTGATTTAAGTCATGGGCGGATTCGTGTAGGGCCGTGTTCCCCAGAGATGGCCATCGTGACATGGTGGTGCATCTCAATGCCCATAGGAGCATAGTAGTTGGCATTGAGGGGTTGGTTATTGAGATACGACGCTGATGTAAATGGCCATTACAGTTACTACTCAATTAAGACGGTGACTACGGTTGATGTCACGTTAACTGGAGCGCACACTAAAATATGGGTTGAAGGGACTCCGCTTTCCAAGGAAGAAAATTTCATCTCCCTAAACCGAGCATTTTACATTGATTATTTTAAAAATTAATCTGCTTTGAGAAAAAAAGGCAAATAAATGAGATAGGAACGATAATGCTATGCGAAAGACGATATCAGAAACGAGGATCACCTGGTAACACTTGGTGCGCCGGCTAACAGCGGAAGGTGGTGTTACATTGAAGAGATATTGATTGAAAAAAAATGCACCTTTTCCACGAGATGGATTGAGTATTTAACTTCCGCTGTATTATGATATTTCTTTGAGGTATACTCCAAATATTGCGTCGTAAACACCCAGAAGAAAGGAATCTTTGGCCGCGGAATGGGGATTGAAGGTGAGAGCCGAGTGTGAGGGGAAATTGGGGAGGGGGTTACCCATTAAATATCAGAGTTCTTCTTAACCAAGTGTCATTGCGATACATTCAACACGTGGGGCACGAGACGGGATCAGGGAAGACAAAAAACCCAGCATTAAATAAATAAGTCCCTCCTTATGACTTTTTCCAATAGCCAGCGGATCATTTAATAATTAATTAATTTATAATGGTTAATTAGCAGAGTACTGGGGAAATGTGACGAGAATGTGTCATGTTAACTTTCTCTCGCTAGGCTTCATCCAGATTACGAGTATGCTGCTAGTACCAAGGACCCTCACGTAACTGGATTGACTGCTAAATTGGATCGCGTGCAGCGTAGAGGAGCTACATTCGTAAAACGTTATTGTGACAAACTGAGAAGCGTTCGTAGCAAAATTTGTGGAGGAGTTAGGTTGGGAATCACTCACGGAGCGAAGGTTAAATTACTGATTAAATCTCTTGGATTAATGGGAAGGACGTCTCTTTAGTGATGATGTTTAAAATGTCTTATTACCCACATCATACTACGGTAGGTGAGATTATGTATGCAAAAAGTAGAGAGATTAAGTGTAGAACAGATGAACAAGAATTTTAGGTGTCATTTTCCCCACGAACGATATGGGATCAGAATAACGCTGTTCGACCGAACTAGGCGGGACAAGGGTAATTTGTGCCAAAATACTCCGGTGAATAATCTCCCCTAGCTACAAACCCTAGTGGTGGATTTCGGGGTAACATGTATAGTATTGCAATTTTGGTAACTTCTACCCACCTTAAGACTCTTTGAAGATCAAAAGAAAAAGATAATTTTCCGATTGGGTACCTTTAATTCTTCTGTAGCCTCATTTCCACTTTGTTTTCGCCTCGACTAATAGAAGCGGTGCGAAAAATTTAATTGCATTAATTTTGGAACGTACCCTGTACAGTAGTTAAATTAGTCAAAGTACCTTTGTACTTTCATAACTTATCCCAGTATGGTTATGTTTTTACGAATTTGCATATAACATGATAGACTTAGTTGCCACTGCCGGGAAAAAACTATCGTTGGCATTGATAATATTATCTCTCGTAATTAATTTCCGCAGCAAAGAGTTGGACTAAAATAGGATCGAATCATTGGGGAATGTGCTGATGGTATTGCTGGTGGAGATGAACTCGATGCTAAACTTAATCAGATCTAAAATGAAGTGGAGGAGAACTCGTTGGTGAGGCATCCTTTTGGTTACTGGATTTTCCTGCGCCCGATTCTAGATCGAGTCAATAATTTTTCCCGGGAAGAATATCTTTCCTCTTCACTGCGGGGTTCCAGCTCATTGATTTGTCACAAACAGTTTTCTTTCTGTTTTCCAAGAGAGACCTCATCACACCAACTGGGCATGATCCCAAAAAGATTTATTTATCGGCACATACATTTGTACATGTTTTATCATAAAAATGTCAGCCTCAAATGTTTTGGCATTTCCTGCCTGCCTCCTCCTCACTCGACAAGCCAATCCACAATCGGCATCTCATAAACCCTTTTGGATAAGCGGGCGGAACAAAACAACGACGTCTCATGACCAGGCATCAAATGTAATAAAAGGCATTAATGTCTTTTACACAACCACTCAGTTCCGCAACGGTGCCCTTCATAAGCGGTGATAATATTGGTAATATATTTCCATCACATCAGTTTGCAGGAAAATCTATCTTTACTGTGGGAGTTGTGGAGGACTTTATTTGATGGAAATGGCTTTCAATTTGAGCTATCTATATATCAGCAATCTTAACCGGCAAGTAAGTAAGAGGGCGTTTGGCAGGGGGTATAAAATCACCAGTCATTGCAGTAATTGCTGATTTACGCTTCTAAAATGGGTTGTTTCCTATTGCTATGGTTTTAATTTGTGCGAAGGAAAAATGATTCATTCCAGAGCTCGGTCTCATAGTCAGTTTTTAACCTAACTCTGTGGTCTCGCCTATCATGGCAGTATGGCGTTAGGGTTATTCTTTCTGTGCCACCGTCGAAATCTAGTTATTTTCAATTTCTTAAAATTTCAAGTTGTGCCTGTAATATTTCTGTTCCCAGTGTTTCCCAACCATGACCTTCCAGTAACTGTGTATAGCATTCTGCTTGTCGATAAACATTCTTCACAAAAGGGCAGATTTTCTTTTTATCTTTTTTAGTTCCTTAATTAAGTCCTGTGAAGGGTCGCAAACGCTTGACGCGAATTCAAGGTGAGGCCTAAAATAAATGCGAAATACCCTTCCTTAACTTTTTATTCGAAAATTTCCCCACAGTTCGTTTGGTGAACCAAAGAACCTAAATTTCATCAATACAATTCAACTTCCGCAGATGTTCATTTCCTGTCTGCATGTAAGTATGCGCGTTATTTAATGCGAGTGCATTGCTTGAAAGGGATATGAAGGCAAGTAGAAAGAACAGAGAACCAAGGAATCAACCAATGTAGGCCAAACAAGACGTTCGACGCGATCATGTTCCATATTCGGAATTCTTGATTTTCTGATCTCTATTTAAGAATGTAAATTTTAAAGTCCATGCGATTGAAACTGAGAATTTTTTTGAATGAAGGATACAAAAGTGCAATCTACAATTTCCGCAATTGATGCAGCGTTTAAATTACATGGTGTGCACTGCAATAATAATAATAATAATGTACCTAAATTTAGTGTCACTTTATTTAAAGGAAATTAAACTGTAATAATTTCACAAATTCTTGCAAATTCTGGACGTAGATTATCTCAAATATTTCCACTGAAAAAATTTAATACTTATTCCGGGTCTAAGTTTCTTAATATTTTACGCAATTTTTCAAAAACGCCGCGTAAACAAG
Organism: Hetaerina americana; assembly: GCF_022747635.1. Classification (NCBI taxonomy): domain Eukaryota; kingdom Metazoa; phylum Arthropoda; class Insecta; order Odonata; family Calopterygidae; genus Hetaerina; species Hetaerina americana. The sequence continues at coordinate 102,573,449 of NW_027286763.1, forward strand.
AGTTTTACGGTGATATCTTATATTTAATGTATTAATATAGGGAATATTTTAAAAAGTTCCGGCCCCTGTAGATGACCTCAGCACAAAGTGTTAATCAATTTAAATATTAGATTATTTTCACTAAGAAGAATACTCGGGAAAACCTACATATGCAAATGGATACCCAATTAATAAATGTTGTTATCAGTGCCATGCCGATGACATAATTCGCACCAAATATAAAAAATATGAAGTATATCGTTAGCTAATCAATTAATTCCTCCAAATTTGGGTTAACTAATTAGTCTTAAAAATTAATGCACGCCCCAAGACGGAATATGTTTCGTAGGAGTATCTAAATCCTATGATTACTGTTTACTGAGATGGAAGTAACACAAAAAATATGCAACTCTGTGGCTGTAACTTGCGTGACAGCGTGCCCCACTTGGACTCTTACATTCGTGTAAAAGGAAAAATTAAATTTATGTGGCGTTTCGTTGGCAACCTCTGAAAAATACATCTCTCAATGCTAAGAATTTTTATTCTATTATGAGCATAGGCCCGAAGACATTAAGTGGGACCTTTCCGGAAATCCAGAAATTTACATCTACGGGTAAAATTAACGTAGAGGACACTTCAAAACATTTCTCGGAATATAGGGTGCTATGGTTAATTTAATCTGAAAAAAATGTGTTCATCACCAATTATGAATAAAAAATGAACAGGCTACATCCCATCAGGCGAAGAATACACCAGCCAGTACGAGTCTGAACATAGTAAAAATTATGAACATAGATGAATAGTCAGATAGAAAAAATAATATAAAGAGGTAAGTAAAAATATGTGGCTACAGACGAAATTTAATGCACGGACCAGATTGCGTAATTGCCAACCTAGCGGAGGGGTGTCTGCAAATATACCGTCAGAAATGACAGCAATCGGTCCTGCCACTTATGATCCGACGGCTATTAATTATGCAAAGCGATCAATCCAAATCACCAAGCTGCCACGGAAAATTGAATTACTTGGATCAATATTTAACTTGAACGAAGGTCATAGTTAATTCAACATTCATCCCGAGAGGGCCCAACGTATTCATTACAGTCAACGTACATCGCACCATAATATATTTTCACCAAACTAAGCGCTAAGATCACATTCATTAATTAAGCGTGTTTTATACCGGTGCGACGATCATTTCATTAATAGCCCTCGTCAACAATTTCAGCTGTAATGCTACTTCGGCTGATTTCAAGAGTTAAAGAACTCGACGTACGATAAAAATAGCTCGCTAGATGGTTGTTTGGAAATCAATCGGTATAGACACAATTCTAGTAAGTGTACGCCTTTATACTCTGGCCATCCATCGGATGCATGACTGAAGTGGAGGCGTCTATATCTGTGCGTATCTATTACCAAATGGAAAAATCTCAGAGATACAGTACTAAAACGAGCAAACTATACATATTGAAACATAGGAAGGGACACTCTCACCGTCTTCGAACTGTTTCGGCAACCGGAAGAAGGCGGAAGGGTACCGCCGAGACAATTCAACGTCCGTGTGAGTGTTCTTTTCTACATTTCTTTTTGTAGTGTGTATCTGTGTAGATATCTATTATATATATATATATATATATATATATATATATATATATATATATATATATATATATATATATATATAATATATATTATATATAATATATATATATATATATATATATATATTTTATATATATATATATATATATATATATATATATATCTCCGCACCAGCCTACCTCCACTACCATAACGCTCGCTCTTTGTATGTGCTTGCGGAGTATAATGTAAACACACGTATATGTGCGCGCGTGTGTTTCCATACATACCTAAAATATATGTATACACATACAAAGAGCGAGCGTTGTTAAAGTGGAGGGAGGGTGGTGCGGATTATAAGCAGAGAAAAGTTTTCTTGACCGGAGAAGGAAACGTTTACCCTTCCACCTTCCCCACTAACCTTGAGATCGTCCTTTATATGTGTTTCCATCCCTTTTTCCGTGTATCCATATCCAAATCAGTATTCCGTGTGTGTGTGTGTGTATATATATATATATATTATATATATATATATATATATATATATATATATATATATGTAATATATTTTAATATACATATATGGACGGCGTTCCTCGTGCCTGGGTTTTCCTGCCAAATTCCCCAATCGCTTCAGTTTCAAACAGTAATCACCCCACAAGTTTTTCAATTGGATTTTATGACTGCGTCCGTTCCAGCGGGTCACGCGATCGCCTCCTTCCGCCCAAAAGAAAAAAGAATAAAACATCCCTTTTCTTCAACCCTCTCTTTCTCTCTTTCCTCCCCCGAAACTTCCTAAGTTTACCTCATTCCTTTCCTCTGCAATGCGTTAAATGTCTTTCCTCGGCCCCTTCAAACCCCCCCCCCCGGTTCCTGAAATTCTCCGTTCTCTGACTTTCACAGTGTACACTCCAAAATCACCCTTCCTTTACTTCCTACCCGGGAACCGTAATCTTGTTTTAAAATCTTCCTACCCCGTCCTCCCTCTACCTCCCTCCTCGACCACGGTAAGTTGGAACATTCCCGAATCATTGAGGGTGCTGAGGGCATATAAATAACATGCGTCAACTTTCCCCTTCTCACGTGGATGTGCCACTCGGCGATTATTTCGACCGGAGAGAGGTGGGGGGTTTTTAAGGCTAGGCCAGTTCCAGGGGCGTGTTTATCAAATCAGTCGTGGCTGTTTCCCCGCAAAATTCCTAATCACCGACATCCAATGCTTTAAATAGAAGTTATCTGGCAGGATAAGTGATGGAGCCACCCCTGAGGCTCCTTGCGTGGGAGTTTTGTAACATCAGCATCCTATATTCTATATTCACAGTCGTGACAAATTTATGTTTAACATCAAATACTTTCTGTTTTTAAACCGACCTGCTTTTAATAATACCTTCCACACTGCTCCATTCATATGAACATGGATCCCTGGATTCTGTGATCTCATTCACCCGTGGCTTTCCCGATCTATCCTTTCTTATCCAAGGAACTCTTGTACAAGTATTTATGTGTGTTTTCTTTACCAAAACTTTACAGTTTGAATGAATAGCTTGCCAAACCGACGGTGCTTATTTCCAATCGGTATTCTACAAGATTGGCTCAATTTTTTAAACTGTATTTTCATTTGGGCCCTTCCCGTAAGGCGCCACAATGGCGTAAGAAAATAGGACTCCAGCCTCTGAAGGGAAAATGGCGATTTCCTGACGAAAAATTGAAGACAGTAAAGAATTTTCGGAAGTCGTGCATACAATTTTTCCACAGTTAAGGACAATGTTTTGAACAAAAAAAGGACTCCTTATTTGGGTTGGTAAAACCATGTAATTCTGCCCCGAAGCCATTATTAATCATAATTATTTCCTCAGTTAAATCTTTAAAAAAGTATGATCCTAATTTTCCAGTAGTCTAATATTTTATGTCATCCACATGCCTCGAGATGATCCAAACCCTAGGATTACAATAACCACGCGAGATTACCTCTTCGTTTATAGAAAATTAATAACGGACCAAGACGCCTTCACGTTATGTTTTATTTGTAATTTCACAATATGCCAATGCCATGATCTGATAACAAAGTGATTATTTTATTTTTATTTCAATCTGAAGACTTCGTAAATTCACTCCTGCATTCTCCTCCATCCGATGGCGATTCTTTTTAATTCAAATATCTCCAGTCCCTGGGGCATGAGGAGATATTTGAATCTGGGAGTCTGGGGCCCAACAATGCCCCAGTCGCTCTAAAGCCCCGATGTGACATCTTTCTGTTCCCAAAAATAAAAAGAAGCTGGAAAGGTAACCATTTCGAAACGCTGAATAAAGTCAAAGAGCCAGTGACATGGTATCTGAACGAGGTTACCGTCAATACCTTCCAGGAAGCGTATCGCAACTAGCAGAGGGGCTGGCATCGGCGTATCGATGCACAAGGCTGCTATTTTGAAGAGTTTTAGTAATTTGCTCTTGGGTCTGCAATACATTTTTTCCCAGTATATTCTACTTATTTTTTGGGACAGACCCTGTATACGGCAAAATATGGGTGGGTAGGTATGGTTGGGGATAATAGTAATATACACTGTATATTTTGGGGTACATACAGGTATGTATGTATAGTATCATCAGGATTGGGTAGGGATGATATTAGTCGTTGTCCGGGGATTTTGGTTGTCTGAGAACAAGTATGGACACAAAATGTACAAATTAAATACACATATCTGCGAAAAGTTGGATTTTTTTAATTATTTTGCTCATTACTTGTGCTAGCATTCTGGATTAATTAGACAAGCGACTGAAGTTCCGGTCTCACTCGCATCTATAGGCCCATACTTCACTGTACATTGCAGTCGCCGCTACACTCTGTGCACGAAGTTTTCATCGTATAATTTCGTCACCGAATGTGATTATTCCTCTTTTAGGGCACCTTTTGACCACTTTTAATGACTCTTCTGTTGATTCAGTCTGCTCAGTTTGCTTTTATTTTGCGAATTTCACTGCTGCGGTGATTTTTTTCTCGATCACTCTTCTCTACGGCCGTCTGCATTCACTTCGTTCTCGCCTTTGATCGAACCGTCTTCCAGAGGTTCCGGCTTTTGATAGAGTTAGTTACTCAACGTTTCTTTCCATCTGTTTTCCTCACCCTTCTACTAGTATATTTCCGTTCGTATATCTGATGCAATTGCACTTATTTTTTCCATCTCCGAAGTTGCCTTAAACAAATTTTGAACCCTTATCTGCTATTTTTCTCCATATATTCATTGATTTCTTCGCAGAAACTTTCAATCAAGTATCCCTTTCCCTTCGTTGGTTCTCGTTTAACTTGGTGCCACAGCTTATTGCAGATTCTTCTTCATCGCTGTCGCTTTTCTGATTCTTGCATTTTCCTTCTTCGGTTGGTTCTCTTATCTTTGCCGTTATCACAGCTGCCTTACGTCCGCTCTCTTACCCTCGAGTTTGCTCCTCTGCTCCCCCTTAATTGCCTCCTCAGGATGATTTCATTTTTCCTCGCTATTGGTTTATTTTCCTTTCACGTTTTTCATCAGCGGCAACGTTGAATATTTCTCTGATATTTTCCTCCAGGGTTTCCGTGTTCTATCTTAATTAACGTTTTACCCATTTCACTTCTTAGAATGTAGGCGGCCTGTGATGGACTCTTCCTTGAGGTTAGGAAACCCGCAAAAACTTTGCTAATAGCTGAAATTAGCCAGAATTATCTCCATTATAATCATATAAATAAAAAGCTGACGATCCATTTATCACTTTTTAAGGCTTAGCTAGGAATACGAAAAAAAAGATTTTTGAACAGGAATCCATAGTGCTTCAGTGAATACATGCATTGGTTAATGAAACCACAATCCCATTTCTGTTAACCAGATTATTCAATTTCAATGGCTTAATTTTACGCACAGTTAAATATACTCTCGAAAACTATTAAATCTCAGCCATCACTGCCGAGTAGTAGTGGTGATAGTTATTAGGGGAGGAGAATTACAGCAGAGGTGATTTGGACCATTGCAGATAAGTGGATAGTTTGGTAGATGAAGGATTTTCAGAGAATGGAGGAAGGGTGGAGAGAAACTCGGTGACGGCATTAGTCTACTCTTTACAAAAATCGCCAAGGGGTACTCAATTTACCGTCCCATCCGACGGAAGGCATACTCACTTGAAAGGCTCTCCTCACATGGCACCCCAGGTAGGGATCGGGATACCAGCAAAAAAAAAAAACCTGCCAACTCCGGGATTTTAACCCAGATCATCGGGGTGGAAATCCAGTATATTAGCCATCAAACCATCTAAAAACTCCCAATCACCACCGAATTCCAGAATCGAGGTACCTATACTTATATTAAATTAGACAACGGTATAGTTCATAATTGAGGTAGGATGTAAAAGTAAATTTTATTTGAATGAGAAAGCACAATAACTTCTGTACTTCTTACTTTACCCTCCTGTTGAGTGAAGAACATTTGTAATGGTTCCTACATACCGTCGGGATTAGCAAATTCTGTGATCATCCTGACTATCATGTTTCATGATATAGAGTTGAGTGATTCATGTTTTCCAACGTGACTAGGAAAATTCTGTCACCATTCCGACGCTATCATGTTTCATTATATAGAGTTGAGTGATTCATGTTTTCCAATCCATCTATGCTTCGGAGCTGGAAAGATTCCTCTTGAACCACCTTAGTCATTTCGCTACTTATGTCTGTTATGGTTTGACACTTATTTGATTCAATTCAGTATATTTCGACTTAATTTTCATCCGTTTCAAGTTTTATTCGTCATAGGAGTATTATGTGACTGAACGACGAGTATGATCGAACTACTCGTGGGGCTGTACAGGCGTTTTTTAATTGATAAAAATTAAAATTCCTATCCATTATTTAAACGACTTTAATTAGGCGTATTTTGCGTCAGACGTCATTCCTTGGTTCACCTTTATATTCGTCTTCTTCGATACTTTGATTCTCTCTACATATTCCACGAAAATATTCTTGTTTCTAGGCGGCAGATTTACGTTAGAGGTGACCTATGATACGATCAAAGGGATAATCCATTTCCTACGTGCTTCCACGCGAAGGATGACCTTTGAATTGTCTGCCTCATGCAATTACGACGTGGTCACACGGCAAAACGGCTTCATCCTCCCGCAACGGAATTTTATACTAAGACAGCTAGAATGTCAGGTTATAAAATGCGCTGATGTTCGCATAGCCTTACGAGAATGCTACGGTATGAACATAAATGCTGATTAAATGAAGTTTATGTGGATTACAGGGTGTTCATTTGCTGTGAAATTTGATGCAATATGGAGACGAAAGTTATTGCATTGCAGGGCTTTTACATACCACTATAATAATTAAACAAGCACTTTCAAATATATTTATATATATATATATATATATATATATATATATATACACATACCCACAAGCTCTGCACTCTAACATATTATTATCTTGTAATAAAATTCAAGGGATTCCCTCCATCTCCATATGTTTTCTCACCGCGAAAAGCATGGAATGACTGAAGATAGGCGGTGAACAATCAAGAACTGCGCTGCATTTCGATTTGCACTGGATGTGCTGATGAAATTAATTCCTAAAGATATTAAATATTCCGACCGTTTTTTATATCCTTATGCTAAAAATGTGCAACGAAAAATGTGGTGGAAGGTCCACCAAATGTGGCATCAATGAACATTAAAAATACTGACCCATAGGGTTTGTTTATCGATCTACTAAAACATGAAAATCGTATAGGTTTTTTATGCAGTGTCAATATTTGCTGGGCTCTCTATGAAATAACCCCACAGAGTGTTTTACCAATCGCAACATCTCTGAACCCAGAGGCTGAAGATACGAGCAAGTCATTGACGAAAAAAACCTTCGTCGCTCACGCATTAGATAAGAAAAACGTACGGAGGGATTTTGTAAGAGCTCGATTACGTTTTTTTAATACATTTCCGTTGAGCCCAGACCCGGCATCTACGGCATTTTTAATTGATTAACTCCCTCGCGACTCTTTCATTTTTTAGCAATGCAGCGCCGAGAATAAATGAATTTTCCCCGAATTCAAACCCGGAATATAGAGTTGAAAGCACCCCTTCTCACTCCCTCCCTCTCGAAAGAGATAAAAGCGAAGCTCAGAAGTTAAAGACGAATGTAATCGGAATGAGTATTTCTTACTAAATATGACACTATCCTCGGGCGGTGCCGTTATTTTGGATAATTAATTAAGTGTGTTTACGCTTGCTGCCACCACTTCTGAGATCGATAGAAAGCACATAACGAGAGTGTTAACGTTTGCAGGAAATTTTTACAAAAACCTCCCCGTAGATAAAAAAATACACCGTTACGGTGTTCCTGCAATTAATGTAGGGTTTGCCTCGTGTCAAGAAAGTATAATACAAGGTGCGACGACATGCCTTCCATTTTTAAAGGGGTTTTGCTTTATAAAAAAGGAAGTTATGTTGCCGCACCCTGTATCTCACAGTGTAAAATCTTCCACTCGTCGATCTAAGAATACTAGACGTACAGGTATACCTAAGATTTTACTATTAAAAAGAAGTTTCAAATCGTCAAGGAATAATCTAACTAAATTCGAAATGTTCCGCCTGGCGTATCGGTAGGTAATACATCATCTATAAACGACGTCTCACACCTCCATATTGAGGTGTACGCTTTTGAAATATGAGGGGCATGCTTATCATTTTGGAAAGTCTTTTTTGGAGCCCAAATTCGTTCATGGCTTGGATTTTTAGTGACGTAGGTCTTTTCAGCGGTAGGAGGGGACGCGTAATCCCCCTCACTCAAAAAAGAATACTTTGTCGATGAAAATAATGACAAAAATCGATCCGGAGGAAGCGTTAATTTGAAATATTGGCATTTTTTTGCGTTTCCATAGCGAGTAAAAATCGTCCGAGTCCGGAATCACGTCAAGTTTAAGGTATGTGTTACGTTCGGGGGGAAAAAGACTCCCGCGCTAACAAGCACGCCATAGAAAACCGCGTGTGTAATTGATCCGTTAATCAAGCGCACATAGTAATAAGGCCAATAGTGCCACTCCCATTTTGTTTTCATTTCTCACTGCCTATTTTTCCGCTCGTCAAGGTTACGAAAGTCACACGGGAAATAATGAGAGCATGGACCCCCCAAGTCCCCCTCTTCTCCCCCCCTTCCACTCCTTTCACTTTCAATCGATTTCACCAATGCGAAACTACTCGTTCCTGACAGGCTTTCCCTCTTCCTCTCTCTCGTTAAGGCGCTCCCCTTTCTGGCGGAGAATCGAACGCACAGAAGTGTTGGAGGGAGAGGAGAGATTCCATTCCTCGCCTCCGTACAGTTCATTTATCCCTTCTCATTATCATTTGCGTCAGTTCTTCATAACCTATCATTCTCAGCTTTCCTCTGCTTGTCAATCCGTCCGAAGATTGGTTTTCGACAGCCAACCAAAGCACCTCTGTCCTCTGGCACCCACCTTAGCTCCGAAAATCGGCTACATCCCATATCTTCCCTTGTTCATACTAAAACCTGAATCATCCTCTGCGTTTTTCTTACTATTACGTATAATCCTTTCCAGTGCAACTTTCGTCAACCACTCATGCCACAAGCAAACAACCCCACGCGACCCGTCTTCTTTTGAGTACATTCCACATGGTCCATTCTTCGCCTACTTTCCTCGACACTTCTTCATTCGTCCGTCGCTCTGTCCAGCTTATCTCGGACATCCTTCTCAAGCAGCACATCTCAAAAGCTTCCAGCCGTGTCCTCTCTCTGTTTGCCCTAATCCCCGGGTATCGCTACATTATAGCAACACACCGATCACACAAAGGTCATAATCACCTTTCTTCCTCAGCGTCATGTGGAGGAGTTACAAGTGAAGAGTTCCTCATTATTGTCAGGAGCAAACTTTGTCTATGTTGTCCTACCCATTGTTTCTCATTGACTTCTTCCATCAAACTACTCGCATTTTGCTTCTTCAGTAATTAAACTCTTCACCTGTTATCACTGCCTTCGCATATCTGTACGTGCTTTGTATTGTTCTTCATTTTTTCAAATTTCACTCCAATTTTCTTAAGATATCCTTACTGGTCATCCCATACTACGGTTAACAAAAACTTTCTCCACGTCCACAAATGTCATATTTGTAGGCTGGTCCTTCATTATTCTATTCTCCAGAATCACTATCAAAGCCAGAATCCGCTACTCGGATGTCTCTCCCTCTCCTAAAACCAAATTGGTTATTCCTTCCAAACTTATTTCCAAAAAACCAAGCACAGATGTATGTCAGGATATATTTCTCCGATTATGTTCTATTAAATGAACTTGCTTGTGCATTGCCTCGTTTCTTTTGTTTACTCGTACACGATCGTATTGCATTGGGTTTCCGCAATCGGGATCAATGGAAATCCTAAACAGGTGTGAATGGATAGGTATTGTAAGTTTTATGAAGATTTTTTTCCAAATTGAGTACTTAAAAGGTGACTCGTTAACTGTCACAATGCTTCTGTTCTCACTCAACGATTTTTTGCGTCTGAATCCTTATGCTCATTGCACTTCTAATCTTCTCGAGTAAAAGGTAAGTGAAATTATAAAAAATGAAATTAATAAAATCATTAGCTATCCTGTTTTTGATGCGACAATTAGGTGCCATAAGTGTTGCCTAGTTTTAGTCCGTGAATTGAAAATTCAATGCGATAGATATGAGATGAGAATCAATATAAATAAACCTTAAGTAATGTGGTTTTCCAGAAAGAGAAAGGCTAAGTTAAACTTGAAAATAGTCGGTCAAAAATTCCCATCTCAGAGGTGTTTTTCACCAAAATGGTCGAAATAGTAGGGACGTAAGGAAAGAATTGCGTTTAGCAAAGAAACTTTCACAAGGAGAAGGGAATTGATCAGAGGGATATTGAGTAAATATCTTTGTTTATCTAAATATATTTTTATCTAAAAGACTTTGATATAGAGCGCAGTTATGTACGGCGCGGAAATATGGTTATTGAAGCAGGAGGATGGACGTAGATTTGGAGGCTTTTGAAATGTGGGTGTGGAGAAGGATGAAGCAGGCTAAATGGACGGAAAGGAAAACAAACGAGGAGGTGCTAGAAATGGTTGGCGAGGGGAGGGGATTGTTGGGATAAATCACAAGGAGACACAAAAATGAATGAAGGGTGTGCTGATCAGCAGTGGGATATTGAAGGCTGTTATAGAGGGAGAATGTTAGGCAAGCATGGAAGGGGCAGGAATAGGATAGGGATGTTGGACGGGATGAGGGGAGGAAGAAGTATTCGGAGAAGAGGGGGGCTATTGAAGAATTGGATGTTAAGTTGTGTTTTGTTAGGTGAGACTAGATAATTATTTGGCAGTCTATCCAGAATCTACCTTAACTCGTAGATTACCTAATTAATTAATAAGTGTAGCCAAACTCCCGGATCCGCAGAGTATGCATTTGCATCGGAATCCGTATCCTTGCACCATCCCCACCTCGCCTTATGCGTCGATTTCGATTCGACGAGGCACTGACGTTTTTTTCCAATCGTTTTGCAACACTCTCAATTGAAAATATTATCGCATCAATTTATACCCATCAAATTTGTCATGTTCTACTCTTATAATTTAATTCCAACTCCTGGGGGAAATACTCGAAACGATATCGGTGAGATAACCTATTTAAAAATTAAGCGAATAATTATTTTTTTTCATTTCTGTTTGTTTATTCGCAATTCTTTATTGTATGTAATTAATCCGTGAGGCTGGTATTAATCTCGTTATTACAAAATTAGTTTTGAGGAATCGAAGTTAGCAGAGTGAACTTTTTTTTTAGCGTAACAATATTTTTGCAGAAAAAACATATCCATGCGTATACATTCCCTAAGTTCTCTCCACTCGACGAATAATTTTTATTTCCACAGGGAAATTAGGCTAATTATCTCGGTTCAGAAAGCAAACAGTGAGGAAAACACAATAGAGAGATTCATGGAAAATTCTTCAGTGACGGGAAAAGGACGCACTATATTTATTCTTCCTAAGTTGAAAGAAGTGACATCATGTAAACAAGGAGTAACTGTTATGAATAAATCAAAAGAGATTGGAGAATAATTAAAATAAATCGTTCAAGATATGTCATGTGATTACAGTAGACCTATATTTTGGTTACACTGAGAAAAAAAGTGGATAGGTCGAGAAGATAGCGAGAGGGAAAATTCTCTGCTTCTTTCGTAAGGCATCAATTGACTCTCTAATCATCTCTGTCCTCTTTATCTACCTTTCCTTCAGTGATTCGTCTTTATACAGTGTCTCTTTCTAACATATTCTCCATAATATCTTTTTGATTTTATTAAATTTTTCAGCATATATCTCTCGTCTACAATTCTTCTTAGCACATATTTCTAATTATATCACTTTTTCTTTTTTCCAAGTAATCACAATTTCAAAATTTTGAAAGCATTTCTCTTTCTTATGCTTCATGGTTCATACGTCAGCGACAAACCAAGCAAAACATTTCGCGAATATTTTTTTTTGTTTTGCACCGTTACTTGACTCGCCTTAACTAGTCCTTGAAAGTTGCTCAATGGCGTTTTACTTGGTATACCTGTTTTTATCCTCTCTGTCCAGCTACGCTTAAAATTTAAGGTAAATGTACTTTCTAGGTTCCTACAAACTCTCTTTCACCTGTTTTAGTTTATTTCCCTCTAGCCAAATATTTACCCCTCCATTTCATTGTACATTCTCATAAATTTTTGTTGTCAATATCTACGGGTGCATTCCAAATTCTCGCCCTACTAGCATAATCTTTTAACATTGGTTGTATTTTCTTCTATGTCTCTGCCTCGCCGTCGGCATACTTGCTATATCATTTTTTCCTCCAATTATAACAATTTTGTCTCTTTTGGATGTAATTTTCTACAATTTATCAATAAGTGGGCTTATTTTTATCATTCATGGCGAAAGATTTAGCCAGAAAAATTCAGTGGGACAGCTTCAATACCAATCTCGCTTAATAGTTAGGTGGAGGCATGTGGAAATTGTAGGACCACGAGTTTCGTTTGGTGGAGGCGTCAATGAGAACAGCTTGAGGCCTACTGAGAGGCTGGTAAAATAATCCACTCTTTCTTTTTACCAAGTAGTTATATGGAGTAAAACTTTGAACCTCTTAGAAAGAGGGTTATCTCACCGGGTGATTGAAATTGATCCATAGTGAAACTCGAAAAATCTTCCTTGAAATCTCGAACTTGCTACGGAATTTTTCAACGGAACTAAGAAGTTAAATATCTCGGACCTCGAAGCCGTCTCAGACCTGAGAAAGAAATGAATTTTCATGATTGTTCGTCAAGACAGAAATATCCCAGGAGGCAGATATTTTAGATTTGGGGCAGTTGCGAATGAGACGGCTTTAATTACAGAAATAAATTGCGATACATTGAGGAAACTCTTTCTTTATTCCCTTATTCACTACGTTATCATTATCTATATCCACCTTTCAGTCAACAAAAATACTCTCCACCTTTATACCTCGTTATCATTCGATCATTCGATAGTTATTGCTGAACAATATTAATGTATAATTCCCTCTCGTTTGTTAAACTGTCCCGAACAACCCTTTCGAAGGTTTGTTCTCCACAGAGTGATTTGCTGACATCATTGTTCAAATACCTTGTTCTTTTTCCTCTGGTTTCTCATCTGTTATAAAAGCTATCATTGATTCCGCGGATCTCCCTTCCCACTGTCAAAATTTGCATTGCCGACTGGTAATTTCGGCTACCCACGACTTACTTTTCGCTCCAATTCCAAATTCCGTACTTTCAGTCCAACATCATCACCTACCTCTGTACTCCATTCTCCCTACCTCTACTTCCACGCTCATTTGCATAAATTTAGGCGAGAAAAATCATGGCAAGATTTAAAATACCGATCCTTTTAGCCTATTGCATGACTTAAAATTTTAATACTCATGATCAATCATAATTAAGTATAATTGAGACGAGTCGAAAGAAGAATGCTATAACGGAGGAGTATGGAGAAATATCAGTAACATTGAAGGCGTGATTCTTGTCATTATTTAAAGTCAGGCCGAATGTTGACGGTTGATCCCCCAAAGAGAAAAGTATTTACTCGGAAAATTGTTTCCTTCATAACCCTCCAAAAGGTGAAAAGGTTTTTAATTAGGCTCATTCAACTTTCGGATCGTCATAAGTTGAAGAGCTGAATTTACAAGTAATTTAATGAACCCCCATAAATATCGGTACTTATCAGTATTTTCGATTATCTGAATATAGTGTGGTACGTAGAAGAACGTTTCACTTCACCTTGACCGTTATAATGTGTATTTTAAATAACATTCGATTAATTGTGATGGTGTGAAATCCATACAAAATACCCTAATGTCATCTGTTATTATTATTGTTGGTAATCGACTGGTGTAGGTAGGTTTTAGATGATCCGAAGCTACCAAATAGTACAGCGATAATTCCCTTGTCTCTCTTGCCAAAACACAACCATAAATCCAACATTCAAGCCCCTCTTCAATTCCTACCTTCATTCCGTCCAACATCCCTTTCCTACACCTTCCTCGTTTGCCTGCCATTCTCTCCTCTGTCACAGTCTTCAACATCCCATTTCCAACCAATATGCTCTGCATTCATCTTTCCTTCCGCTTTTCCTTATCCTATTATCCTGGGAACATTCCCTGCTGGTGGGATCTAGTTTTTACTGGCCACCGAATAAGAGAACTGGTCGGGCGAATGAGTGGGTCGCTCAGAGGAATGACCCGAAGAAGGTCACGGCTGACCTTGGGACCCCTGGGGAAGGAATAACCGAGCGGCAATAAGTGTTTAAGGAGAGTGGAGGAGGCTATAATACGATAGAGGAAATGAGAGGGACCAAGGTTGCCAACACACAGGATTTGGAGCTGGGGCTCAATCCAAGCGGCCATAGAAGTGCTTAACCACCGGTAAACTTGTGCCGAATTGGCGTGCCTTAAACAGAAATTAAAATCATTGCATTTATATCCCAAAAATCTAAACACAGTGGTGTCATAATTGAAGTTTAGGTACAATTTATTGTCTCCTTTATCGAGATTTTTAACCGAATTGTGCTGAATCAGTACTTCAACGCATAATATCTTTTGAATCGGACTTTGAGATGAAATTTTTAGCTGTTTCTTTTGTATTTGGCCTAGCGTAACGACAGTTTTGGTTGGGAAACTCTCTTGTTTCGCAAAGAGAGCGAGCGACACTTGGAATTTGAGACGGACACAGCACGCCTAAGTTTTATTAGGACACAAAATAATTACAGTGACGCCAAAATAATATTGGCAGATTCGACCGCGGAGTAAAATAAGAGAGACAGTCAACTATATATATATATATATATATATATATATATATATATATATATATATATATATATATATATATATATATATATGTATATAACCATAACTATAAACGCAGTAATCAACCCGAAGGTCGGTTTAGTAGGTGATGGTAGAGTGCACCCAGTACAAAGCCCTATGCGGCGTGTGAAATTCACACATCAGGGTAGGTGGGCCAGTTCCTTTCCCTGTGCCGGTTATGGTTTCCCAGGAAGACCTGGTACCCGAAAAACCACAACGCTTTGGTGGAGCTTCAGGTGCCCAGAGTGCCGAACCCGGGACCCTCCGGTCAGCAGTCCAATGCTCTACCCAATGGACTACCACGACCCATATATATATACACGTGCGAGTTACATATATATATATACACGAGGGTCATCCGGAAAGTAGTACCCGTTCGTGAAATAAAGACACAAAAGTAAATATTAACAAACATAAAAAATTTTATTTGAAAGAGGATACTTTAAACTACTTCTCAACATAATCTCCAAGCAAATTAAGGCATTTGTCATAACGTGTGACAAGTTTCTGTATTCCTGCTGCATAGTCCTTCGCCGCCAGCTCATTGAGATACGCGAGGGACCCATCTTGCACAAATTTTTGCATAATGCAGATGGTGTTTAACAATTTCATGAACAATTGTTCGAGAAACATTGGGAAAATGCTCACAGATGTCATCAATTGTGACGCGCCGATCGTTCCTCACGAATTCGTCAACTGAGCTCACCAGTTGGTCTGTAATGACAGACGGTCTCCCCGAACGCTCATCGTCGTGTGTGTTCCCCCTCCCCATGTTGAAGTTGCGACACCACCGCCGAACAGACGACTCGTCCATTACATTGTCTCCATACACCTCCTTTAATTGGCGATGAATATCACATGGGCGAACGTTTCTTGCATTGAGGAATTTAATCACTGCCCTCACTTCACAACTGGCGGCGTTCTCAATTTTTTTAAACATTGTAAACAATCACAGAAACAACACAGGCAATGCTAGCGTCACGCAACTTGGCTCAGAGAAGGCAGACAAGCCACTGAAGCTATCTGACCTCGTCCAGCGGCTACTCGCGTCGTCAGCACTTCATGCGGCACGAACGGGTACTACTTTCCGGATGACCCTCGTATGTATGTATATATATATATATATATATATATATATATATATATATATATATATATATATATATATATATATATATATATATATATATATATATATATATATATATATATATATATATATATATATATATATAATATATATATATATATATATAATATATATATATAATATATATATATACAAATATATAAAAACACAGATGTAGATTTTTAGAATATAGAGACACAAAGAAAGGACACTCACAATTTGTTATTTTACGTTTCGACAGCACGGCTGTCGTCTTCAGAATGGCATATATATATATAACTCGCACGTGTGCTCGAGTGTTTTTTTGGTCGTTCAATCCTAAGATTGGTTGATTGCAGCCCTCCATTCTACCCTATCTGATGCCTTACTTCCTGGTATTTTTTGCAATGCACTTTCTTCTTTATTAGTCCCATGTATTTATTCTTTGGCCATCCTCTTGGAACTTTCCCCTATATATTTCCTTCTATTATATTCTTCAAGAATCCATTGTGCCTCCAGGTGTGGCCAATCCATCTGGTTCTTCTTTTCTCTATGTCCGCTCTATGTCTGTACTTGTCTCTATGTCTATACTTCTGTATACTTCTTCATTTCTTATTTTATCCGTCCATTTGATCTTAAGCGTCCTCCTCCAGCACCAGGTTTCGAAGGCTCCTAGTATTTTCTAGTCTATTTTTCCGATGGTCCATGCTGCTGATCCATAGAGTGCCACGCTCCATACGAATGTTTTCAAATATTGTAACCTCCTCTGTAGTTCTATCTTCTTTGAACACAGCAGTTGTCTTTTCATTGTGAATGCTCTCTTAACTTGAGCTATTCTTCGCATGATTTCTGCAGTACTCTACATTCCCTTGTGATGGTACTTCCGAGATAGGTGAAGGAATCCACTTGCTCTAATTTTCGTCCTTTCAGTGTGGCTACTGTGTATTCTGCTTCTCTCTTCCACATAATAGGATGTTGGTCTTCATCTTGTTTATGTTCATGTTGTATCTTTGTATAACTTGATCCAATACGCTTTGATGCCTTTGAAGATCCTCCTGGTTTTCTGCTATCATTGTAATATCGTCGGCGAAGCGCAACATGTTTATCTCCTCTCCATTGATCCTCCTAAATCCACGCAATACGATCCCTTGCGCTTCTCTTATTGCCTCCTCCAGGCAGATGTTGAACAATGCAGGTAAGAGGTTGCATCCTTTGTTAATTTTAGCCTCTATATGGCATCCATCTCTCGTTCGCATTGTGGCTTCTTGTTTCTTGTATAGCTGATAGGTAATGCATATACGCGTGCTATATTAGCGAGCTAATATACCTTATATTTAAACGCATGAATGAATGAATATTCCTGCATGTATTTGTGGTATTCTAACTCATTCCACCACTCGATCGTGCAGCGGCTTGCATGCTATTGTATATAGCGGGATATGGATGAAAAGTAAAATTAAATCTTTTTTCCTTACATCTTATTGTTTTCCAGATTGATAAAATACAAAGGAATGAAGGAAAGGAAGTAAGAAATGGAAAAGGAAAACTATCAGTTCATTTTTTTTCCCGGGCATGCTAGTTATTTGCTGATTGAAATATGTTTCCCATCAATAAGAACTTTTGAACGGGAAAAAAAAACGTTTCCACGTCTTGCTTTATGTAGTTGTCTTCCTTTGTCAAAAATTTAACTTACACATACGTCATACATACGTCAAAGGGGTTTAATCCTTAACCTTGCTATAAGTGTGTCAGTTTCATTTGCCATAATCCCTGTTGAAACGAAAACAATATTTGCGTATTTATAGCTTGTCTGAATATTAAATGAATATTCTCTCAGGCTAATATAGTCACATAATAAATAGTGTATATGTATGGCATACCGTGCCAAAATAAAATTTGTCTTAGTTATATTAGGTGGTTTTGGCCATGATAACTCCAATTTCCAATGCAAATGTCTACCCTCGGTTGCGTACCAAATTTGTTCAGGGAAGTGAATCGTTGCCGTGGTTTACGCCAGACTTCGTCGAACCTCCTTCGTTTTACGCAACTGAATTCACGCGTATTCAATCGGCCGTTGCTGGTTAAATTATTTCTCAGGGTGCATTGAATATAACAGAATTGGAAACATTCGTAAATTTTAAGGCACTGTAAAGTGATTGCAGTTGTATAGTCCATTAAATTACATAATACGATCAATGCTCACTATAAAATAATCAATAAATTACGTACTGACCTCAAAATATTTTTTCAATTTAAACCCAAAACTATTTCCGTAAAAAGTATTCATGTAATGGTTTTACCCATCAGTAGGAATCGTGGCGATCAAGTACCTATTGAGATATGTCCTCCAGGAGGTTTGCAAGGCGCTCAAAGCCTCTCTCATGTTCACAGCACACGCGTGCTATAAACATTTCATCGATATACATGCACTGCCAAAAATACAAGTTTAATGATACAACAATAATACAAGGACAGAAACTGAGTCAGTCAATTCAATTCTGATATCCAATTATAATTTGCATTTTTAAGTGCTGAGAGTGCTTCATCGTGAAATATAAAATTTACACCTATTATCGGTATAGCCCATGCCCCTCGCGCTTATCTCACATTATTAATTAGCAAAAGAAAAAGTCATAATGAAAACTTAACGACCACCTTTATTAAATTAAAAGATTAACTGTTTCAATTATTTTAAGCAAAATTAATTTTTTAAATAATATTCTTTGCATTCACGAATGCCCAATATCATAAGAAATAATTTTAAAATGTATACTGGAAACGATATGCATTGAACTCCAATTTATTACCCAAATCTATCATACTTTTATTTTAATTTTGATGGGAAAAATTTATCACTTTTGAATGGATAGGTTCTCAGCAGTCGGGATTCGTTTCTCTACATTAGAGTGAGAGCAATCAGTCATAAATCCGCGTTGCATGAAATATAATTGTGTAGTTCAGCAATTGAAATCTGAAAATAGACAAGGATGTATTCATTTTCCAGAAGCGAAGATTTTTTTTGAATAATTGAAAGGTATAATTAACTTGTTTCGGTCTCTCGATAGATTGGTTAACTTCATTGTAGGATTTTTGAACTAGAGAACGTGAAAAATTCAAATATTTTGACATCGTTTTTTATTTAAAATTAGTTTGCACCCGGATAACTTGATATAATTAGTCATTTGTGACAGGGGAATACACCGCTTTGATAACTACGAACAGTGCGTATAAGTGGACGGCTATTACGTAGATATGTAAAGTATGTTGGTGGGGAATTAAAGCCGTCATAAAAACACTTTTCTCGGCGAATACATCTTTTTAAATCACCAAATTTCCTTTACTTTTCGAATATGTCTCAAATATTGATGCCATCCGATGAATCGGAAGGGGTGATGGCTATAGTAACCGTTCACTGTCTTCTGTGATCCAAAATGTTTCCCTAATGCTTTCACCTACTGCGTGGATACTCCCGAGTTCAAATCCTTGATACTATGTTTGGATAGGCCAATCCAAAAATCTAAGCCGTATGATTTTATATTTGCTAAAACTTCATTGGAAGTCGAATTGTGGCAAAGGGAAAGGTACTGGACCTCCTACGACCTTAAATAATCAATTTCATTCTGCCTAAGGCTTAGGTCGGGGTTAATCTATCCTCACACCAATCAAAACCAGCCTTAGGATTGATTACTGTGGATGATGAATAGTGACAATCCGTAAAGTCAATAAATAATAATCCACTTGCTTTGAAATGCCCCAAAAAATGACCTAATTAACATGTAAATGTACTCGATGTACTCACCATTTGAAAAGAAAGCACTAGAAGTCGACTTTAGAAACATAATAGGAGAAAAATTGACCGGTAGATCCCAAGAGGAAGAGTAAGAGATAAGTACGTAGAACAAATAAAGAAAAAAGCAAAAGAGAGAGGTATTAGGGGGTGAGAGGGAATTATCACTGAGTAGAGAAGAATAGAGTAAACTTTTGATAGCATTTCCTAGGAGAAGCCCACAGATACTATTGACGACTAAATAATGTAACATAACTATTAAAAAATGTATCTTTTATCTTATCGTCTCCATCATACGTTTTCAATCTGCCTAATGTTATCTTCACGCCTCCTTTTCGTCAAGTTTTGTCTTTCAAATTTCGTTTCTCCCTTGTGTCTCGAATTTTTCCAAACTTAATTTTGATTAAAATTCTTACCTTTCTCTAAGGTTTCAAACGACTGCATTTCTCTCTGGGCATTACCTGTTTTTCGTTGATATTCCGCCACATCTTTTCAATTTGTACCTATTGATACTTACGTTGCACCCAATTCATTTTGTTTCTTCTCTTTCATTTGGCATCCACACTCCGTCTCATTTACATTCCCTATTGTTGCACAGCTCTATTTTTTAACGTCAAATTTGCCAACGTAATAATTTTTAAAACGGAAATGGGATAATGTTATTTCAAATTATTGATCATGGGGGGTAGTGGAAATGCAAGTTGTGTAGATAGAAAGACGAACGAGCGAAGTTTTTGCATATGTTAAAGGTAGGGAGGACTTCAGTGAAAGAATTTTGAAGGGGTGTCTGGGAAAATTTTGCCAAAGAAGACATTTTCAAGCTAAATCGAATGTCGAGAAATCGACACCATCCGCCATAGTGCGAAAAAGACATCACAAACGTCAAAATCCAAATTTTCTAGGGAAATGAATGGAGTGAGTGAATATGTGGTTGGCGAACTGAATTTGTGCTTGCCGAATCACTTTCATGAGTGTTGATACAGTACTACAAGGATGGATGGTGGAAATGCTTTGGTTTCTCGCTTATCACGATGGGCGTTCTTCAAAATTGTCAATTGTACCCAACGATCCATTTCATCAACTCGGTAAGCTCATTTCCGGCCGTGCCTGAAAATAGCGAACCCTTAACGCCTAACACCCACACATCCACCCACCCTCCCTCCCTCTCCGCATGAATTAATGAAAGCGAGTGGATAGGTACGCTCCCACCCCCTCCCGCCCTCCTCTCCACCCCATTCCCCTCCAATCCCTCAACTCGGCGAAATGACGTTGAATGAGCATGGTTCCGGGACACTGAAGAGTTGATACGGACGCGTCTTGCGTGAGCCATTTGAATGAATGAGCGAACGTTCGCCCGCCCGCGCGCAAGCGCTTCGGAGGGGACAGGGATATCGGTTTGGGGAAGAGGAGCCCTCTCCCCAAGCCCTCGCCCAGAGATAGGGAGGGGAAAGAAAAAAGAGAAAAATGATATCCAATAGCCTTCAAGTCTGAGGGGGTGTACTCTTCCTCTTCTCATCCCACCCCCCGCGCTCCACGCCCTCCGGGGATGTTCTGGGAAAATATTTCCCGCTGCTCCAAGCACCACCCATCCCAATTTCGGTCCCGTATCGTTCGATTTTCTTTTATTTGATGGAAGAAAAATCCTCGACCTCCGCCGATAAAGACGGGATCCTCTGCGAGATATTACGATTGAGTTATTTTTTATTGAAACTCAAAGGAGGCATCGAGGAAATTTTGAGAGGTAAAGGAAGGTTAAAGGATTGGTAGTGACGTGTAAATTATGTCAAGGCAATAGGTATCGTCGGAAATGAGCTTGTGGAGTTTGCCGTTTACCTTGCATTTTATTAAAATTACGCATTAATGGGCATTAGTTTTACTATATTCCCCGTCGTAATTTTTTGAGTAAATGTAAGGTGGAGAGTAAGGTTAGGTTGTGTGTATAGTTACACATTCTAGACATATTAGTGAAAAGTTCGTCCATTCACGTCAGAAAACTGGGGAAAGTATGCATTAGACCAAATGAGAATAAGAATAATTAACGAATAAAAATGACGAGTGGTTTTTGAGAAAGGGTATTGATGTTTGATTGATATTTTTTAAGCCTGTCATCTCATTTTTTCACTCTCACACGGAGAGCTAAATCGCCTGCATCAATCATGAGCAGTTCAAGACCAGCCGTAGCGGAAACCCCGGATGGATATTAATTTTGCAACTACGTTTTTTTCCTATCCTACTGTCGGGATCGTCGGATCAAATGGGATCGTTCTTGCTCGCAAATTGCGGAGTTCTAGGAGATTAAACTTGGAGAACGCGGTGGAAAGCTGTTAACATTTAAATTTGACTGTAATACATGTACACAGATTGCTAAATAATAAAATAGGTCTATCGGTAATGTTGGCAAACGCATAGAGCGTATACAAACACATATGCACTCATTTCAACTTGCAGTTAAATGTTTTTTCCATCACGGTGGAGTTTCTAGCTCCGCCTCTGGATACACATACTAACTCATTAGTGTAGTACTCACAGTTTTGCCTCCCCATTCACTATGTCCTCGAGGAATGACGAGTATGTAGTAGTTTCAAGTCCCATTTTGTGAAAATGTTTCGTAATCTAGGGTATTTTTTTTATTTTTCAGATTTATTTTTAGTTAAGTTTCCGACGGATATTCATTCCGACCAAGTCTTCCGGTATCTTGGAGCGTTGTAATCAATAAATTATTGCCAACGATATAGACGTTGAAATTTTGATTGAAGCGTGAGAATGTGGTAAATGTGTACCGAGGTGTTTTATTTAACGCGAAGGATACAGTGGGCATAGAAATTATTTGATCATTTCAGTTCCCTGAGAGAAGACTTTTGCTATTACCAATGGCGTTTTTAAAAGAATGTGTATCTTTTGTCATTATTTATTTTCGTGAACTCTTTAAAAACGAAACGAGTTTTATATGAACGATGCGTCACTCCAATTGTGTCACGCATGAGATATTTTTATGAGTGGATAAATTTGTCGACTAATTGCGAAAATTTCGTCGGGAATTTGATCGCGTGATAAAAACCACTGCCGGCTGCTTCCGCGCGATAACGTACCTATCGGGGAAAATTTCGCTACCCATTTTTATTAACTCTTTCTAAAAATATCTCAGTTGCCATTAATGAACAAAAAAGAACAAATTTTGATGTATTATATAAAGATCAAGTCTCATTTTCAGCGAGAAATATTGCTATACCGTATGCAAATCCATTCTTCGGCTATGATATAAGATTCGTTGCCGGTAAAACGATTAAAAAAACGAATTACCCTATTGTTAAAAATAATAATTCGATGCATTTGATTATTTACTCATGAAATAAAATATGAAGAATATTTTTGAGCGAAATAACTGCTTGTTTGTCCATGGCTTAAGTAAACATCCATGTGTTATAAATGAGTTGCGAATTAGATGTAAATCAGAAATGGTGAATTTTTTTTAAGTAACGGTTTCACAAACGGAATGGAGAGGGTCCCCAATATAACTGTAATAAATGAGAAAGTTTCTCCAATTAATTTATTTGATAAAATAACATTAATGCTTACAATTAACTGTTCACCCACTTCCCACACGAAGCAACGGTGAAAAAACGCAAATAATGGATTTGTTGGTTGGTATTGTACGTATTGACAATCTATGGCATCGAATGAGGTTTCTGACCTGTGGCATCCCTGCTATGGTCACCCTTATAGCTCACCATTTCGCATATGTCCGGTAACAATCGTCTTTCCAGAAATAACGCTTTAATCTCAATATGTAATCTTGGGCAGTGCTTGCAGATGAATTGATCATGATTTTAGCAAAAATACTGCCATCATTCGGCAAATTTCCTTATTTGTTTGAAATTACGGTTCAGGGGCGAGTAAAAAACTTGCAGATCGGATAGTACCTTTACGGCCCTAGAGCGAAAGTTATTTTGACAAATATTTTAGAGAGTGATTGATATCGGCATTAAAATAGTCACAAGAGTTTGACTTATGCAAGGAAATAAAAATGCAACCTAATCCCATAACTGAATCACTATCTTCTGAACCAAAGTTCTTCGATGAGGAAGCCTGATTTTTTTAAATATTGGTGGATCAAATTTATATGGTCACAAGAAGAAATTGGTAGAAACGACTCATAAATAATATGAAAAATATTAGTGATTCAAAAGTGAATTTTACACGAAGGACCAGATTTTTGAACTCGACTTTTTTTTATTACAACTTTTTTAATTGAAACACAGGTTGTCCAGATAAAAATCTTAGTGAAATCGCCGTTTCTACATGCTCATTATTAATTAAGGCTTTAGAATAGCTTTTTGAGGCTTCATTAGGGCAAAGTTAACCAAGAATGCCGTATAACTGTAGCTAATTTAAGTATTAACTATATATACAAATTATCAAATAGAAATGGATTTTACATTGTCTGTCCCAAAAAAAGTAGAATTAATCTGGGAAAACCTTTATTTCAGATCAAAGTACAAATTACTAAAATTCTTCAAAATAGCAGCCTTCAGCATCGATACACCGATGCCAGCCCCTCTGCCAGTCGCGGTACGCTGCCTGGAAGGAGTCGACGGGAACCTCGTTCAGGCACCTCGCCACGACCATGATGTTATCCGGCGTTCCAAAATGGTTTTCTTTCAAGCTCCTTTTTATACTTGGGAAGAAAAAGAAGTACGGCTGAACCACATCGGGGATGGCCGTAGGATGGATGGGGCAGCATTGCTACCTTGTGATTTCCCAGGCACTCGGTCACGAGGAATATATATATATATAATGTCACATCATATTAGCCTTTATATTAGTGTGATAACATAAATACATCTGAGTTCCTTTGGATGGTATTTGCTGCAAAATGCCGGTTTAGACTCGTTACCATACCATCAGAGACGGTAAGATGTTCACAGTTTTTATTATTTAACCAGGTGTTCATGAGTGCATTTTATCTCATACTTGAGTAAAATGCAGAACCAATCTGTATCTCAAGGTCTCAATAGTTCTGCCTGCGCAACCAAAATTGGTTGCGTAGGCAGAACCGACATCTCTAAGACGCAATGACGAGCCTAGATTGGACGTTTCCCTAGAACATGGAATTCCAGCGGATGAAATAAGTGAGAGAATTGCTTGGAGCAAAAAATATTTTACACCCGAGGGGAGGAAGGACGACCGGGAGAAGGGGGTGGCGGGTGCAATCGTCCCCTTCGCCGCCACCATCGCTGCCTCCTCGCTCATCCGTCCGCTGCCGTTTTTCGCCGGGACGTCAGAACCAGCCCGGGAACGACAGAACCGCCGCAAGCCCACCTTGATCCGAGGCAACGCAACACTCGAAAACTCCCGCACCCCATGTAAGGGGAGATTTTCTGGCGATGCGGAATCAGTTATCCACCTAGCTTAAGGGTCTACAAATAAATCTTTAGGTAGCGTATTGCAGTATAATGTTATTGGTATTCTCCCGGTTAAGGTATGTTTTGGATCGACACAGCCTATACAACGTTGCATACACGAGACAGTATCGTACTTACCTTCTCTCCTAGCAAAACTTAAATCCGGCATCCGACACTATAATAAGCCCCTATTCATTTCCGCAAACTTTCTTTCTCACTCCATTTCGTCCAATATGTCTATGTATATGCACAGCACTTCCTCGTGTGTTTTCCTTTCGGTCCATTTCATATTCTTCTCCACATCAATATTTCAAAAGCTTCCAATCTACTCCTATCATCCTGCTTTAGTGACCACGTTTTCCCGCCGTACAAAACTACGCTCCATAGAAAAGTTTCCATGAGCCTTTTCTAAACATCCTTACTCAACGTCCCTATTATCAATTCCCTCCTCCTCGTGGAAACCTTTTGGACGAACGTAGTTGTTTCTTATCTCCCTACTGCTTTGACAATTTTAGTACAATAGGTATGGTATGATAATCAATCATGAGAGAACAAAACTATTGAGATACTCAAGAAATGGGGCAGGAAAAACAGTTCACATATCTGGGAAGTGTTTTGGGTGAGGGTGGGCTAAGTGGTGATATATTAAAGGAGTATTGCATTAGGTAAAGAAGCATTTACGAAGAGGCGGGAGTTAATGACAGTTACCCTAATTAAAGATGTAAAGAAAAAATTTGTAAAAATTTTATATGAAGAGTGGTTTTTGCACGACTCGGAAACTTGGTCATGGAAGCAGAAGGATACGCGTAGTTTGGAGGCTTCTGAGATGTGGATGTGGGGAAGATTGGAAAAGATAAAACGAACGGAAAGGGCAATCAACAATGGAGTTGTAGCCATGGCGAGAACGAAAGAAGGACGGATGTTGGGAGAAGTTTGAAGAAGGCAAGACAATTTAATACGAGAAATACTGATGGGCAGTGGAATGCTGAATAAAATAATAGAGGGGCAAATTCTGGGAACTAACTGGTGATATGGAATAAAATAGGTATGATGAATAAAATAAAGGGAGGTAGAAAGTATGCCTAGCTAATGAATGCAATATGTACATGGGGTATAACGATTTTTTTGCGTCATATTATTGAGGGCTTATACATTCGGTGGTGTTGGCAGCCGGAGTCCATTAAACATCTAGCCTAAGCCGGTAGACTACAACTACTACTATTAATAATTATAATTCATGTTGAAATTGCACTCTCAAACAAATTTTTTATTATTACATCAGAGTTTCAGTTATTTCGGTCAGCTTTTGGCCAATTTCAGGAAAAAGATACAATAGAGAGATTGTTTCTTTGGTTTCCATAAGGATGTGTTCGCACGTATTGCACACCAGAATTTCCTCTAGCGGCGGTCTCATTTCGACGATTTTCGAACACTTTACCCGTTTCATCCGGAGAGTATTTTCCATGGGGTCAAAGAACTTCCACGTCGCGACCAGAACCCGGATATGTCACATGATATTGCAATTATACGAGGAAATCATCCAGATTGATTCGATATTAGAATGGATAAAAATCGACCAGTTAGGCATTTCTGTCTTGTAGGCAATAGGGTTGACGTCAACGGCGAATCCAGGGTGTGTCCATTGCTGCTTCTAATTCTTCCCAAAATATTCCGTGCGTAATGTGGGGGACACTTAGCAATTCGATAAAAGGGTGTGATGATGATTTCGAAAGGGCCGGTGAAAGGGTAAATTTTAGGTGGAATATAGGGATGCTTAGGTTAAAAATGCAATGAATAACACCAATTTGGCGATTAGTAGTGTAATTTTTGTTAAAAATTCCAATAGTTTTATTACTCGCATATTTTTTGTTGGAAAGAGAACTCCCCAAATTAAATGCAACAATTTCCGTCAAAAGTTACTGTTGCGACATCTCCCGCAGTTACTTTTGGAATGTCTCCCTCAATTGGTTGGTTTTAGTGACAACTTCTTTTCTATTTTATTTCCTTTATACAATCGACAAAAAAGTAACACCACGGATTGAAAATCAGCTGTGAACTAAACCGCTTAAACTAATTTTTTTAATATAATTCCAATCGCCGGAAAACTCTCATTTCCTGTAACATATTCTTACCCCAGTCTATTATCCCTATTAAAGTTTAATTTTATTTTAATAAATAATGAATGAATTCCCCAGGTTGAATCTCCTCGATATTACAAAACTTATCCTGTATTTTTGGTGAGGGGAGAGTTTATATATTTTCTTTGGTTTTCAGGGCAGTACTGTTAATTTGAAATACTATCAATATGTTCACTCCAATGCATCAAATGATGTTCAAAATTACCATTTCGTGTTTTATCATGAGTTGGACATTATTCTCGTAAGTGACATCGCTTGAACTTGCTGACGATAGAAATCGTTTGAGACGTGACCCTGATGAATATTTTAATGCATAATTTAGTACCCTGCAAGCTACCGCTAGGTTGTTTGATGGAGGGTGAATACACGCCAGACTAATTTTGACCCAAATGAAGTCATAATAAAACTTTTTAATTCCATATGTAAGCACTTTCCACACTATATGTGGAATTACAAAGTTTTATTTTGACTTTATTCATCATGGAACGATTTCACAAAGTTACGCATGAAACTATTAAGTTATCACTCTAGACTAGGTTCGTAATCTCTTTTCTGTTAATGTTAACATTGCAGAGTCCCTAAATAATTTGCCAATAATACGCATTAAACTAAAACACCCATTTCTGAAGTCCACTCCAACAAGCTCCTTCACTTACTCTTCGCAAGAATTCTTTTGAAAATTGTAAGTCATGCATTAATTATTATTTACCGCTATATGGATTCATCACATTTTTATCATCATTGTCAAACTCACCAACTGATGTATTCTTCTTCACTATACGTTTCTTTGTTTGTAGCTGCATAATCTAATTGCGTGAATATTACCTCTCGTCAATGTTACCATTTTTTAACGCTCCTGTCACTGGGCGTTCAAAAATAATGCCGGTTTTTTCTTTGTCAACCATATGTGTTTGTGATTATGATATCAGTTTCCACAATATTTTTATTCTGACGATGTTTCGTATTAATTAAAGATATTAACAAGCTAAGATTTAAAAAAACACTTCACCTTTTATTTTTATCATTGTTAGCACACTTCATTCAAGAATAATTTAAACTTATTATTTTTTTAAATATTTTTCTTTGACGAGCCTAAAGCACAAAAGTGATGTGAACTTAGAAAAGTATCTTTTATGATCAAAAAACATTTTGAATTTTTTAAATTTGGTTTGGATCAGGTATTATCTAAAAGGATATAATTTCTAGTTTTTTTTTCGTCGTACACTAAAGGAGGTGTGAAATGAAATCCGGTCAACTGTGGGGAAAAAATGTCGGGGATTTATTCGTAACTTAGATATCAAATTACAATTGATAATTACTGTTCTTAAAGAAACTTTGGCTATCAATAAGGTAGCCCTCTTTGAAAACCCCAGCTGGTGTGTGTGTCATCATATCTATCAGAATGATATACGAAAGCGAAACGAACAAGATTAATGATTCGAAATCTGGATAAAGACAAGGAAGAGTTTTCGGAGTATAGAACTGGAGGCGACGCATGATAAGAAATTGGGCAGAAAGTGAGGATTGGATAAAGAGGAAGGAAAAAGAAAAAGAAAGTGATGTAGACTACAGCATGAAAGAGGAGAAACAGATGTTATAGACACACTAGGCGGACAGAGAAAGAATTATCGTCTTTGTGGTAGGAAGATTAAGGGTGAAACTAAGGAGGAGGTCCTTGAGAAAGGGGACTTAAAGGGTATTGAAATATGTGCTCATCATTTGAGTTATCTATTGATTTGCATAAAACTTTGATCAATTACTTTTCAACAAATATTATTTTACTTACAATTGAAAATTTGAAAACTGATTAATATCTTTCAGTAACCTAGCGAATAATAATAATGAAAATATGATTAATCCATCATTTGGCGGTGAAATAAAATGCAGTTTCTTATCTACTTTCAGTACTTTTCCCATCACTAACGTTGAAATTGCTGAGGTTTGATCCAGTTTCCATTTACTTATGCTCGCATGGGCAGGTACTACGTAGCAAGCAAGATCAACATTCAGAGGATTATCTTGTGAGAGTCGGACACCACGCTAGAATAAGAGTGCTTGGTATTTAAAGTATAAATAGCGTCGACTGTTTCCTCCCCATCAAATACACCTCCACTTGTCCCAATGATAGCATTTAAAATAGGTCTTGTACATGAAGAGTATAACGGATATGCCGCGGTCTTTGGCAAAATTCTGAATTCAGAGCATTAAACATTGCTCCTACTCCAAAAGGTTACCCTGCAGTACGTAGCAACAGGCATAAGTGAAGTGAGATCTTTTCCATTCGCGTGTGAAATTTCTTCGCATTAATTCAATGTCGGAAAAGATCACTTGGCTAACCAGTGCCTTTTAATTGCGTGAACATTGACAAACCTTCCGATCAACAGAAAAATGCCCTGCACGTTAAGCTAACATGTTAATTGGTACAACTTTTAAACAGTTCTCTAAAGTCATCCGTTGCATTGATTACGACCAAGAATCGTTAGCAAAGAGGAAGTCGAAACGTACACCTTTCGACTGCCGTGCGTATGGTTCTCAGATCGCATCGCCACTCAGAATTCCTGTATTTAAAAAATTCGTTAGGAATTCATCGTCAATTGAAATTTCACGTATACCGTGAGGATTCATTAAATGAATTTCTGATCACTCATTTTATTTCCATGTTCACCATACGGAAATTCTGAGGCATGATATGAATTGCCACCGAACGCGTCTCAGTTGCTTTTTTTTGGAATGTTCATACGCGACCTAGTTTGCTCAGCGCAGGAATCCTAAATGTTTTCGGTCGCGAGTCGGCTTCGAGACCCTCGGTTCAGTCAGTCTCGATTTATTAAATCCTGCTCTTTTTGAGAGGAAATTTTCAATCTACCGAAAGTGGACCGCAGCGACCCCGGCATAAACGTCGCCGCGACCTTTTTTTTCCTGGTTCGCGACACGCGGGTCAAGGACCTCTCGCTTGATGGGTTTTGCACTCTGGTGACGAAATATCAGGGCCTACGAGGAGGAAACTACAGGACACGAAAAAAGGCCATCCTAGGAGTGGTAAGTGTAAACGGGTATGACCATTTATAATATCAGCCAAGCCCTTTAAAATCACATACAACCCCTCACGCTGCCGGTGGGTGAAAATATATCACTCGCCCCAATTTATCTCCTCGCACGGCATCGTTCCAGCGATGCAGTTTCAGCTCCTCTTGTTCACGTGATCTGATTTAGTTTTCCTCCGCATGAGCGATCTTTTCCATTGATGGCGATGCTCAAATATTAAAATTTGAAAGCAGTCCTCCGCGGAATGAAATCGAAAGAATTTGGAACATGACCTTCCCTTGTCCTCTGAGGCAGTTATTAATTCATCAAGGAATACCGGTCATGTCGAACCTGACCGATCCTCATTTGAAGCACTCGCTTTTGTAGTTGCGTTTTGCAAATATCGGTTTTTTGGCGGATTTTCCCTCTGGGAAAATGCGAAAATCGGTCCGCATTTGTTACAAATGATGGGAGAGGGTGAGAAAAATTAGCTGCCGAGTTTCTCAAGGTGCTGTTCTCATCTGATCCAAAATTGCTGACTTGCAACGGACCAAAAGGATAACGGTTTTTTAACTTGGCTTCACTTCTGGGGCGGATCCAAGGGGTGGGAGTAAAGACGGGGGGAAGGCAAAGGGGGTTCAAGAAGGGGTAAAATGGGGGGGCATGACATTTCCCTTGTCGGAATATTTATGGTTTTAATAAAATTTAAAATTAATTTTACGAATATGAGAGAGGCATTACTCTCAAATATCTGCTCTGTCCCTCGTGTATAAAAATATCTACCTCAGGGTGCGTTTCGGTCTCTAAATTATTGTCATCAGTGTCAAATTTAACGTGATTTTCAACTTTATTTCAAGGAAATTAGGTTATAAAATTACTTATGTCCGTGAATAGAAATGCTCTCCTCCTTAGAGGTTTTTGTTGGTTCGCTATTGCTTCAGTGCAAGTAGAAACCTGATTTGAACATTTATCAGTCCTAATGAAAAGGACTGAAAAGTTAAAAGTGTAGAGAGGTATCGTCACCGCACGAATTCGTTTTACTTACTTCAAAAACAGAAGGTTCCTCAGCAGCAAAAATATCGGTCTAGGTAAAAGGGAGAGTGGGACTGTGGAAACAAGTGGAGAGACACCTTGGCAGCCATTTCTCCTCTAATACTTCCTCATGGAGCTAAATATCATTAATCGAAATGGAAAACCAAAAGCATTGACTGCAAGCTTATCTAGATCTGGCATGACCTCTGCTTCTCGATTCTTCCACGGCGCAGTGTTTCAGCCAAGAGCAAGTAAAATGGCAGCCGTTTCATACGCAGAAAGCGTTACTGTCCATAATTATTTCACCATTTAAGAGGAAAAAAAATTCAAAAGGGACATTTATTTCCTTCGGAAAGAAATTACGTTCTAAGCATTTCATTTCCTTGCGAACTGCAGTGAAGCTCTAATGTTTCACTTCGGGTATTCACCTTCTACCGTACCATTACTTCGATGCCGTCAATTGGAGTGCTGTCGCATTAGTCTACAGATTCGTTTGCAACACAATATTTAATCAGATCACACCCTAGTATCATTCTACTCGCTCATTCCCATAGTCCTTCATTCCTCCTGCTCTATTCTTCATTTGGTTGAATATACATACATATCCGCTATTAAAGGAACGACCTCATGAGATGGTTGGTAGGCAGATTTTAATTGAAAATTGAGTGAGAGGTTGATATTACTTCAAGTTAGACAGGATATTATTAAAATGTAGGGAAAATGGTACCACTGAGAGGAAGTTCGAATTCGAGTATCAGATGCATTTTAAAGTACAGTCACTATACTTTTAAATAATACAGGAAGAAAGAGAGTTCTAGAGTTTTTATAGGTAAAATACTGTGGTAA
Organism: Hetaerina americana; assembly: GCF_022747635.1. Classification (NCBI taxonomy): domain Eukaryota; kingdom Metazoa; phylum Arthropoda; class Insecta; order Odonata; family Calopterygidae; genus Hetaerina; species Hetaerina americana. The sequence goes on from NW_027286763.1 coordinate 102,605,725, forward strand.
GGCGCTCGCAGTTACTAGAGCGCAGCTGAACTGAACAACTTGAATTGCATCATTCAATGTTAGTCCAAATTGGTTCGTAATTTATTCGTTAAGCAGCGTTGCTTTGGTGACATATTGTCTGAATGAATACCGGAAATAATATCGACACTAATAACCTCTGTTATATGTAACCTGTGTTATAATCTCGGTGACAATGGGAGAATTTTTTAACGTACCTTGACATATAATTAAGTGATAACATCCCTACATCTATAGGTAGCAATCTTTTTGAACAGCATCAATCGCACCACATGTGCATATAAATGCATATGTTCTCGTATATATAAGGAAGTTAATCGTTATTCCATTACGGTAATGCTATTAGAGGTGAAACACCAACATGATGTCGTAAATATCGGCGTATTATCGTATCGTATATCTACGAATAACGTAAATACAATAAGAATCACCAACAGAATATCGTACAAGACGTCAATATAATTTTTAAATTTTCGGCGACCCTACAATATGTTGGCACTGTTTGCTAGAGGAAAGTATGTCTGATATGAAGTATGCATATGTTTCATTCCCGAATGAGTCCTCGGGAATAAATTATATATATACGGGTATCCCATTATATGATGCATGGCTCGCGTGCATCGTCTCACAAAAATCCATTAGCGATACGACTGGATTCGAACCAGTGACCTCTTGACTCGATCCAAGAGCGAGCGAGGGAGCCAAGCTCACCCAACACACGCCCGCCCGGGTCGGCGGTTGACCGTCTGCCGAAGTTTCGAAGTCGAACGCGCAGGCGGCCTTCCCGCGCTTCCCCGACCGATCCAAATCTCTCGGGCGGGAGAGGGGGCGTGACGCCTCAGCGTGAGCATCCCCTCCGCCCGCCAGGCACGACCGACGCGTCTCCCACACGCGGGGGAGGTCCGGAGGCCGGCGGCGGGCGACGCGGAGCCCAGTTTTAACGAACGGGAGCGACACAAGAGTGGGCCGGTCCGAAGATCCCCCTGCCTCCCTCCTCCACCCCCTGCCCGACACCCACACACACACCCCACCCTGTGACCTAGCCTTCTCCCCCTCCCCTACAACCCCCCTCGCGCTTGCTCCCCCCGGCCACCTCTCGGACCCCTCTCACCACCCCACCCCCGCCCTCCGACATACCCTTTCCTTGCAAAGAGGGTGAAAGGAGGGTGGGAGGAGGGAATGAGGGAACCCTTTCACTTCCTCGAGAGGAGGCACCCCCCCCTCTTTACGCCCGCCCTTCCCCACCCGGAAAACCCTCTCGCACTCGCCCTCCTCCGTTCCCCCCCCCCTACGAGAAACTGATTAAATGGTGATTTATGTGCCATATTATTAATTCCTCGGGCGAAATGAGGTAACGGTGGGTGTGTAGAATTCCGTCGCCATCCTCTCTCCCATCTCCATCCTCGATGCGATTCCACACTCGTCCCCGTCCGTCGATCGCCCGCAAGGAGTTTCCCGGGATTCCGGCGATGGACGTGATGATGGCCGGCTTCGGCTTTGTCGGGATGAGGCACCTCGAATGAGGGTCATCGAACCGCGGTTCAGGAGGTGGTGATCAAGGTGGAGACGATGGCCGAAAATGCATTCCCCATCCGATCAATCGAATCACTCCGTCACCGTCTCATTCTTCGGCCTCGGTAGATTTGCCCGTCGCGTTTCAAGTGCAACAGACTCGGCGTCTCGGCTGACCAAAGGTGCCCAAAAACGCGGAACGGCACTCGAGAATCATCCTAGCGAGTTTGCAGCATCCTCAGAGTTTAGCTCTCGTCCCCCATATTCCCCTGCCTTTCCCCCATAACCTCACCCTCATCTTACACCATCACGACCACCAGCGTCCAACTAACTCCCGAGGCTGGTTTTGGCAGGCCTGAGGGTTGAGTTCACCTCCAACCACGTGAGGTTCCGCGAGCGAAGTTGCGCAAAACCTTGGAATTTTATCGAGAATTGAGGGAGGCGGGTATGGGAGCATGCAGGAGTATCGGGAGGATTGGCACCCGGGACTAACCGGGCCGGGAGATCATAATGTTCCAACTCGCTAGACTACCATACCGTGCCGGTCCTCTCCTTCCAGAAAAAACCGCAAATCTTCAAGCGTCGGGGAGGGATGGGGTGGGATGGGTCACCAGGGCATGCGAACCAAAAGTGAGACCAGGGGAAACGGAATATGGGGACTTGCATACTTTTGCACTCATAAAAATATGCCGGGGTGATCTTTTTTTGCTTTCTGAGAAGGTGAGAAGGCTGACCCCCCCTCAACTATTCTTTGCTCTTATTCCCCCCCTCCTCCCAACTCTCCTACCTTCCCTTAACATACCTCACGCCACCCTACTTCTCCTTCCCCCTTCCCAGGACCAGCTTAACGGCGGACGATCTTCACTCCTCCGCAACTTGCCGGGAAGACCCCCGCGATGACAGACCATAAAAATAATAGGACACGAAGGCGGGGTGTGGAAGGGGTGGTAGATAGCGATTTTGATTTCGGAGGACCCATCACGAAAGACCTCTCTGACTGAATGAGAGCACCATCGCCCTCCTCTCCTCTCCGTTCGAGAATTCCCCCGGCGTGGGCCCGTGGGCGCCGGATCTCCCCGGCCATGGACCCCACCTCCAGGGGGGGAGGTGGATCTTCCCCACTCCCCCCCCCCGTCCGCATCCGGGATTCCCCCGCTCTCACTCTCTCTCTCAAATAGAGTAACGAAGAGCGCCCTCTTTCGCACCGGCAAAAGCCGTCGCCACGCTTTCTCTCCCGCGCGCGCGGGGGGCGGGTGAAAGGGAATCAGAGGAAAGGGGGCGGGAATCGCCTACTCGACACGTTCCACACGCAGATGCACGCTGGGGTAGGAAGGCGAGCGGAGGGTTGCGTACCCCTGGAACCGTCCGGGTACCCTAAGTTGATCCTTCTCGCACAACCCTCTTCCCTCCCGCCCCGCCGCCCCCTCCGGTGGGGGGGGATGCCGGGCGCGGTGTTGGAGGCGGTTGTCTCTCACGTACACACACTCTCTCTTTCGACCTCTCCCGCCTCCCCATCTGCTCCGGGGGTGTCAGGGGCTCGGGACGTCGGCAAGGCCAACGACGGCGGATCGCACGCCCACACACACAGGGTTCACCTACCTTTCGTGGAGTATATGGGATCCCGCCCGTCTCCTATTCCTCCTCCTCCCTCCGCTCGCTCCACAAGGAGGAGATGAGTTCCTCCTCACCTCCTCCTCCGCTCCCGTTACCCACTTCCCCACTCTCGGCGCTCTCCTCCACCACAAACCAACCGCTTCCGCCTCCACACGGGGCTCCTCACTCGGCTATGACCCCCCAAGACACCGCTGCAACGGTAGGTGGCCCAACTCGGGGGGGCTCTGTCAGGATAACTGCGGCATTCTGGGTACACACAATGGCGGAGATGCCCTGCTCCGCTCACTCCCCCCTCTCCCACCCCCCGCCCTTACCCCCCTCCCACCATATATTAATATTTATGTATTTGAATATGTGCGTGCATATATGCGTATGTGTATCTTATGTGTACTCTGTCTGTCCTTATACGTCAGACATAGTGTCTCTGACTCTCCCGCCCGCACTCCTGGCACCGGCGGTTCTTAGGCTCGCGCCGGAGAGGCCCGTGACATCTGTCGGGATCGGCGAAAAGGAAGTGTCGCTAGCCTCTGCCACCGGCGGAGCCACCGTCGAGATAGGGGGAGGGCGGGGGGGGAGCGAGGAAAGCACTCCCCACACTCCTCAATCTCCTCTTCCCGCACCCCCTCCTCCCGAAAAACCCCTGACCCCACCCCCAAGCGCCGAAAGGGATGTGAATTGGTAACGGGTGAAGGAGAGTGGGTGGAGGGCAGGCGTCGAAAAAGCGTCCCTTTATCTTTTTTGTTACCGCGATTAAAAAACTGTTCCCTCTGAAACAATAAAACAATATGTTCTCTCCTCTTGTCATTAATGTTAATCTACCTCTTAAGGTAAGTTCTGGATGGACACGCAGACGGATAACTCCTACATTTAGCCTAATAAGACGAAAGGCGATACTCCACGCTACAATAAGACTCCCTCTTCCATTCCGTATACTTTCTTCCTCCTTTCACTCCATCCTAAATGCCTATCCTCCTCCATCCTTGTTTGAATAATGCTCTCCCCTCTATCACAGTCTTCCGCATTCCATTGACACTCCAAACTCCCAGCATCCGCTCTTCCTGCATCCTCTGAATTTCTCCCAATACCCTCACTCTTCTCCTACCATGCCTAGTACCTCTTCTTTTGATTTCCTATCTGTTAACTTTTTTCAATTCTTCTTTACGTCCTTCCTTCTACTCTTGCTTCAAGTTACAAGTTTCCGAGACTGATAAACTACGTACCATATTGTAAACCATATACCATACCACAAGTTTATCTTTCCTGCTTAACTTTACTCAAGAATCCCGCGGTCGATTCCCTCCCCCTCGTGAAAGATTATTGGCCTAACGTAATTCTTCGTTTGTCTCTTCTACTCACTTTCGTGCAAAACATTTTCTAGAGAGGTAAACTGTTCTCTCTACTACAGTTTATGCTGTCCAATTCCAATGGTTAAATAAGCCTTCCTCTTTCTCGAGAAAATCATTTCCTTTTGTGTATACACTTTGATTCTCATTCAATACCGCACTGTGATTTTAATGTGCTGAGTAATTATTGCAATTCTTTGGATGACTAGCTAAATGAAACTTGATCAGTAAACCGATCAGTTCCCCCGTAATGTGATTCCCGATTCCACCTTCTGCCGTGTGGCACACACTTTTCTGGCGTTTACGTTGGAAAGAATGGGTGATAGTGGTCAGCCCTGCCTTACCCTCCAGCCCACCAAGATTCTCCATTCTACACATGCAAATGTGCAATCTAATCCATATGTGGGTTTCTGTACAGTCGTTATTCCCTTCAGTTAAATCACTAACTTTTTTATTGCGTGCATTAATTGTACCTCTGTCGAAAACCTTCTCGGATTCCACGAAGCAAACGAATGCCATCTGGTTCCATTCTGCATTTCTAACTATGATTGTTCTCATTATTGCTATGGCATCATACATACCTCTCCCCTTTTTGAGCTCAAACCAATCCTTCCCTAAGTAATAACTTGTACACGTTTTCAACCCTTTATTAAGTTCTAAGTACTACTATAAAATACTTCTTCAAACTGAAACTACTAAAATGTCCCTGCTTTGACCAGATAATATGTAAGCGATATAGTTGGCGCTAACCTCAGAGCTAAAGGCCTGCAATAGAAAATCATAAATATAACTGCTTGCCAAGATAGCAGTTGTAGCCCTTGCAGAATTGATATGTATTTGACTCTATTTTTCAGGACACGGAAGAGTCTTCCCTTGGTGACTACCAAGGAGTTAGATCATAGGTGTTCTACAGGGGAGATTTTATTTACCACCGGAAGAACTTGAAGTTCAACAAGTAGCTAAGGTGTCTTCAAATTCCCGCAAACAATTGAGGCATCAAGATTCTTCAACCATGCACCATTTGTACAAAAGGGTTAAAAATTATGTCACTGAGATAAATTTCTTAACGTTAATTGTGGTAGAAAAACTTTTCTGAATCCTGGTAGAATTATTACAGAGGAATATATTTGAATACAATCATCCATAAAGTCACTCCATAAGCCAGAGGAGTATTTATTTGAATGTTGATTTTATTATTATTAAATTTCAACGGCTGAAATGTCCGTTTAAATTCAAAGGGGTGCATTATAGACGCTACAGATTGTCTTAAAGGCAACGGTCCGGACTGTCAAGGAAAAGGGCGCCGCTGTTGTCACATAGTTTAATTGCCATAAAATAAAAACCAATGTTTTACATATATGTCATCTCATTCTCAAAGTTAACAAGCAAACAATAATAATAATAATCTCCAAAAAATAATTTCAATTTTCTCTCTAGAAACGAAATTCTTTCACTTATTATTGGTATTCTATCAGTTAAGGTAGGTTTTGGATGAACACAGCCTAAACAATTGTAAAAGAATACATATACTTGCTTCTTCTAAGAAAAGCGCAACCTAATATCGGACACGACATTAACTCCCTCTTCAATTCCGCACACTTCCTTCCTCCCTTTATTCCGTCCAACTGTCATATTCCTATTACTTTCTTGCTTGCCAAACGTTCTCCCCTCTTTCACAGTCTTCAACATCCCCCTGTCGATCAAAATCCTTGGCATCCATCAATCCTATCTCTTTTGGATTTCTCCCTACAATTCCTTCTGCTTCTCCTTCTGTTTGTTTTCCTTTTAGACCATTTTACTCCATTTTACTCCGTCCTTCTCCACACCAACATTTCAAAATCGTACATTCAACTCTTATCATTCTGCTTCAATGACGATGATTCCGCGCCGTACAAAACCACGCTCCAAATCGAAGTTTTGACGAGCATCATCTTCTTAATGTCCCTACTCAACGTGCCATTATCATTATCAACTCCTTCCTCCTTGTGAAAGTTTATTGCCTCATGCAACTCTTCGTCTCATACCCTTTGCCCCAACTACTTTGACCATTTTGGTCCAAAACACTTCCAAGATAGTTGAACTGTTCCACCTGTTCTAGTTTTTGCCCTCCTGTTTTAACGTATAACTTAGCCCTTCTTTTTCTCGAAAACCGCATAACCTTTGTTTTATTTACATATATTCTCATCTCATATCTATTGAACTTTGACTTTTCCATTCACTCAGCAATTCTAGCAACACCTTGGTTGACTGACAAACCAGAGCTTGCCTACACTTATGGTGCCCAATTGTCGCATCAAAAACAGCATGGCCTAATGATTTTACTTATTTTATTTTTGATCATTTCACTTACGTTTTACTCGATAAGATTAGAAGTGCAATGAGCATAAGGATTCAGACAAAAAAATCGTTGAGTGAGGACGGAAGCAGTGTGACATTGGCTGGTAAGTACTCAAATCGGAAAAAAATCTTCATAAAAACTCACAATGCCTATCCATTCACACCCGTTTATGCTTCCCTTTGATCCCGAATGCGAAAATTGCAGTACAATCGTGTACGAGTACACGAAAGAAACGGGGCAATATACAAGCAAGTTGATTTAACAAAACATGATCGGAGAAATACATAAGGAGATGAAATATAAATGTGTAAAAGAATTATAAACATATGTTTGACTATGATACACAGGAGATAACACCTGAGTTTCCTACGGAATCGTAGTGCTAATATGAGTGAAAGAATAAGTGGCAGAAAGGTTAAAGGTCATAAAATCAATGGGAATGTTGAAATTGAAAAAAAAGCCCCTCAATGAACGATATTATTCCTTTAAAAATAGGAGTGATTGAATGAAAAGTACTTGATGATAGATAAAGTTTCTGGATAAAGGGAGTTGGTTCAAGAAGATGGAATATATACGGCATGGAGGAGGGAGGACTATTAGGAAACTAAGTATTACGAGGGTCATCCGGAAAGTAGTACCCGTTCGTGAAATAAAGACACAAAAGTAAATATTAACAAACATAAAAAATTTTATTTGAAAGAGGATACTTTAAACTACTTCTCAACATAATCTCCAAGCAAATTAAGGCATTTGTCATAACGTGTGACAAGTTTCTGTATTCCTGCTGCATAGTCCTTCGCCGCCAGCTCATTGAGATACGCGAGGGACCCATCTTGCACAAATTTTTGCATAATGCAGATGGTGTTTAACAATTTCATGAACAATTGTTCGAGAAACATTGGGAAAATGCTCACAGATGTCATCAATTGTGACGCGCCGATCGTTCCTCACGAATTCGTCAACTGAGCTCACCAGTTGGTCTGTAATGACAGACGGTCTCTCCGAACGCTCATCGTCGTGTGTGTTCCCCCTCCCCATGTTGAAGTTGCGACACCACCGCCGAACAGACGACTCGTCCATTACATTGTCTCCATACACCTCCTTTAATTGGCGATGAATATCACATGGGCGAACGTTTCTTGCATTGAGGAATTTAATCACTGCCCTCACTTCACAACTGGCGGCGTTCTCAATTTTTTTAAACATTGTAAACAATCACAGAAACAACACAGGCAATGCTAGCGTCACGCAACTTGGCTCAGAGAAGGCAGACAAGCCACTGAAGCTATCTGACCTCGTCCAGCGGCTACTCGCGTCGTCAGCACTTCATGCGGCACGAACGGGTACTACTTTCCGGATGACCCTCGTACAATGAGGCGAGAAAGCAAAAGAGCACTTAAAATTAAGTTGGAACTAGTTGGATAGGTAGAAATTTCATTTTCGGGTAAATATTGACATCTTGTTTTTATATATGTAGGACAGTTGTGAAATGGTTGCGAAGAAAAAAAACGATACGAGCTGAAAGGCATAAAATAACAATGAAATATTTGAATTTGCAAATATCAAGAGAAGGTGCAGAGAATTCGAGTAAAAGCGATTAATGCACTTCGTCATGCAGGAAGTGAAACATAAATACGCATTTGGCCTTTTTAGTCACTAGTTACTATTAATGTATAACTAGTTTACCGTTTAAGGTTGTTTCTAGATGGATACGTACTGAATAACGATGCATTTATTCGCCTCTCATAAGAAGATATCACCGACACGACTTCTTCAATTCCGCATGCTTTCTTCCTTCCTTCGTTGAATAAAATATGCCTATCCTTCACCTCCCCCTACCTCGCCTGCCTGACGTCCTCCCCCGTATCAGTCATCAAATTCCTATCACCAGTAAAAATGCTGTGTAACCACTTTACGTGTGTCCTATGGAACTCTGCCATGATTCCTTTCTTCTTCCCCATCATACATTGTCCTTCATTGCTTGTTTTTTCCTGTCCATTTCCCCTTATATTAAAACTATTAGTCCTTATACAAGGTCTGTTCAGTCAAGCTTGATCTTATCTTGTTTCTTCACATAATCAATCGTACAAAAATTTAGTTTTTTACCTAAATAATGTGGTAAAAATTGATTTTACACTCCTGTTTTGCATCAGCGGTAGCCGTTGCAAGTTGAAACATGTTCAATTCGCCTACAGCTGCGATGGACATAGCACAAAACGCCATATTGAAATTTTGCTTCACTTGTACGAATCGTCAGCCGAGTCCTATGCAAAACCATCGGAGGGCTATGGAGGGCATATACGACATTTACTCATGATGGGAATCAGCGAGTGGTAAAGTTCTGATTAGATGTAACTCAACAAATCTCAAGTTGTCCACTTCCGAATGAAAACTGAATTGAATACGCACTAAAAACGTATGCTTCATTTTCGGGTATTTGCCTACAGTCAATACCGAACGTTGGTGCAAGCAACAGTAAATATTAAGAGTCTTTGCCAGCAATGAATAAGGTTTCTGGGAGTACATAATCCCTTACATGAGGTAGTTCCGTCTCCTCTCTTCGAAATGAGATCATCGTAACGATGCCAAGGTTGATGAAGTCACAAAACAAGAAAAAAACGTCATTTTTCTAGCCAATTATGCTAAACAAAAATTACATAGAGATGAGATTTTTATGAGACCAGAAAAAGAACGTGGGCAAGATTGCCAAATATAATTCTCGAACATTTTTAAAAAAATTTCTTTTGGGTCACTGACTAAAGAAGTGGACTATGACGTGCAAAATGCACGTATTAAGTCCGATAAAATGGTATTACACAGAATAAAATACATTGCAGTAAAAATACTCAAATATATTTATAAATTTTATATAATTTATAATCTACAACTAATTTCCCTAATATTCGGTACAAATATTAAACTTCTCATGTAAATAATTCATCGCTGAATCCATACGTGCTCGGAGTATGGAATACGTACAGGGGCATGTTACAGGTTACAGGTTACATGTTACCTGTATGTTTTCACTATCGTAAACGATAATCAGTTCTCAGAAAATTCTGTATAGTTAAAATTTTTCAACCAATTTCGCTCGTAATTAGCATAATTATTAAGCTTTTCATTTATATAATCCTTAATGCAATCTATAAGATTGTGGTAAATGGTTTAAGCACAGTGCCATTTTAGGTTTTTTTCCATAAACGGTATACTTAGTTTTTGACCATTTGATAAAATTAAAAATTTTCATCCAGTTTTTCTCATATTTAATTGACATATTGAACTATTTAAATAATCGGTAGCTAAATCCATACGTGTGCGGTGTACTTTTAAAAAACAGGGGCATGTTATGTTTTTCATTATCGTAAACGATACTCAGTTCATTGTCAATTACATAAAAACTAAATCCTTCAACAAAGTTCCCCCATATTAGGTATACGTATTAAATAATTCATTTAAGTAATATCTAGTTTGATCCATACGTGTGGTTAACTTAAACTGGCATGCCATGTTTTTCAATATCGTAAACTAACTCTATTATTACAATTTTCTTTAATTATATTGATTTAACTAAATTCGCTCAAATTTGGTGCACATATCCAACTATTTATTTCAATAATCCTTCGTAAAACCTCGGTAAGATTCAGTTAGCGGTTTAATTAATTACAGTACCATACTTGGTTGTTCACTATCTTTGAAGATAAAATTTTAAATCAATCAATTTCGCTCAAATAACTTGCATACACATTCATACACTAATTTTAAAATGTAATGGTTAAATTCATGCGTGTGTTGTGTACGGTTTACCTGCAACGACATGTTATGTTATCGTTAAAGATGCTCAGTTCAAAGACAATTATAAAAAATATGAATTCTTTCAAAAATTTCTCTCATATTATGCATCGGACTATTTATTAAAATAATACTTAGTTTATTTCATACTAGAAGGATGCGCGGATTACGATTGATGGCATGCTACGTTTTTCACCATTGCAAAAGTTACTCGGTGCGTAGACAATTTTATAAAAAATAAAATTCTTCAAAAAAATTTCCCCATATTTGATACCCATATTTAGCTATTCATTGAAACAATGATTAGTTGTTCCAAAACGTGTGCAATTTACGGTTTATATGCAGCAGAATGTTGTTTTAATAATATAAACGATACTCATTTCTTATTAATTAGTATAAACTTTAATTCTTCAACCTATTTGGCCCATATTAAGCATACGTATTTACTTATTCATTTAAGCAATCCATCGTTTCATCCATTGTTGAACAGTGCATGGATTACGTACAGTGGTTTGTTCTGTTCTTTAACAATATTTTAAGATACTCAATGCCTAGACAATTTCATAAATATTGAATTCTTCTAACCATTTCGCTCATTTTTGGAACACACATCAAATAATTCACTCCTTTCAATACACATCGTACATGTGGAAGTATTCATTTAAATGACCCGTAGTTGAATCCATTCGCGTACAGTGTTTCAGCGTATTTTGTGTTTCACTATCGTAAATAATAAACATTTTAAAAAATACTTTTTAAGAAATTCATTTACAAATTTTGTTCATATTTGGTACACATAACTAATTATTAATTTAAAGAATTCTTAGTGCTATACGTTTGCGGTGAAAGGTTTGCACACAGCACAATGTTCAGATTGTTTACCTTCGTAAACGATACGCAGTTCTTAAACAATTTAATAAAATTTGAATCCTTCAAAACATTTCGCTAACATGTGGTACATATATTGAGCTATTCATTTAATAAACCCAAACATGTGCGGTGTACAATTTACATAAAATGGAATGTTATGTATTCAATACCGTTAAAAATACAGAGTTCAAAGGCCATTTTATGAAGATAACCTAACTCTAATTACAACTCTCCTTGATTATAATTCTTTCACTAATTGTGCTCATATTTGGTACACATAGCCAACTATTAATTGAAATAATACAATACATAGTCGAGTACATACTTATACGGCGTAACGATTACGTACAGTACGGTACGTTTTTCACTGTCGCAAACGTTACTCAGTTTTTAGACAAAATGAAAAAAAAAGAGTCCTTCAACCAATTTCCTTCATATATGGTACACATTTAAATAATCCTTGGTCAAATGCATACGTGTGCGGTGTACGGTTCACGTAGAGCAAATTTTTTTTAATGAGCGTAGACGACACCCAGCCTTAGACAATTGTATAAATTTTTAATTCTTCGATCGATTTCCCCCATTGTAAGTGCGTATTAAACGATATGTATGAATCGAACTATGGTATATTTCATTTAATTGTTAAATAAATGTACCAAATATGAGCGAATGTTATTGAAGAATTCAAATTTTATCAAATTATCTGTGTATAACCGTTTACCACACATGGATGCCACTAAGAATTATTTAAATGATTAATTAGATGCGTACTAAATATGAACTAAATTAGAGAATGAATTTAAATCTTATAATGTCGTTTTTGAATGGCAGATCATTTACGTTTGTGAAAAATAAAATATGGCTCTTTACGTAATCAGTAAACGAAGTAGTAGTATTTAGGGGAGACGACCGACTGTTGAGGTCATTTGCGCCATAGAGGATGGACAGGAAAGGATGAAGGGTGGAGAGAAACCCGGCGTCGGCAATAGCCTGCTCTTTGCGAAAGGCGCCAAGGAGTCCGCAGCTTAACGTCCCATCCGACGGACGGCGCACTCACAAAGCACACGGGTTCTCCACAAAGCACCTCAATTAGGGATGGAGATACCTCTGAAAAATATTCAACTCCGCCGGGTTTTGAACTCGGGGCCTCTGGGTGGGAAGCCAGTACGATAGCCACCGCACCATCTCGATCCCCTCGGCAAACCAAGCACGAACGGATTCAGCCATAGGTTATTTGAATGAATGCTTCCATATGCATTCCAAATATCAGGAAGATTGGTTGAAGAATTTAATTTTTATGAAACGATTAACGTTTTTAAAAAGCATAACATTCTTCGGCACATAAAACGTACACTGCACATGGATTCAAGGATGTTTTTAATGAGTAGTTCAATAAAAGTACCAAATAGAGGCAACATTTTGGAATAAATAAAATTTTAAGTAGGATGGTTATGGTTAAGGTTATGAAAAGCCTAACGTGGTACTGTAAGTAAACTGTTCACCACATGCATATTAGTTAAAATAAGGATTCTTAAAAGTGAATGATTCGATATGTGTTCCAAATATCAGGAATATTGGGTGGAGAATTTAAATTTAATAAATTTAGAACTGAGTAACGTTTGTGATTGGGAAAACATACCATGCCTATGTGTGTCATCCGAGTTAAAAAAATTGTTATAACATTAAAGAAACATGCATTGAACACTTTGAACGCTTCACAATCATCACTCCATATGAAAAAGCGGGTATTACTACATTTCATAGTGTTTTCAAGCTTGAACATTGCAGAGTAGAAAGATCCTCGTACTTCTGCTGTGTATATGGATAAAGTACACACATCAAATGATTCGAACATGTAGATGATGAATACAAAAGAATTCAATCAATGGCTCAGAAAGTTCAAATAACTAGTTGACCATTTCAATGCACAACTTGCATGCCATGCATGAGAAATCCTTTGTATGTTAGAATGAGGCACTTCCATATTATTTGATTAAACAATCTGCGTAATATACTCTGTCTTGTGGTCATGAAAAATGTATCGAAAGTCTGCTCACAACTTCAGAATGTTTCACTGAAGTGTTCCTATAAACAATTTCAGAGTTTAAAAATCATTCGCCTTGACCGGGATTCGAACCCGGATCCCCTGATGCCCGACTGAGTTCTTTAGCTAGTTAAGCTACCGAGGCGTCCTCTTACACTCGGAGATCTTGGTGGCTTTTAAGGAACAATTTGTTGTGATGAAATACCATTCATACAATCTCACTGACATTCATGGTCATGTTGGATGCATATCAGTCCACAAGGTTAAAGCCAACTTTAAAAACTAGGGGTGTCATACCTTTGAAAAATTTCAAGAAACTGCAGGAGATGCCATGACGGTAACATTTAATGGAGTCATATAGGTTCAAATCCTGGTCAAGGCAAACGATTTTTAAACTGAAATTGTTGCATTGTAATGGATTTTTTACAGATGACTCCCTTAAAAGTTACTATCGTGGCATCTCCCACAATTTCTTGAAATTTGTTACTATAAAGGTTTTATGATCATATCTCATCATTATGGCAGTCCAACAAGGAACAATTAAATTTGCATATCTCATTATAGCATTGCAAGACCAAAGTAAACATTCAACAACATACTATAAATCAGTTGAGCATATTAAGTAATACCCCGTCTATTTCATCAGTGAATGGCCTATGCAACTCAAGTATTTTTAATGTTAGAAGAAGCCCTTTGATGTTTATAACCTTATTTCCTCTTAACACCCATCTCAATAAAACTTTGTTAAAGTGATAACACTACATGATTTAATTAGCAGTAAAACTTTGATGGTCACTTTTCTTCACCATCGATATAAATCACAGAGGTTGATCCCAATTGCATGCTTAGGTTGTGGGGTTTACCCTCCCCATTTAAAAAATGGGGCGTTGCCAAAGTAGCTAGCAAAACCAGAGCTGTTTTTTTGAAAGGAAAAAATAGAAAATACGAGCTGGTTGCTTAACTTTCCTTTTCCATAAAAGTAAATGACTTCGCTATTTCTAAGGAGAGTTCATTCAAATCTTCCATACTAGTCCCTATCTGTAAATTGAATGATTGAGTTTACTATATTTTGATATTTTAATATTTTTTATTTTGATATTTTAGCACCCTGCAAGCCAATGTTAGGGTGTGTGGCAGGGAGTAAATAAAGACCAGAGTAATTTTGACCCGATTGACCACTACTGTGTTCAGAGAATGTTATTCTGATCCCTCATCGTTAGTGGAAAATAATGACATCTTAAATCTATTTATTCTAATCTTAATCTCTCTAATTTTATTGACATGATCTCTCCTACGATAGTATTATGGGGTAATAATATGTTTTCAACATCACTGCTAAAGAGAAGTCCTTTCAATTTATGCAAGAAATTTAATATTTAATTTAATCCTCGCTTTGTGAGTGATTCCCAGCCTAGCTGCTCTAATATTTTGGATGCACTACTAAGTTTATCATGGAAATGTTTTGCCAATCTGGCTCCTCTATGCTGCATGCAATCCAATTTGGCAATCAATACAACTTCATAAGGATCCCATATACTAGCAGCATATTCTAAATGAGGCCTAATCAGTAAAAGAAAACATTTCTCTTTGATCTTTTCATCACATATACCATGTTCTCCACTAATAAATCCTAATTTTTGTTAGTTTGTCCATATATTTCCTATATGTGTTTCATTATGAATGAATGATCCTGTAGGATCCTACAGTGAATTATACACACAATATTGCATGAGAGAATGCAGAGCAATGGAATGATGGATTGGGCTATAGGCCAAAGAGTGCTGGATTATGAATCAGAAAAGGCAGGAGGGATTGTCAAATATTGAGCGACACACAATGTATGAAAAGCACAGATTCCTCTGCCATTGTTAAAAAGGCATTCCAGAACTCCAAGGAGGTCAAGTTAGCTATCATCTCATCTGCTAGCATTTTGCTTTCATGAAGTTGTAATGGGTAAGAAAAAATTAATATCCACTACCTTCCTTGGTAGACACTTGTGATAACATGACATTTTCTGTTTTTCTGATGAAATCTCATCTCCAATGTTTTACTTCCTTGTAAACTCTACACTGTTTGAATCAAGTACCCATATAACCCAATGGTTCTCATCAAAAAAGATTAGTTTATCAATGGCAGAACTGTAGTTGATAGGGAAGTTTAATAGAATGATGGATCTTGTCAAGACAATACAAACAACACAGGTATGCAATAGACGCATCAAAAGACAAGATCAGAAACAGTATGAGAGATACATTCATCTACCGAATATAAAGCTTTAGATCCTAGCCATAAGTATATAACTGATCTGAAATCGGGAAAGCTATGTTGCTATCCTTACAGTTACAGGTACATAAATGATTTAATTCCCATATTGGAACAGAATTCTTAAGATATAGTTGACCTACATTAATTTACCAATAAGAGATTTTTTTCATGTATTGTGATTATGAGTATCACATTGCATAGGGAATGAACAGAACGTGCTGAATTGACCTCAAGTTATGTGGCATGGAGAGTAATGAGGAACCAATGCATTAATCCAGAACAATTAATTAAGTCTTGCATTTATAAATGTGTTGAGGTGCCTCTCTGCATAAAGTCGCCTAAAGGAGAATTAGTCCCACAACCAGATGATTATTGAACTAATGAGAGGGGAAAATCAGCCAAACAGTATGAAGTATGGTGGGAACATGGAGATGCCCATTTCATTTAAGCTTATGCATTCAAAGACTACATTTTAAAGTTAGATATTCTTTTGTCTGAACTAAAATTTTTATTCTTCATCCCGCTATTACAGAGGTGTGTAACTTAGGTGGGGATTTGACTTACTCAAGTAAAGATTACACAGCAAACGCTAGATTAGATCCATATCAATATGTGCACCATAGAGTTTGCTAAGATGCACTAAAATGCCATATGACCATCTGTTAACTCCTTTATCTTCCCTTCTAATTAGAAAGTGAAATTTCATGTTTTTAATAAGCAGTGATATTAGTTTATCAGAACTGCAACAAATATTGTGATGGCTATGTTATCTTAAATTTATCTTTACATATTAAAAATAGTCATAAACGCTAGGGCTAAAAAAAGGTCTGATTTTAGACTATTTTTTAGATTTTTTTATGTACATTGTTTATTTTTCTTCAATATATAACTTTAATCTAGGCATAAAATAAACAATTGTTTGTTTTTAGTAATAAAATATTTTACTGCTTTAACTATGTAGTTAGGCTAATAAATACATTTTTATTATCCTTAGACAATCACTGGAACAAAATATTATGCCAAGCTTCATCTTCATGTGAAGATCCAGTTATTTCCAGCCTCACTCAGCAATGGCTAATTATTCTTCAAAGAAGAAAATGGTCGCAAAGCAAAATCTAGGAAATTGTTTAACTTACAAATTTTACATGTAATGCTAAGAAAACTGTAAAA
This sequence comes from Hetaerina americana, assembly GCF_022747635.1. Taxonomy (NCBI): domain Eukaryota; kingdom Metazoa; phylum Arthropoda; class Insecta; order Odonata; family Calopterygidae; genus Hetaerina; species Hetaerina americana. The sequence continues at coordinate 102,622,688 of NW_027286763.1, forward strand.
AAAAAGAAGACAGCAATGATATCACATTGGTCAACACTTCCTTAACAGCATGGTGCTGAACTTAAGCTTGTGCCATGTTGAGCTAAACACAGGTACACAAAAAAAACTGTCCCAATGCACGAAAATCTATTGACTGAAATGGTAATGAAGGAGAGAAAATATATATATATTTCCCTGAGCTTTAAAATTTCAAGCTTTAAAATGATGCACCAATTATTGAAAATAAATATTTCTTTTTACTCTTAAAAAAGAAAAGGAGGTCTCAATTTTGGGACCCCAGAATATCAAAAACATTACCCAATTATATTTCACAGATTCACAAACAACTACAATGATGAAAACAAGGAAATATTTTTCCATTTTAGGTCCATAAGAAATGGTACAAAAATGTGCACTGATAGATTTTAAGAGGCAAAATGAAATAGGTTCACTGGCCCTGTGCTAAACTTACATCTAACACTGCTTGATCCTAAATAAAACAGCAGGACTGCCTCATCTCCCTCCATTAGGTGTGGACAGGAATATTCAATTGTTCCCGGCTCAACTTTGTGGAAGTTCATGTTCATTAAATGAAGAACACAATGTATCTTTCCACTGTTCTTTATTCATGTACAACTAGTTTCAATTATTAAGCATCATCATCAGGTGCAAATTAATCAAGTCGCAGTCCATTGAAATAAATAACAGTGGAAAGACACATTGTGTTCTCCATTTGGTGGACAGGAATGTTTAGTAACCACTTATTCAGAAGCATACACAATGGAAGGAAGAGTTTTACAAATACCCTGTTAAAGGTTCTAGAAATCCCATTTTCTCATATGCTTTCCTTTTTTCATCCCTTTTAATTTTATATTATATTTAATTGGCACCAAATTCTGATCAGAATCCACATCTACTCCTGGGACAGTGTGCAAAATGATGGCACTGATCCTTAATCTAATAGTAAGCCAAATCATATGAATAATTTATCTGATATTCGTCACATTACATATATTAATAAAATCAAAAACATTGCTACTGAGGGTACTTGTAAATGTATGCTGTGCATTTTGCCATTGCCACCATCTCTCTTATGGGTTGAGGCAGTGGGGTTGCCAAAACTATTCTTCTTTCACAGAACAAAGCTATCAGAATAATATGTAGTACAGATGCTAGATATCACAGTAAACCACTGTAAATTGCTAATTGTATAATGAGAGTTTAGAGCTATTGTATTTATGTTATCTTATTTGATGTTAAATAAAATGCCAATAATCTCCTCACAAGACCCAGGGTATATAATTATGAAACAAGAAAAAACATTAGCTAAATGCATTCCATTCTCATTTGGCTAAGACTCAAGCCTCCATGGGGGTACCATTTTTAAGTAATTATTACTAAGAAATTACCAATATTTTTTTTTAAGGTAATCTACCGGTTAAGGTAGGTTTTTGGATGGACACAACTACCAATCAAATATTTTATTACTCCTAACAAAACACAAAATCCATCATCCTACTCTATATCAGGTCCCTCTTCATCCCTGAGTACTTTCTTCCTCCCTTCATCCCATCCAACATCCCTATCCTGTTCCTTCCCTTTCCTCTTTTGCCCAACATTCTACCCTCTATCACAGTCTTCAACATCCCACTGCCCGTCAACACCCCCTTCATCCACTTTTCCTGCCTCCATAGGATTTCTCCCAACAAACCCCTCTCTTTGCCCACCATACCAAGTACTTCCTCATTTGTTTTCTTCTCTGTCCATTTCACCTTCTCCATTCTTCTCCACACCCACATTTCAAAAGCCTCCAATCTACGTCTATCCTCCTGCTTCAATGACCTCGTTTCCGCACCATACATAGCTACGCTCCATATCAAAGTTTTTACGAGTCTTTTCTTAACATCCTTACTCAAAGTCCCTGTCATCAACTCCCTCCTCCTTGTGAAAGCCTCTTTGCCTAGCGCAATTCTTCTCCTTACGTCCCTACTACTTTGACCGTGTTGGTCCAAAACACTACCGAGATAGGTAAACTGTTCTACCTGCTCTAGTTTTTGCCCTCCTATTTTAATGTTAAGCTTGGCCTTTTTCTTTCTAGAAAATCGCATAACCTTTGTTTTATTAATATTGATTCTCATCCCATACCTGTCGCACTGAATTTCCAATTCACTCAGCAATGCTTGCAGCCCCTTGGCTGACTGACAAACTAAAGCTTGGTCATCAGCAAACCTAACTGATTTTACGAATTCCCCGCCCACTTTCATTCCTACCTCGATTTCTTCCCATGACTCTTTGATCATTTCCTCTGCATAAAGGTTGAACAGCAACGGTGATAATCGGCAACCCTGCCTTACACCCCTTCCTAACACTGCCCATCCTGACTCCCCGTTTCCCACCCGCACCTGAGCAGTCTGAGACATGTACAGGTTGCGGATTAGCCTCCTTTCCCTCCAATCTATTCCTATTTTCTGCAATATAATCATTAGTTTTTCCCAATTCACTCTATCAAACGCTTTTTCGAAATCTACGAAACAGGCAAATACCTCCTGGTTGTGTTCTATATTCCTCTCGATTAATAATCTCATTACTGCAATGGCATCACGCGACCTCTCCCCTTCCTAAAACCAAACTGATCATCCCCTAAGTAATCATTTGCCCTACTCTCTATCCTTTTGTTTATGATCCTGAGAACAACTTTAGCTGCGTGGGATATCAAACTAATTGTCCTATAGTCCTCACATGACGTGGCCGTTACCTTTTTCGGAATAGGAACTAAAACTGATCTCACCAAGTCTTCCGGCCACATTCCTTCTTCCTAGATACTACGTATCAGCCCATATAGCCTCTTCCCCCCACATTTCCCTGAACATTTCAATAGTTCCGCGGGCATGTTATCCACCCCCACGACCTTATTTCGTTTCATCCCCCTTAATGCCCTTTCTGTCTCATCGTCGAGTATGCCTGGACCTAAGCTGTCTTCCTCTACGTCATTTTCTTTTTCTATGTCTAACTTTGTTGGTCTGAGTTCTTTACTATACAGTTCTTCTATATACTCCTTCCATCTCTCTTGGATCTTTCCTGCGTCAACTATTACCTTACCCGCCTTATCCCAAACTGCTATCGTTGATCTGCCTTTCTTACTTCCCGATAACGATTTAACTTTGCTGTACAGCGCACCGATTTCACCCTTCCTCTGCAGACTTTCCATATCCTTGCACTGCGTCTTCCACCATGCTTCTTTTGCTTTATTTGTTGCCCGCCTCAATTTGTTGTTCAATTCTTTGTACTTCATTTTGTCTAATTCTGTATTTACATTCTTCCATTTTCTCTGCTCATCCATCTTTGTAATCATCTCATCCGTGATCCATGGTTTCCTAGTCCTTTTAGCGTTAACGGTTCCAATAGTGTCTTTTGAGGCTTTAGACAACCCTTTCTTGATCATTTCCCATTTTTCTTCGATAGTACTCAGCCCTCTACCATCTTCCATGATTTTCTCTACCGCCTGTTTGTATTCCTTCCTTTTCAACCCATTTAATGCTTCTACATTCAATTTTCTAACTCGCCGCCCCTGCCTTATCTTTTTGAAACGTACGCTACATTTCATAACAACTAAATTGTGGTCTGAGTCCGCATCCACTCCAGGGAAGCTGTGGGAATTTATCACACTGTTCCTAAACCTGTGTCTAACCAGGATATAATCTAGCTGATATCTTCCTGAGTCACCTGGCATTTTCCATGTATACCTGCATCTTTTGTGGTGTCTAAACCAAGTGTTGGTGATGACTAACCCCTGTCTCCTGCAGAACTCAACTGCTTTCTCCCCGCGGTCATTCCTCGTGCCTAAACCGTAGTCTCCCACCTCATCACCATCCCTTCCTTCGCCTACCATCGCATTCCAATCCCCCATCACTATCAAATGTTTCCCTGCAGGAACACACGCGATCATGTCCCCTAACTGATCGTATATCCTATCGACCTCTTCTTCCTTATGGTTGCTCGGTGGCATGTATACCTGAATAATAGCTAAGTTCGTCGGTTCTGCTTTTATCTCCACTAGTAGTATTCTATCCGTTACCTGCTCTATGTTGACTACGCTTCTTCCTACCTCTTCATTTAATACTATGGCAACCCCTCGTTGGCTCTCGTCCCCACTGCTGTATATTATTCTATACTTATCACTCCAGTAATCCCCGCTATCTTTCCATCCCACCTCGCATAGACCTAAAATATCTATATTTCCCCTTCCCATCTCTCGCTTAACATTCTCCAATTTCCCTGTCGTCATCATTGTCCTAACATTCCACGTTCCTATTCTAACTAATTTGGTCTTCTTCTCCTGCATCTTCTGTCCTGCTGCTGCTGGTTTTCCCTTGCAAGGGTTTCGTGGGATGACGACCGCCGAAGCCTTGCCTCCCCCGCTGCCGGGCACGACACACGGCCGATTGGGCCGAGCCCCGTGGTTGCCAGTTCTCAAAATATCTCTATTGTCCTTCACATTGTTCTTGGGAATGATAATTGAGGTGGTTTCCCGTTGCCTTCCTCAATAGTGTTTTTAACGTGACACCATCACTTAGTGGCCGCCCCACTGGGGTCAGACGCCATTGCAGCCGCCTCACTGAGGAACAGACGCTGCGTGGGCTACCTTTCGTCTGGCTCCTAACCTTTGACCTATCTGGCATGGGTGACCCTACCAGGAGCAATTTTTATTACTCCCGCCAGCACAGCTCTAGGGGTCATCGGAACGCACAAGCCCTTCCACCACGTCAAGGTTGTAGTCCGGGGAGGGATTACCAATATATGTATATAAAATTTATTCTGCTAATGAATTGATCCTAATGTACATAATCATGTTAATTATAGCTATTAATGTTGATCATTTGTTTCGGGAAGCCGAAGATTACAGTTACTCATAGTAAGGAGATGATAGAGGCTCACAGTCTGATTAAGTTCCTTCATTTGAAAGGTTGCAGTGCCTGGCAAATCCATTATAAAATGATGGCTGTTCATGGAAATGATAGAAAATCATATGAAATAGTTGAGGTGGAGAAGGAATTTTTAAACTGGCCACATGTCCCTCTCATGCAATCCATGAAGGGGAAGATGGTCATTCACAGACAATGCTGCCACAGAGAAGAAAGTTGTATTTCATTTGGGCGAATTGAGGGAGAATTTAAAGTGCCTTTAAAAAACATGCTGTATAAATGTGAAATAAGTTACATAAATTGTGCATTATTGAACATGTCATTTACACTGAAAAGAAATTTCAATTTTCCTCTAAGAGGTTTTGTTTTTTAACTCGGCCCATATTAACAAAAGGTTAGAAGTTAATTTAATTCTAACTCCCTTGCACCTCGTTTACTCCCTTCTCTTTAACCTCCTCCTCCATAGTCTCTTCCACCTCCTTCATCTCCTTAAGTTTGATTCTAACCTTTTGCATGTGACACGCTGCCTTCTTGAAGACAAGGCTGCTACATCATAAAATTTGACTTCTTTGAACCATTCATACACCTTTCTTCGAATTTTTATAAAATCAAACGACAGCTATCTATATGAAGGTTGATTTTGATGGGTTATGGCAGAGTGTACCCAATACTAACCTCAACAACCTCTGGAATTGATGCATAGGGTAGGGGGTGCAGCGCCTTTCCCTGGGTCGTCTGTGATTTTGCAGGAAGATGTGGAAGCCGAAAAATCATAATTTTGCCAAACGGCAAAAATATTTTGCATACTTTTATTTATAGAGGAAGGTACAAATGCCATTTAATGTGAACAAAATGACCAATACAATAACATTCAATGCGGTTCTATTTCAACGCACCGCTAAAAAAAGTGCGCTTATCGACAGTGTTTCTAATATAGTCAGAAGGTTGGGGTGGAATTACGAAAACATTCGTCATCAATGGAGTACCTTGCGGTGTATGATGGACGGAGGGAAGAGAGTGTAAGAGATTGAAATTTTCGTGCTTCATTTTAATTTCAAGTATCAGAATTTGAAGTTGATTCCTAGTGTTGCTAATTCAGGATTAACTGTCCAGTAAATAAATAAAATGTAGGAAAAGTGAGACAAGTGCTTAGTGAATTTATCGTGATCATTGCAATGTTGTTGAAGTTAATAGTTTTTAATCAATTTTCCCTTGGATGTCTGGAAGTATTAAGAAGTTGCTACCTGTCGCTTCCGTCGTAGTGCTGTTTGGGTGTATTCCGTTTTGATTTCATTCTTTGAAAATTTCTTTCTTTTCAAGCAGAGCGATGTGTGCTCTTAGCCTCTTTAAGTTTATTTTGTTCGTCTTAGTGATGCCGATGTATGGCTCATTTCAAAGTAGTGAAGTCGATAATTATGTAGCGAAATCTCCGGTGAAGTCAAACTCATTCATTTCAAAGATAGTGGAAGGCTTCTACGGTGTAGGTTATACATACCAAGTAAATAGCAGCATTGAATACACAATTCAGTATTTAAGCGCATCTCAGGTAAGTGGTTATTAAGCCTTGACAATATGCTATGAAGAACCTATAAATTATAAATACACAATGCAACAAAACGATGTGAGTGTTTTTTCCTTTCCTAATTTAAGTGGAAACCGAATCAGACGGCAAGAATCAGTGTCGAAAGTATCTCAGCAAGCAAAATCTTTCCAGTCCTTGTAGTTGTCCGGCAGCAGAAGGGAATTCTGTCGTGGCAACTTCCCCTCATTGTGGGTACCCATTCAAACATTGAGTAAGTGTAGTAACTTATTTCTGTAAGATTTATTTTTTCTGAGTTACGACGTACATTATTTTGTTTGTAATGACTGATGAATTTACTTCTATCTCCTATCAAAATTCCAGAATAAAGATCTCTACCCAACCGACTTGGCTTTAGGAATTTTGAAACCTAAGGTTGAATCATTTTTAGCTTGCACGAAGCCTTACTGCGGCTCTGACACAATTGTCAATGCAGATTTATTTACATATTTCCCTAAAGAATAGGTTATTCTTCGTCACGAACGTCGGACATTCGAATTCACAAACCATATTCCAAATTGTGCCGTTGAAAAATATTTTAAGTGGTTTTTAATGCCACAAGTTACTGATATGATTTATTCATAACTTACCTTGCCTTTTTTCACTCGGCCTTTTATGATTGTTCTTTCCACAGTAAGGAATATCAAAAGGTTTCACGTACGCTGTGTCCGTCTAGATATTACATTTTGGATGACAAAACATCATATGCTGGTGAAGAGGAAACTGTCATAGTCAGTGTGTCATCTTCCAGTCCAGTGAATATTACTGTTAAAATTCAAGTTGAACTTATGGAAGATTTTTTCCTGGAGTAAGTACAGTCTTTTGTTATTGTCACTATTTAATTCCATTAATTTTCCTCCATCGATTTTATTCATGTAATTCAGTGCACAAAATCTAAGCATTTATGCTATTCAGAGCACTTGAGTTAAAGCAATAAGATCATTTTCACGAGTAATCAATTTTTGACATTTTGAGGTAACTTATAACTTTTTTTCCATAATTTTTTTTAAATGTGGCATTGGTAGTATGTGAATTTTATGTAAACAACTATCACTTTTAAATTACTTAAAGAGAAAAGTGAAGTAAAGTAGTCATGTTTATAATAGTATTGACTACCTAGTGATATTAATCACTGTCTACTTTGAATGATATATTTACCAAGAAATAAAAATACAAAATGTGGAGTTGGTACAATTTATTACAGATTACCTGGTATTATTGGACCCTTGTGATTTATAAATGTTTCAAATTATTTGAAGAATGGAGGCAATACCACGACTCTGACTGTAACCGTGTATTTTGCTAATGTGCATAGACATCCACAATGTAAATGCAAATATCACTCTGTAAAAATGATTCACCTTTCAGTCCTATGCAGTTTAACCCGTCAAGGCATATGATTTTTATACTGGGAAATTCCTGCATTTTGGTACAAAATAAGTTATCTATTGATGCCTCATAGAAAAGGCATGAGATGATGTCAAAACCTCGTTACACAATTGACTCTCTTTGTTAAAACTAAAATATGATGAGCCCGATTAAGAGTGTTGTAAGGCCTCTAGTCCACTGCAGTAATTGGATTGTAAGAAATGTGTATCTGCTACCAGTATTAGTACTCAGCCACCACCCACAGAGTAGAAGGGAAGATTCTCCATGATAGAAGCTGAGGTGTCTCCAGCAGATTAGTCAGTTGACTTTTTGTCTTGGGTGTGAAGTAATGGACCCATGTTTCATCCATAGTTATGAAACGGCTCAAAAATTCTGCTTTGTTGTTGTGAAACTTTGCTAAACACTTAATTGAAACATCTTCACGACACTGGTTTTGCTCGAGTGTGAGCACCCATCTTGCCCACAACTTTCTCAAGTCCAAATTTTCAGTTAATATGCGATGTACCACACTTTTTGAAATGCCTACTGTAACTGCCAGCTCGCACACTTTCAGTCGACAATCATTCAGTATCACTTTGTGGATTTTCTTCACCGTTTCTGGAGTTGTCACCTCATTTGGTCGACCAATGCGATGCTGGTAAGGCCTCATTTAAACTCTGCCACCTAATATTTTACTGTTATAAACGAAGGAGGAGACTCACCCAGAGTAGAATTCAGTTCAGCTTTTATATTGGCTGGGCTGAGGCCTTTCAAATAAAAGTATTGTATCACATAACGATGACCAATTTTCTCCATTTTCACAAATTCACTGGAAACGTTCACTATTGTCGACGGCTAAACAAATACTAACCTACACAGCTTCTTCCAACTTGAAAAATATGCTTAATAGATTGCATACTTCTAATACAACGGTGTTTTTCAAGCAACTACCGCCATCCCTAGGTCAGGTTGGGTACTTCTGGGACCACCCTCATATATAAATAGGTGTTACATCACAGTTACTCTAGGAACTCTCAAGGAGTTGTGACTCTGTGTATTGGAAATTAATCAATAGATCCCTGCATTAATTTCTTCACGGTATTATCTATTTGTTCCGCTCAAATATGCTCGTTAAAGACTGTAAATTTCTTTTGATTAAGAACTTAGGGAAGCAGTTAATTTTTGTCATTAATAGGTAATTTATATTGTTTTCACTTGTATGGAATTGACTTATGAAAACTAGTCTGTCCTTTGTGCATAAATTACGATTCCATTTATCACATGATGCTCAGGGGAGTTTAATTGTCATTTTAAATTCTCAGTTCAACAAATAGAATTCCCAAGAACCATGTATTTGATGGTAGTTTCTTCAATTTTTTCCGGTCAATTTTAAGTGAATAATGTGATTTTTCAATGTATGAATTTCACCAACTTGTTGCCTTGGTTTTTTGCAGGCTCTCTCAACCCAGGACTATTTTCGCTTCACCAAATGGACCACATTTTTATGCATTCCACTTCCCTAATGACACAGATACTGCCCTTCTTCTGGTAGATTCCCCGGATAATATATGTACCACAGTTTCCATTCAGACAATTAATGTAAGTTTTTACCTTGGAATATTTTTACACTTAGTGAATATAGTGCAAATCACTGCCTCATTGCTGACCATTTTTACTGTATGTATTTCAAAAGTGAAACCATTTTCAAACGTATTTTGCATGTGCGTAATAAAGAGTTAACAATATAGTATTTACTTTAAATTTTTGATTCCTAATCCAAATTACCATTTATCTCCCGAGTCATAATTGAGCTGTCAAGAGTCTGATTATTTGATGGTAGTTCTTCATAATTTACAGACAAGTGTGCAAAGTAGGGAGCACATGTTTATTGGATAAAAAGTATTTAGGCTAAATTCATTCATAATAGTGAAATAGTACATGAAATTTGTAATTGAAATTTCCTTTTCACACTTATTTTATTTCAGTAGTGGAGTGATTTCAGATTATGTTGGATTACTTCAAGGTTAGGTGTTATATTTTTAATTTGTGTCAGGCACTAAATTGTAATGTCATTGCTAATAGACTTTTACTTTGGCAAATGTTTTAGTGTTTCATTTAGTTATTTATTTCTGGAAATGCATTTTGTTATATTTAAATAGTAGTAATTTATATCAATTTAACACTAGTAATTCTGCCTACTTCATTTTCCATTGATTTTTCTCCAAAAATGCCCCCTACTACCACATTATATCTGTTGTTCATTTCTTTACCACACCATTCAGCTTGTTGTCTCCATCAAGCATCCAATTTTCAATCAACCTCTTATCTGAAAGACCAAATTTCACAACCATAGGATGTTAACTTCAAATCAATGTTTTCACTTAACCTCTCATTACATCCTCACTCAATATTGATTGTCTCCCAACTTGTGAATGCTTCTTTTGACTACTTATTTTGAAATTGTTTTCATAATATTCTCAATGATTCACCCATTTCCTCCAAAATGCTATCAAAATGTGTGAACTGTTTCACCTCTTGTAGTTTATGCTCTTGTATTTTGGCTTTTAGTGCTGTTTTCTTACTTCTGGGGCATGCCATTATTTTGCCTTTCCTGTTATTTATCTCATACCCTAGAGATGGATTAAGTCCTTCAGTATGTTTAAAGCTAATTGCTTGGGTCGTATTATGGATTTTGAAAACTTGGCATCTAGCATTACAGAATCTACCATTAAATAAAATAATGAAAAGTGCAGAGAGCAAAAAAAATTCTATAGTTCGAAAAACTTAATTCTACAGGTTGAAACTATGACATGGCATTTCACAGTTCAAACCTCCCTGAAGCTTCAAAGGGTTATAATTCCCATTTGCTTCTATGCTATGATTCTTTTGAAAGTATCATACCCAAATAAGCTCACTTAGCTAAATTATATTCAATTATAAATGCATCATATGCAGCCATTGGTGAGAAATTTTTTTAGTTTTACTTTGTGGAATCATATTGCAATCTATCTGTACCTTATTTTGTATTACTGATTTTAAACATCATGTCAGAAATGCATGCATAAGTTTAGCAATGAATAACAAGATCATGAGATCTTTTATAATGATATCTGCCAAATCTGATTCATATTGATATTTTCCCCAAGTCATCAATCCATCCAGTCTACACAAATATTGGCCTTGTACAGTCATTATCTTGGTTCGTTCTATTTTGCTTAATTATTTCTTAAGTTTTTCAAAGGTAACAAATGAATAATAATTGTTTCCACCATTCATTTCTATGAATCTTCTCAATATTATTGTAAAAAGTGTATCCCTTCCTAAAACTAGTCTAACCTTCATACTACAATAGGGAAAAGATAATACCTAATTTATGCTTCTGTCGTACATTTTATCTTCTTACTGCATAATTAGAATGTCTTTTATATACACTAAAGTAAATGAATTAATGGCAATATTTCAAGCTTGCTGTCTCTGTGTATATTATTTATTATTTCAAGTTTTCTTCCCATAAAAATTGCCTTGCCACAGTTTAGCAAAAAAATGCTGTTTATAAATTCTAATTCGCCCTTGGTTCCATTTTTCTTGCATATTAGTGTCCTGTATTTGACTTGGAAAAAGATGTTCAGTTTGAAGGTCAGTGGGAAACAATGTTTACCAAAGGAGGAATAACAATAATGGTGAGTAGGAATTAAATTTTATTCTAAGTTGGTGCTCAGGTTATTATTTTTTTCTACCTGGCAACTTAAATTCCATTTTAATTTATATTTCTATTGGTGAGATGAGATACTTAAGACAAGTTAATGATCACCATACTCAATATGTTGTCAATCAACTAAATTTTTCAAGTTGGTTTGTTTAGTAAAGAAATTTTGAAAAATTGATTACGATTATGATTTTTTAAAAAAACTTGATTTCATTACCTTGGCTGTTTTACTGGAAAATTTATTTTCTGTACATTTAATTGCTCTTCATATACATTATTTGCCTAAGACCACATTTCTTATTGCTTAATTTTTTTGCATGCATTAATTTATATCGACCTATTTTTTCAATTGCTTATGTCCATCACATGCACATTTCACATGTTTGTTTATTATATTTTCCATATGGATTTCCAAGGCAAAGATTTTTTTCACTGCGAACACCCGCCTGAGCCCCTGAAAACACTGGACAAAGATCATTTTAATTAGATACATTAGTACAAAATGTACTTCCTTATTAATCCATCTATACATTTTAAATTGTGATTATAATAAGGAAATGCATATCTTACTAAATATGGAACCAACAGCACACATTCATTAATTCCCATCAAAGTGGTGTTTTTACTTCAATTAATTAATCTTTGGAACCATCAGATATTTTAATGTAGAAAAGTAGTAATGTTGTGAGTGCTAACATTTGGCCTTCAAGGGATTGCACAATCAGAGGTAAGCAAATTTCATTTGCAGTACCACATTCATTGGTATACATTATAGGTAAGGTATTGTGTTTTAAGACAATATAAATCGCAATCTGCATGATAATTAGGCATACATAGTCCAATAGCTATCCAGCGGTTAACAAGTGATTCACAGGTATTGAGGGCCAGTTTTAATAGTCATTCCATTTATTTTATGAGTGTTATATTAGGTGTCATTTGTTGTATTTATGAGACAATTGGATCAGATATTGGTTATTGATTGGTTGCATCAAAATAAAAGGTTCAATTTTGGGTGTTGCCTCTGGGTACCCCTAGATTCACACCAGCTATGTATTTTTTTGAGTACCAGATCTTCCTGGGAAACCGCAGGTGGCACAGAGAAAAGAATGGGTCCCCTTACCCTGATTTGTGGATGCCACTTGCCTTTGGGCTTAGTATTGGCTGAGCTCTACCCTCACCCATCAAACTAACCTTCTGTTTGATTACTGTGACTTCTTGTACTTATTCATAAATCCTGTAATGTTAAAAAATGATGGTAATTCATTGGGACACTACTATAGCTAATATTATAAATGTATGAGAGTGTTATTTGGGTCATTCAATAATTCCTTAGAAAATATAAGAGATGGTGCTCATAGTATCGGAACAGATTTGTTTTTAGTAAGCTTCATCTCTCACTAGATTTCTGTTAAAGTTTCCATCCATCATATGGTTTCATTATCATAGTTGATTGAAGCAACAAACTTTTGTTTAAACACTTCTATTTAACAGGCTTAAAATCAAAAGATATCAAAGCTGAGTTGGATGAAGTTCTTGACATATGTCCTCGTGTGTTTTCTACTATTCGCTATTGGAAAATGAGTCTAAATGTGGCTGTACATCCACAGGTGATGAGCATCTTATGGGATGTCCTGTGAAATTGACTTCCTTCGAAATTATTGACAAAATGTACCTTATGGTATTTTGAGTGATCAAAGAATCAAACTTCAAAAAATAGTTTAGGCGACAGGCATATCACAAGGCAGAGTGTTTTCAATTTTGCATGAAAAATTGTATGGGAAAAAAATCTTGGCTAGATGGGTGCCGTGTTTGCTCTCAGTGCAGAATAAACACAATCATGTGGTTGATTCTGAGGCTGCTTTGAAGCTTTTCAATTGCAATCCTGACAAGTTTCTGTGTCGATGCATAACTGTGGATGAAAACATGGATTCATTGTTACACTCAAGCACAGGAACAGTTGATGCAAGGATCGGGATGATGTGGTGGCAAACGTACTGGCTTCCTGCCCAGAGGGCCTGGGTTTGAATCGTGGAGATGGCATATCTTTTTCAGTGGTATCCCGATCCGTACTAGAGGTGCTTTGTGGAGATTATTTTGAGCGAGTACGCCATCCGTCGGATGGGAAGTTAAGCTTGGGGCCCCTTAGTGCCTTTTATTAAGAGTAGACTAATGCAGATGCTGGGTTTCTCTCCACCCTCCCTCCTTTTTCATCCATCCCTAATGGTGCAAGTGACCTCAGCCTGTCAGTCGCCTCCCCTAAATATACTAATACCACTAACAGTTGAAACAGTGGATATCTAAAGGCGATCCAGCTCCAAAGAAGGCAAAGATGATGAACTTGGGCGATTAGGTGATGACCATGGATTACAAAGATGTACAAGGAATCATCCACATCAGGATTATTGGAGAGAATTATGCATTTTTATTGTACCAACAGAGTGAAGAAATCAAAGAAAAACATCCTCATTGGGCAAAGAAAAAAATTCTCTTCCATCAAGTCAATGCAATGTGTATTTTGCCATCAAAATTGCACACCTGCAAAAATTAATTAATATGGAGTTAAACTTCAAATTTTTAAAACATCCTCAGTGTTTGCCAGATTTCGCTCCAAGTGACTCATTTTCTTTCCAAATTTTACAAAATGGCTCATTGGAAAAAGATTCATATAAAACAAAAGAGGTCTTAACTATACAGATGCCTTTTGAGAACTTTTGAAATCCTACTTTTTGGACGGTTGAAAAAAGTTGGAGAAATGCTGGGAAAAATATACATTCAGCTGAAAGGAGATTATTCTAAAAAATAAAAAAAAATATTCCCAAAATAATTGGTTTTTCTATTTTTTCCTAAGGACTTATTGAACGACCCATGTTAATTAGCAAAATGAAGTTTTCCAATCATCACGATCTAGATTCATTGTTACATCCAAATCTTAGAGTCACATGAGTTGGTCAGTCAAGTCAAGTGCACAGCATTGCTGGTGAAATGAGCTTACTTCTTAAGTATCCTTTTATGATTTTACTATTGATCAAATCCATGCATAATTATTGGGGAAGGGTGTACTCAGAAAAGGTGTCTCACTTGAATCTGGTAGCTACTGGAGTGAATATGTCTGCATTCATGACTCCTAGATAAGAACGCATAATATCAGTTAAACCGTAGCTTAGAGAAAATGATTCTACCTTTGTGTTTTATTGGTATGGAAGACCATAATGAGAGGTTATTGGGAAATTGCCTGCCTATCAAACCTGAAAGTAACCTTTTTCCCATTTCAACAAATGTTGGCCACAAGAAAAAGGAAATTTCATGCTTGAGAATGATAAACTTCCTGTCAATAAAATGATACTTGATGCTATTAATTACCTATTGCACCGACGCCTGATGAACTTATAGCCCCTTTAATTTGACCGTGTGATAGCTGAAAGGGTAAAGTGTAGATGTAGTGTCGCTTCCATCCCAGCTCCAGGACTTGAATAGGTACATATTTTACTTTTATGTCTATTACATATCTGCTGATAGATTATGTACTTGAAGGAAAATTAGGAATTTTCAGAAATTCTAAGTGATAACAGGCCATGACTTGGTGAAGTCCAGCTGCCCAAATGAGCCCTTACCATGTATACAAGAGATGGAATGTGCTCTGTAAATGTTTGATTGAACATTCATTTGACTTCATTAGTATCCTGTTTACTGTTGACACTTTTTTTGCTATGTGCATTTAACCTGGACCATTTTGATATATGTTAAACCAGAATCACAATATGTATAGAGTTTGTATTATTCATTATTTCACATAATCATGTGAGATTTTGGAAAGTACGGCTTACCCTCAGAAATGGGGGCACTGCTGTGTTCTCTTAGTTCTCTACTGTTTCTAAGTCAGAATATATTTCCCTCATTCTTTTAGAAAGAGTCATATCCACATGGTCTCTATGTGGTGTTTGTTGTGCAAGGTGATGATTGGGAGTGTACTGGGAAGCAGACAACTGGAGACAGCAGTCGCAACAAGTCACTAACATTTGTCCTTCAGCCGGGTATCACTGAGCAATACTATTTAGTGGCCACTGTTAGTTCACTGATGGTCTTCCTTCTATTCTACATCTTCTCGGGTGGTGTCCTGTTCTTTAACGTATTTGGGTGAGCAAGCCATTTCTCTACAACTGTTTCTAGGGGAAGAATTCATGGTGTTGGTGCATGACTTAATTTCTTACAGTAATTTGGAATGGGTCCATTGAACTAATAATTATTTTTGAGAGATTTAGTCATAATGAGTTTTCTTATTAGCTTATAGTATACTCCTTGCCAAAGGGTCTGTATGATAGGCTTAATCTACTCAATTACTTTCCTCTAGTAATCCACAGGAGCCAATAGCTTCAGGCATTCTTAATAGCACAATCAATGATTTAGATGCCCCTGGTAAGTACATTTTTATTATTAGTCACAGCTTGGCTGGAAGTGTATATATGTTATTCCATTTCATTTCCTGTATAGTATCAAGAAATTTTTGTAAATATTTATTGTAGATAACTTTGGTGAAGCATCAACAGCTTCTTCAATTCCTCATGAAACTGAACCTTCCGTGGCTCATTCCGATTCAACATTAGATGAGGATGACATTGATGTTATGCTGGATGTTGAACATGAGAAAGATATATTCAGGTAATTTCAGAAATGTGTTAACTGCCGATGAATATGTACAATAGTGCTAGCTTTAATCAGATTGGGAATATGTATTGCAATACTATATACAGGTTAATAATATTCTTTGCAGGACAAAACCAATTCTACATGTTTGTGACCTAGCTCGTAAAAATCCACGTGCACTTCAAATGAAGTCCCAGCAGTATTTGTGGAGTGTTTTCACTGTTGGAGTTTTCTATGCTCTCCCTGTTGTCCAATTGGTTTTTACCTACCAGACGGTAAGTCGTCTTTTTCATCAAGTCTTCTATTTGCCCATAGTTCTGTTAATAGACTTGTTTGGGCATGATACAAGTAAGACATTCTCACCGTTAAAATGTTCCCTTGGAATCTTACTTTAGATATATAATCAGAAACCTATGTCTGTAAGTGAAATCTGAGTCTTTCAATTTTTAGAAACCAGCAAAATGTTATTAGTAAGGTGCCTATTCTGCAGCCAATAATGATTTTTTGTGGCACTCTGATATTTCGGTAAACTAGGTGAACATCAACAGGAGTCAGAGTTTGACAGCAGGGAAGGCAACAGTACTGCCCGTGATCAAGTTACTTGAAAAATATGTACATTATAATAAATATATATTCATTTCTGAATAAAAAGTGGCCAACAATCTAGAGGAAAGGATAGTGGGAAAACAATTATACAACGTCATAAATCCACAGCATGTCACAAAACGCACTGTTCCTATCCATGATGATGTTGTATGATTGCTTTCCTACTATCCTTTCCTCTAATCATCCATTTCTCCTTTGGTAGGTGAAACAGCTCCCTAACGCCATCTCCTGGCCAAAGAATCGGGGTACTTGGTTGCATAAACCCCCACATTTTCCATTTTGTTTCCTTGATAGCTTAAGTAGTTAGAGCATCGGCTCAGAAAATCAAAAGATCCATGGTTCAAGTCCTGGTCAAGGAAATATTTTTGCACTTATAATCTTCTTAATTCAGCCTTCCCCACCTTCTTGTGTTCATCCTTTGTGTGTGTTCCTTCCCTTTTCCGTATTTCTATTTCCATGTGAATGAGTGTATGTGTATATGTATATATATATATATACACACATGTGTGTGTATTGTGTGTGTGTGTGTGTGTGTGTGTGTGTGTGTGTGTGTGTATATATATATATATATATATATATATATATATATATATATATATATATATATATATATATATATATATATATGTGTATGTGTGTGTGTGTGTATATATATATATATATATATATATACACACACATATATATAAATATATATATATATACACACACACATACAGGTACATACATATATACATATATATACATATACATACGCATACATACACACATACATCAGTATTTCATATTTCATTGACCATTGCTGATTGAACTAAATAAGCAATAACTTTTGTTACTTTCTGTAATTGGATCCTTTTGTTTACAATCAGGTCCTTCGGCAAACCGGCAATCAAGATCTCTGTTATTACAATTTCCGCTGTATGCATCCATTTGGTTCACTCTCTGATGCGAATCATGTGTTCTCCAATATTGGTTATGTGCTTCTTGGACTGCTCTTCATCATCATCACAATTCATCGTGAGAAATTGCATCAGAAGAATGGCTGGAGCAATGTAAGTAAAGTAATGCTTTCTCGAAACATATTGACATTTCATCGATGCTCATAGTTGATGAAAGTACATAGCCACAGATGTTATTATGCTAAGCTCAGAAATGTTTTTTTTTTAATTCTACTAGTTTGAGGAAGGACAACATTTAGTGGGGGTAGTTACTAATAGTAGTAGTTATTTGAGGAGGTGACCGATAGCTGAGGTAATTTGCACTATTATGGATAGATTGGTAATTTGGATGGAGAGAGGTAGGATTTGCGGAGAATAGAGGAAGCATGAAGAGAAAACCACATTAGCCTTTGCCTACTCTTAATGGTAGGCACCTAAGGGTCTACAGTTTTAATGCCCCATCTGTTGTACTCAATGTGGGGTGCTGTCTACATATGGAACCCCAAGTAGAGAATGGGATACCAATGCATAAACCCGCTACCATGAGGGTTTGAACCTACACCCTAGGGAATGGAAGCCAGTACATTAGTCACCACAACATCTCAATGCCCATAGATATTTAGTCTTTCTGAGGTTATTAGTGGTGAGCTGTGGTTGTAGGAGGATCATTGATGCAAAAATTAGAGCAGAGTCACATGTATTGAAATGAAATGAAGTTAATGACTTTGTAATTCCATTGTGGAATTAAAAAGTGAATAACTTCATTTCGTTTCAATATGTACTGCAAATTCCATAAAGTTACGCCGGAGACAACAAAAAGAATTGCATATCTTTGTAAGACTATTTTGAATAAGTAAACTAAGTCGTACAAGTATAATTTGCAAATCCTGAGTGCAAAATCTGAATTTGTTTCTAGTTGCAGTATATTTCATGTGCTGTGATGCTGTAAATGTTTTAATTTTTTAATCTTGTATCCAATTAAAAAATATGGTTAATCCAGTCACTTAAAGATATTTTAACTTCCAAGGCATTCACTTTTGAGTAGGATGAATGGAAATTGTTGTGCAATTAATATGTATGACTCTTTGAAAGATTACCTCAAAATAAGTACATTAAATCCATCTGCATTGATTACTTTAAAATTGTAGTAAATTATCAGATTATACAAGTTCATTTTTGTGAAAAAGACTAGAGAATGAGGAAGGAAAAAAGATTGTCCGCATCCTAGTGGTCTGAGAGTGCAACCTCAAAGAATGCTAGTTTCAAGTTAAGCAGGTCATTTTCAGGTCAAGAAAGCCAGGTGGCAGGGATAATATCAAATGAACCAAGGGAAAGAAGTAAATTTTTGGGCAATAAATATGAGGTTTTCCGGCTTGAGGATGTTGGTATTGCATTTATCTACTCGGTAACATTAGTGCAAGGAATGACTGGGGATGATACAACCTCCAAAATGGGGTCAGCTACAGGTCAGCTTATATTTATGAGGAGGTGGTAAATGCTTGGACCGTATTTCATAGTCATTATTGTCTAGCCATAGTCATGACACTCCAATAATAATTATAGCTTGCATTAAGGTTATGGTAGAGATAAAGTTACAAAATAGTGATTCCTGAAGTCACTGCTTTCTTAAGGGCTTGTATGCTGAGAATGTTCTCATCCAAACCAAAATTGACTTAGCGGCAGACCTGATAAAGCCAGCTATTTCTTATCTCAAATTGCCATATACCAAATGAAAGTGGGCAGTATTAGCAACATTACTTTTTTGGGCAAAGTCTATTCTTGTACATAAAATCTCTCATTCTATTAAGGAAAAGTATTCTGTGCACTTTACTGTACAGTTTACCATGTGCACTTTAACTTGACAGGTTTTTACCTGTAACTAAATGCTAATTGTCAATCTAACACCTCAGTATTTTGTTCATCTTTTGTTTGCAGAGAAATCTTGGGATACCACAGCATTTTGGCCTGTTCTATGCTATGGGAGCTGCCCTCATGATGGAGGGTGTATTAAGTGCATCATATCATGTTTGCCCAAATCACTCAAATTTCCAATTCGGTAAGCTTGCCCCTTATTCTTATTTTTTTAAACTTGTGCATAAACAGAAGATTAAATTAAGGTCTATTATTAGATATTCCCGTGGTATGTTTTTCTACTCTGTGATGACCTAAATTTGTGTCCTCTTTAAGTGTGTCTGTATAAGTAATACATGGGAATGGATTTCTCTGGATATTTCATTGGATATAAGCAAAATAGTTTTCTTTGGCATTAAATTGAACAGGTTATTCTAGCCTAAATCTTTAAATTCAGTTTTTAGAACATTCATAATTAATTTTTTTTTAATTCTTATTAATCAAACGTATTTTCCTTTTTAGTTTGTATTTAGCAGTGAGTTATGATCATCATTGTGTGTTGTCAATCCAAGGATTGGTTTGTAGAAGATCTGCCAACTCTCCCGTCCCCTTCCAATCTATTTGTTCCCTCAGAGCTCCTTGCACCATCATTTTCCATCATTTGCTTCATTTAATTCAACCTTGGCCTTCCTCTGTGATTCCTCACCTCTACACTTCAATAGTGGTCTTCAGTATTCTATTGTACCTTTGGAGATAGAACAGTTTTTCTTCATTCTTCTGCTTCTCCCACCTATATCTTAATGTATATGTTGGTTGTGAAGATTTTCAACTTTTTTTTTAAATTGGAATTGGAGGTTAGCTCAAGTGGCAATGTTGGTGTATGAGGGCGGTTCAATAAGTACCCGTGTTTGACAACAAAGGGCGTTCCTGTGGGAAGTTTATGTTATCATCGTGTGCTGTCATCTATCAAACGACAATGAAACAAATTTCAGACTGATTTATAGGTTAGTTTGGATTTGGCACTCATTCAAGTAAGACATGTTTCGTGATTTTCTAAGATGGAAAAAGAGCAGTATCGTTCGGTAATTTGCTTTTTGTTTTTGGATGGAAAGAAATGCGAGGAGATAAAAGCAAAGTTGGATGCTGGAAAGGAAACAAACTATGCAAATTTCACTTGAATAGAGATTTATTCACGACCCGGGTTTCAAACACTTAATGTCATCTTCAGGTGACTATACAGAGTTACATATCCTATATATATGACAAGCAATGGGGGGGGGGTAGGGGTTTAGGAGCGGAGGAGAAGGGAAGCGGGAGGGGCGAGAGGGGGGGGAGAGGGAAAAGAGTGTAGAGGGAGGTTTGAGAGAGAGAGGGGTGTTTGTGTTGGGTAAGGAGAGAGAAGGAGGAAAACGGGGGGGGGGGGAAGAAAAGGGGGGGAGGGAGGGCTCTGGTAGAGGATGGGAGGGGGGAGGTCCATGAGCCGAAAATTCCGCTGTATCCTGTGCGTCATAGTCGGTCACTGGTGTCGTTGGCTGGGCGTTGACCGGTTGGGCTTTGCTGGATTCTAGGTAACGTCCTCATTACCTGGCTTGGTTTCCAAGGGTCGACGTTGGAAAGGCCTCCTGCGGGGGAGGCCAGCGTACCGGGAGGAAAAGGGGGGGAAGGGGAAATTCCATCTCCTCCTCATCAGCGTCTTACATTGGGTAGTCCCATGGACTCAAAGGGAATGGAAAAAAATGGGGAGTGGGATGGGAGAATTTGGTCGTTAACCAGTAACGTCTTTCTTCGGGAATGCTGGACGATTTCCAACGCTTCGAGGGCGTCCAGTCTCCTCTCCTTATCTTCGAAGTGCAAAATTTCTGGAGCGAAATTGCTATAATGACCATATTCAAGGAGATGTCTGGCGAACAAAGAATGATCCTTGCCCGCTTCGAAGCACTTCCGGTGTTCATCCGTTCTTATTTCAAGGCTCCGAAGTCCTCCCGATGTACATGGCTGGGCAGTCGTTACATTTTAACCGATAGACGCCACTCTTTTTCCGGTTGGGTACGTCATTTTTGGCGTTGATTAACTGTTTGCCTAGCGTGGATGGAGTAGCATAGGTGATACGGTATTTGTCCACTGGGATTTTTTTGGCGGCCGCGTACGATATTTTTCCCAGAAAGGTCATTTTGCGCCACTGTTTTGGTTTGTCACTTAACTCAAGGGCGGAAGTTTCCGAAACTGCAAGCTTGAGAAACGACAAACGAAAGTGCGCAAAGTAGCAGAGGCCATGGGTGTGTCGATCAGAACGGCAATTAATATATTACATGATAAGTTGGCGATAAAAAAATTGTCGGCCCGATGGGTGCCGCGATTGCTCACAGTTGACAACAAGCTGATCCGGCTGTCAACTTCGAACTGGCCGCCAAACTGCATGAACTACACCATGAATTGCTGCCATACCCCCCGTATTCAGCCGATCTGGCTCCCTCGAACGGGGAAGTTATCGCCGAGACAGGCATATTTTGGAGAGTTCAACAAATCCTATTTTTTGGAGGGGTTAAAAAAATGGCCGGAAAGTTGGGAGAAGTGTATCTTTCTGAAAGGGGACTATGTTGAAAAATAAAAAAAAATGTTTTAGAAAAAATGGTTTCTTCATTTCTAACATGGGTACTTATTGAACCGCCCTCATAAATATAGTTAGAAGTGAACATTTTTAGATTTAGGTACTTAATGGACCAGTCAGTCATTTTATACCCATTATGTATACTTTTTTACTTATATCAATATTTTTCCTTCCAATTTTTTTTCCCATAGACACAAGTTTCATGTATGTGATGTCAGTGCTGTGCATGGTAAAGATTTATCAGACACGTCATCCAGACATCAATGCAAAAGCCTATGCTACATTTGCTGCTCTTGCTGGGGTGGTATTCATTGGAATGTGGGGTGTCCTTGGACCTTCCACCTTCTTTTGGATTGGATTTGCTGCCCTTCATATCATTACCTGCCTTATTATGAGTGCTCATATTTACTATATGAGGCGGTGGTCTATAGGTGAGTTTAGTTTGGTTATAAGTGAGCTCACTGTGTGTGGCTATTCAATGACTTCCTCTCTAGGTACTTTTTATTCTTCTTTATTCTAAGAATTAGTAGTATATAATAACAGCACGCAAAAAAATTACCTAACCAGACGCACCATGCAATGAGCAAATGGGCTATCAAATTTACTTAAAATTTAGGTTTAATAATTTAACAAAAAAGGCAGAAGTTTGAAATTAAGCTCCTAAAATACGAGGTAATTCATAATTACCTTTGGGGTTTCAAACATTTTGTATTGGTATTATACATATGTTATTTATTACAAATACAACTGATACAGTAGTATACCAGTGTTGCAACGTTGGCTGGTGCCCGATTACAGGAAAATAATGCAGACTTCATTTTGCAACAAGATATGGCTCCCGCACATTTTCTTGGAGACATTCATGATTACCTTGATGCTGGACTTTGAATTGATGTGCTTTGTGAGATGCCCACCTTTTTCTATGGCTCCACGCTCACTTGACCTAATCCCATCTGACCTATTCTTTTGAGGTCACATAAAAGATGATGTCTTTGCTCTTCCTTTGCCACATGACTTAGCGTATGGGCAAGAATGGATCAAACATGTTGTGGCTGCTTTTGATTGTGATGTGCTGCAATGTGCTTGGCAACAACTTGAATCCAGGATTGAAATCTGCCACATCACCAAGGGTGTAGACATCGAGTTCACCCAATGTGCATTCAAAAGAGAGAGAGTGTTTTGGAGTGGAAATATGCTAATTTTTACTCTATGGTTGAAGTAATAAAATAATAAACCTTCAAAATTCTGGAAGTAAATATGAAAGATACTGTATGTGTGAAAAGCAATCACATCAGATCAATTAGGCAGTGACTAATGAGGTATAGGCTGACAATGGTTAAACTTTGACCTTTTCCCTGCTGAGAGTTGTTATCTGTTTCTCAGGCAGAGAGGAAAGGCAGGGAGGGATGGATGGACTTTCATGGAAAGGCTGTCCCACAACATGTACACTGTAGATGTAGGTGCTGCTGTAGCATTTAAGGGGAAAGAACCTTGACCACTGGGTCAAGTGATGAACTTGCTGATGCAATATCAATGAGCCCAGTTCGGAATATTCTCAAGTGTTGTCGGGACTGAGATAATTATGCTATAAAGTGAAAGTGCATGGATGAAACCCAAACATGGATGCACTGAATGCATGTGCATCAAATGAATATGTGCATGGTGGCAATATACTTTCAGTGACCCATTATCATTGTCATTGAGACATTTAAGAAATGTGCTGTTGGCAAGTGCCAAAGTTGTGCTTGAGGAGTTCGGGTGATTTGTGCAAAAAATATTGTCACAACCATGTCATGATTGCTGTTGACCTGGAAAACATTGATAAGTGTAAAGTAAAATAAGAAAGGTGATAAGAGTATTTATCGTAGAAAATTAGAGAAGTTAGGAAGTTAATGCATGCGTACAGAATCCGTACTTTCTATTTTTTTTCTGGGCAGTTATATCTAGAAGAGGAAAAGAAAGAAGGATAAAAATTGGGCATTGAAGGACTCCAGGTGAACAGCAAAGAAACTACCATGCTCTGGTTTTGAGATGGCATTGCAGTAGTTGCATAAACCGGAGAGAACAAGCAAGCACTTCAGGAATATGAGCATCAACAAGAAGAAAACTAAAATCCTTCTGTGTGGAAGAGAGAAGCTGAAGGCAGATATCTAGATTAGAGGAGTGAAATTAGAGCAAAGGGAATCCTTCATCTACCTGAGATGCAGTGTAACTTGGGATAGAAGAAGTTCAATGGACATCAAGTGAAGAATAGCTCAAAATAAGAAGGCATTCATGGAGTTAAGACAACTATTATGTTCAAGAATCTCATGTTGCATACCAGAAAGCAGTTGGTCAAAGGTGCGTCGTTCATTCATAAGGAGCATGGAACTCCATGGATCAGAAGATTGAAATAATGGAAAGGGTGACCAGGGAAGAATAGAAGCCTTTGGAACATGATGCTGGAGGAGAATGGTGAAGTTTAAATGGAGAGACAAAGTGAAGAACAAGAAAATTTACAGAAGAGCAGGAAAGGAAAGTGCAAGATTAAGAAGTCTATGGTAAAGAATACCTAGAAGGATTGGACTCATCGTGAGGCAAAATGGATTAGTTAGAAACACAATGGAAGGAAAACTGAAGTAAAGATCCTACAAGAAAGGCCAAAGGCAAGTTTACAGGAAAGTTAAGATGACAGTAAAACAGAGAAGGTATATCAGGGGGGAGGGGGAATAAAAACTGAACAAAAAAGAATGAAGGGTTGCAATAAACCAATCTTAGGATTGAAATACTGATGTTGATATTGAAATACTGATGTTGATGATGATGGTGGCATGAATAGTGTTACAATCCTACTTCTAATTTCCTCCGACTGTATACTTTGGAGTGTCACACATTTAATTTGATAAGCTTCATTTGGAAATTATTGATAAGTAAAGGAGAATTTGTGCATCCATAACTTTAGCAGACTTGTATTAGCAGTAGTGGATGGATGAATGATGTCTGTTACATTAATGTAGCACTTAAATAAGTCTCTTTTCCGCATGTAACTCTTATTGTATATACTGGGCCAATTGTTTCAATGGAATCATGCTGTTCAATCAATTTAATGTTACAGTTATTTAATTGAAAGAGGTTGTTTTACATGTGTAGATAAATATTAGTGGAGAGATAGGCAGGGAGGAGTGAAGAGTTTCAATAACAGATGGCAACAAGCTTGAAAAAGCTCCCAAAAATTAGGAAAATGGTGCATTTCCAATTCCTGTAAAAATTTTGTGAAAAAGATTAAATTAAAAGTATAACTAATATCCATTGTAGTGTTTCAGTAATTATTCTTACATATTTTGTTGAACAAGAAGCTTCAATAAGGAATCTCCTTTGGCTTTCAGAGTTGAAGGCAATAAGACGTGTCTCAGTTCTATGGTGGAGTGAATTTCGACAAAGGCCTTTACAAAGTATTACCCCAAGGTATCCTAATAGAATGGTACTACTTGTATTGGGTAAGTACAGCATTTATTTTTCACAAAATTCGTTATAAGTTTTTAGTGCAGTTCTTTCTTTGGGATTTAGGGAGTAATAATAAGTATGGTTCATATTAAAACACAGATGCAATGGTAGTTTTCCACAGATGTTAATTAGTGTGATGCGTTTCACTACGTTACAGCATCATCAGGTACAAAGACTGAGCATGGAGTTTGTTTATATGTACATAAAATAGTTCCCCTTGATGAACCCCCCTCATTACCTACCTCTCCTCCCCCACCATCTTCCTATGTAATGATGCCTTAAACTCATTGAAATGACTCATGCCTATAAACATCTTTGGAAATGAAGAGGTGCATCTGTATTTAATTATGAACATTCAAAACTTCCCTGAAGTGAAGCCTGAAGTAGTTGAATTTATTAATAATAATAGTATTTCATCATTAACGGAATGGCAAGAAAGGTGCACTCAATGTGAATCTTGTTTTTCAGGTAATATCTGCAACTGGGCTTTGGCTGCATATGGAATTAAGTACAGCTTTTTAGACTTTGCTTCCTATCTGCTTAGTATATTCATGGCGAATTTAATCCTCTACCTATTGTTCTACATTGTTATGAAGGTATGTTGCGTGTATGCATGTATTGTTTATACATCCAAACCTCGGAAATCAGCCCAAAAGTTCCTTTTTTGCATTTTAATGCTTATGTGTATAATATCTTAACATGTTCCCTTATATCTTACTTAGTCTTATTGATAAATAATATTTCCACGTTTTGTTGAAGCTAAAAATAAAGAATTTGATTCATTTGGTGGCATTTGAAGTTTGCCTCTCTCTTTTAAATGATGGGAAAATATATTTTCAGCTACAATTATGTACCCTTACCATGCGTAAAATTCTGATGAAATCATCAAGAATACAGGTTGAAAATGGATTTTTTTTCAATGTGGTGTTTTGTCTTTACATAGGCCAAACAAGAACATGTATTTAAGGTCAATCGAACTGCACAATACTATAGTATTTCAGTTACAATTTTCAAAACATCTTGAAATTAATAATGTTACTTATAAATATATTTAATTCTCAACTTATATTCATTCTATTCATGTTTGCGTGCTATTTTAAAACCACAAATGTACACTGTATAGTACCATTTGTGCTGACTATGGGTTGAATCTTTGTCTAACTCCTTGGTAAAATAAGCTATTATTTTTCCTCTTTTCTTCAATCTTAAATGATTTCTCTTCTCATTAATGTGTTCTTTTGATTGAATAGTTTTGGCTTGTAGGTATCAGTATCATAATTTTCATCTTTTGTTCTTATTCATGCATCACTAGTGTTCTCATAGTGACATGTAATTATTTTTTTTGTATTATCAGCTTTGCAGCAGGGAAAGAATACTTCTCCAACCATCACTCTACATTCTGTTGTCTTTCGCTGCCTGGATAGCTGCTCTCTACTTTTTTGTTCACAAATCAATATCTTGGAAGGTTAGTCTTATAATATAAAGTTTGTTTTCTGAAAATTTTAAGTAATAGTAATAGCATCATCAAGAGAAGGTTACAAAATAGTGCAAATGGCTAACTAGGCAAAGATCAGTTTAGCTTCAGAAAGGGGAGAGATGTGTGGGATGCCATTGAAGTGAGGAGAACATTATTAATAGAAGGGAAGGTTGAATATAATCAGGGTGTTTTTGTGGCATTCATACTTAATAATACAGGGTGCGGTGCCAAAATCCGTTCAAATTAAACAATTTTTCCAAAGATTTTTTGTGACAAAAATGAAAACATTCGCAAAATTTTGTACTAAATTGTTGGTATTGCCTTAAACCACAAATTTATTCAATGTATCCCCCATGTGCTTGAATGACAGCCTCCATTCTCAGTCCGAAGTGTTTGCATTTTTATGCACCACAGTCCTCGTCAGCAAATGTCATTTCAATAATGGCTCTCAATGAAATAACATTTGGATGTCTAGACTTGTTGGTGAGCTTTTCGACCACGCTCCACACATATTAGTCCAACTAATGTAAATCTGGGCCATAAAAATTTTTTGTCAGAAAAAAATTGATTCGCATGGCAGCATTGTGTTTTAAGGAACACAAAAGCAGGTTTGAAATGTTCAACTTGCTTTTTACCCTGTTGGTTTTGGAAAGCATCAGTCTTATTTAAACAGTGTAAGACTTGTAGCATAGGGCCTCCTCCACGATTCAAAGCGTAGTCTTTTCACTCTCACCAACAACCAACGGCAATTTTCTGACAAATTGCCCTAGATCATCAAAAATGAGCCCATGATTCCGTTCGAGGATGTTTGGGCGTCCTGACAATGAGCCCCTTCGAGTGAGTTTTCCTCGCCAGAGTTGCAAAACCATTGTTGGGCTTTTCTGACTCATTATACTTTGCAATGATATCATATACCATCAATCTCGACTACCCGAAAAGCTAAATGATTTCTGTCACCTAGTGACTAGCACATACTCTTTCAATGATCACAGCTCTTCAGTTTTACTCCGAATTTGTTCTCAGTATTGTCACCATTTTGAGGTTATGACACTTTGGCACAAATATCAAGCATATTTGGGTACAAAGGGTGTGACCTCTGCATGTGGGATAAAATGGTGGCAATTTCAATTGAATTTTGTCTGGATTTTGGCACTGAGCCCTGTATTGTTTTAGTCCTGCATGTTATTTAGAGCAAATTACGGTCAATTAAAAAAAAGAGTGGTTATTAAGTAAGTGATATGTAGGTTTTATAATATTTGTATTTAGGCAGGTGATTATTTTAACTATTTTAGTGCCAGCTACTTTTGACTGGTATACATTAAAAGTGCCAGGACTTTTTTTGATGAATTCAAATGTTTGCATTGAGAAATTTATGTGAAGTTTAATATGAATGTGTTGGAGCTATTTTTTTACATAAACACTTAATAAATACAGTTTTGATAAAAAAGTTATTTTTTGTTGTTTTCTCTTCCATATATTTAGGAAAACAATAAATTATTGCATTTATTTTTATCAAGTGGAAAAGTGCTTCAATCAGTTATTCATTATGTTCGACTTCCACCACATCATGCCTGAAGCTACTCAATTTGTTCCAAAATATTTGTTTTTTTGTTGGGTAGGGTACCCTCGTAGTATGACTTATTTTTTGCTGGGTAGTCAAACAGATGGCCAGCAGGTTCTCTGGCTGGGTTTCAAGGGAGAGGAGTTTCAGGAAAGGTAAAATGACATTTACATGAAATTTAAATTACAATACAAAATTGAAACAGTAAGGTCAATTGAAAATTTAGACCATATATATTTGACATATTAGACCATATATGTAAGTTGACAAATGAATAAACCAGGGATCTGGAGAAAAAATTAACTGAAGAGGTTGTTTAGACAATGAGTTCCATCAAATCATGGTGTAAGAAAAAGTTTCTAAATGTTATGCTAGTGTTTCTAAATGTTGAGCTAAAAAGAAAATTTTTAGTTTTCCCCTTGCTTTAAATTATGTGCTTAACTCTTTTAATCATTATTCTCTTGCTTAATATTCCTATTCATTTCTTTCAGCTGACTCCTGCACAGTCAAGAACATACAACCAGCCATGTTTAATTCTTAACTTCTTTGACAATCATGATGTGTGGCACTTCTTGTCTGCTGCCAGCATGTTTTTTTCATTCATGGTAGGTAGCAAATAATTCAGCGATGCAATTTGAAGGAATTGCTTTTTCTATCTGCCATTATAGAGCTGTTTGTCTTTTTATTTTTGAAAAAGATATATATTTTGTGAACAGATTTGGTGTTAATAATCCAAGAAACAACATTTTTCCATTCTTCCATATTGATTATTTTAAATATATACAGTAGAATTTGCTCTCAGAGTTCTTTGAGGCAAATTTTACATAACCATGATGAACTTAATAATAAGCATCCCAATTATGACATTCTTCACTCAAATAATAATATTATTTATTTGATTAGGTAAATTACCGGTTAAGGTAGATTTTGAATGGATACAACTACCAAATAAATATTTTGTTTCTCCTAAGAAAACATAACCCAACATCCCTGTTCTATTCCTGCCCTTTCCTCGTTTGCATAACATTCTCCCCTCAATTACAGTATTCAAGATCCCACTGCCAATCAATATGCTTTGATCCATTTCTCCTGTCTCCTTATGATTTCTCCCAACAATTCCCTCTCTTCTCCTACCATACCTAGCACTTATTCATTTGTTTTCCTTTCAGTCCATTTCAATCCCATCCTTCTCCACAACCACATTTCAAAAGACTCTAATCTACGTCTATCATCCTGCTTCAGTGACCACGTTTCCGCGCTTTACATAACTATGCTCCATATCAAAGTTTTAACAAGTCTTTTGTTAACATCCTTACTCAACGTCCCTGTCATCGACTCCCTCCTCCTTGTGGAAGCCTCTTTTCCAAGTGCAATTCTTCTCCCTACGTCCCTACTACTTTGACCGTGTTGGTCCAAAACACTACCGAGATACGTAAACTGTTCCACCTGTTCCAGTTTCTGCCCTCTTTGAATTTTAACCTTAGCCTTTATCTTTCTGAAAAATTGTGTAATCTTAATAATATTAATATTGATTCTAATCCCTTATCTATCGCAGTGAATTTCCAATTTACTCACCAATGCTTGAAACCCCTTGGATGACTGACAAACTAGAGCTTGCTCATCAGCAAACCCAACTGATCTTACAAATTCCCCTCAGACTTTCATTCCTACCTCCAGTTCTTCCCATGCCTCTTAAATCATTTCCTGCAAATATATGTTGAACTGCACTGGTGATAATGGACAAACCTGTCTTACGCCTTTTCCTAACCTCCATGAGATGTAATACATTCCTAATACATGAGATGTGGACGATTTTTTCAACCATAATTTTGAGGGAAAAGGGCACTTTTTAAATGCTGTTAAATATTGTATTTAGTTTTAGTTTATAGCACTCAATTTTACAACAAACACTGCATCACTCTTACTGGTACAGTATGATAATATTACTAATCTATGCAAAGTGTATGAGTGGAAGAATGTCTAAAACCTATTTTGATGCAATGCTACTTTACTTATGCATTTTGATGCAATGCTACACCTTACTCATGTGTATACTCTGAGAAAGAAAACTAGAATCCACAGTTTTCATTCACATTTCTAAAGGGAGAGACTTAAGAATTATGAATCAAAGGTCTCTGGTTTCTTTGCAGGCAATCAAAGGGTGCTATCTCCCTATCTGTTGGAGAACTGTAGAAAGCTCTGCTCTTGCAAGATTCCTGTAAATGGCAAAATTCACTGTTAATAACTTATTGCAAGGAATTTTCAAAGTTGTTTTAATTCTTGACTCCTATCTCATGCTCAATCCACCCCTTGCCATTTCATTCTTGCCTGTCCAGGTCTTAGCTGTCTTGGTTTAACTACTAATTGAACTTAACAACCAATTCAAGTTAAAAATTAGTCATAACTATATTTAAATTCCAAGCTGCATGAGTTTACTTCATAATTTCAGGTTTGACTATGTGAAACTTATCCATTACTCAAAGAAAAATGCAGCTTTGTTAATTCCACTCAATATTTTAATCTTACGACTGAGGTTTCAAGGCATAGTATCATCATCAAAAATTTTCTTCCCATGACATGATTGTACTGTAGTGACCTCAAGGATTGTCACTCTGTTCTCTGCTTCATTTCAAAATCAGCTGGAATCATTTGGCTCAAGTATCACTGAATGATTAGCTTTTGGTACTTATGCTTAGCAAATTTTTTATGAAGTCCCTTTACCAAAGGGGGAAATTCAGCTTCCCAAAAGGTAATTTGCCCCTAAAAAACTGCTTACAAGGTACAAATTACCAGAGAACAAGTTTAATGAATGATAAACCAGAGTTACTGCTTAAAATTACAATGTGGTGCATTCCTCATCGATTTCTAATCAGGTTTTTAATATTTCTATTTTTTTGGCATCTTTTCAGGTGTTGCTGACTTTAGATGATGATCTAATCCATACACCTAGGGATGCCATTCCTGTATTTTGATTTTACTTGGTTTTACATTTACTCTCAGTATGATTTCTTTGTCATGTATTGTCATAGTACTTTTTTTTATGAATGTCGACTTATTCCTTGTTATTTGCAATCTCATTTTATTTAATGAGGTAAATGATGAGTATGCATCTGTCGATTTTGAGGAATATATTTTGCTAAATATGATAACTATACCATATTAACATGGAGATAATTGCTGTCATTAATATTTTTTATTATTTTTGCTAATGATGTAAATAGGTTATAATGGAACTGTCAGTGCAAAAATAAAGGGCTATTGTCATTAGGCATGGCTCAGGTGGGGCATTCTCTATTGAAATGCCCTTTTCAGGACTACTTGTGATAAAGTAATGGAAGAATGGAAATTTTGCATGTTACCTGCTGTAAGAAATATGTGAATGATTGTATGAGAAATAAGAATGAATGTTTTGTACATCCAAGAGCTCTAGTTTTTATGCCAAGTTTTTGTGCTCAAATTTTTATGACCAGTGCAATTTTTTGACATTTAAAGGGGATAGTCGGCAAGTTTTGGTGGCATTCTCAAAATCTCCGCAGCCAATGAAATTCAATAGAAATCCGTTCAAAGAGCAGTGGCAACTGATGAAGGTGGGCTGTAGGTTGTAGGTCCCCATTGGAAGTTGCAGTAAATAAAAATTGAGTGCATTCTGATTGTTGGCTGTCAAATTTTCAAGGAATAAATGATTTACGTGGAGGCTTAAAACGATAACATTGGACCAGAAATACTTTATAACATGAGACAGAAGAGTCATTAAAAAGGAAAATTAATCAAATAAGACTGTGATAATAAATAATGCCCCTTCAGAAGAACTCGAGGGTTTATCAATATAGGGAAAAGTGTTTACTGGCTTATTTGAAGCATTTATGTTGGAGGAATTGAGCTGGAAGACTTTGAGATCAGTATTAATACAGGGAAAAGCAGCAGTATGAGAGGACTATGAGTTTGATTTCACATGTAACGAACATGTTGCTTAGCATCATCAACGAAAGGATGGAAAAGAGGGCAAATGAGTACTTGGGCAATGACCACTTTGAATTTAGAAAGATGATGGGTATGCATGATGCTATAGAAATGAGGTCACCAGTAGAAGGAAACATAAAGAGTACAGCCGGGATGCAATTGTAAGCTTCGTTGATGTCGAGGCTTTCAACAGGGTGAAATGGGCACAATTTATGAACATTTTGTGGAAGAGAGCAATTGACTAGAGAGAGAGAGAGGACTTATTCGGGACCAGTACATGTCTCAGAAGGGACAAGTAAAAAGAGTTTTTAGGGGCTTGGCTTGGTAGGGAAGAAGGACAATACTAAGGATGCCCAATACCTTCTGCTCTTCTCAATAAGTATGTGGAGGAAATGGCAAGGGAGCATAGGCTGGAGGCAGGACTTAAAGTAAATGGAGAGCTATTCAAATCAGATGGGTTTGATGATCGAGCATTAGTTTGGGTCAGCAAAAGGGTTGCAATCAATAGTTAGCACATGGCAGAATCAGTGTGATAAGTATTGGATGAAAATTATGTGATTATTAAGAAGTCAATGAGATTCTAAATGAGTAAGGAGGAAGAGATAAGCAAGTCAGGGTACACAAACTGGAACAGGTGAAGCAATCCACCTAATTAGCAAATGTTGAAGAAGGTGGGAAAAGTAATAAAGACAATGAAAGAAGAATTGGATCTGGTAAAGAAGCATGTAAAAAGAGATGGGAAAAAGATGACACACACAATAAGTAAGGATATAAAGAAAAGGTCATTGTAAACTCAAATTTAGAGTGTAGTTCAATATGGCTTAGAAATTTGTTCATGAGACAGGAGGGGAAGCATACAATTGGAGATATGGGTGTGGAGGAAAATGGAAAAAATTAGGAGAGCAGATGATGGAAGTTCTATGCATGGTTAGAGTGGAAGAGAAAATGACTATTTATTCATTTAACGACTTTTATTGAGGTGAGATTGAGACTTAATTGTCCCTTCTTCCATCTAACCCCTATACATACATATACCGAACACAATTACAAACACCCAAGCCCTAGATGGAAGAAAACAGACGGAGCTTTGGGAGAAGTTCAGCAAAGGCAGAACTAGTGGATGCAGGAAATTAGAAGTTGAAGACTGTGATATTGTTGGAAGAATGCTAGGAAAGCGCAGTTTAGGGAGGAAAATAATGTCCAATTTGGATGATATGAAGGGAAGTATAATGTAGAGCTAATGGATGAATTATTGTAATATCGAGTATGGAGTAGTGTGTTTTTGTCCTGCCAATTAGGGCTTAGTGCAGTAATGTGTGTTGTGACATGGTCCATCAAACACCTATCTTAACTCGGCAGGCTACTGCAAATAGGAATAATTATTATGTTACATTATTATAATTTTTATGCAACCTTGTTCACTAATCTATTTAATTAATGGTGATGTTTTATAATGCTTCGCATGTTCAAGCACACTTGTGAAGGAATCTTGAACATGTCAAGTATAAAAATGTCGAACTATCATACAGTCTTCCTCTTGAGATCAACCTTTTGAGTGCAGAAGTTCTGATTTTTGTAGTAATGTTTTTGCTTGTTTTGTATTTCTTTTCTTTCTTGTGTAAAAAGGCTTCATGTCTTTAATGACATACAATGCCCAAACAGTATCATTAGGCTTCATTACTAATCGTGTGAAACAAAAAAATCATTTTTCATTCCATATCTTAAAGGTCAATCGGTAGAATACTGCAATGATTGACCGAAGTTTCTATTCTAACAGGATCTAGTTTTATAACTTATAAGGCCATTCTACGGTGAATCTTAAGTCTCAAATCTTTTAGCTGAAGACTCACAAATTGTGCAAATTCTGAAAAGAGCTGCTACTTGACAATGTGTGCCTGACGCTTGCACTTTGGAGGAGAAGGGAAGGGACATGAAATGCTTGCTCTTTACAAAGTTTAGCATTTAGCCCACTATCCTTCATGTTTAATCTCCCTGCCAGCCTTCTCAGCATTCGCCTCCCTTCCAGATGGCTCACCCTCTAAAGAAACACTTGACCACTTTGGTGATTCCTTCTCTCTCCCATCCCCCTCCCAGTCCCCATTCTATTTGGTCACAAACGAAATTGCTAAGCCACACGTATGATTCTCTCATCGGCAATGACATATTGTGATGAATTAATGGTCAGTGTATTAAATTATGAGTGAGCATTGATTTGTGTTATCCTCTTAGTACAATTTAATTCAAATGTTTTCACCAAGTTACACCCGAGGCGTTCGCCATTGTGAGACTTTTTACATATTTGCTTTCAAATATTTGTGTTATATCAACTGCAAATAACATCTATATGGTGACCTGCAAAACAATCGCAAGGGTGTGTGGTTCAAAACCAGGCATGCAATGTCAAAGTATAAGTTTTTTTAAGGACTAGTTTTCAAAACATGTAAAATAAAGACAGATGCACAACGACATCAAAGTTTGAAGTACTTCCCTACGCAAAAGAGACTAGCTGCTAGTAACAAGAAGGACAATAAACTAAGGTAAATGAAAAAATGGCAATACACTAAGCCTCTTTGAAAACACTTTTCCTCCCATATCTCGGTAATTTATTTTTGTTCTGATCCTAGGTAGTTTTGGGGTAAAAATGAAATCGTATATCCCTCGGTCCCACATTTAATCTCTAATTTTATTGTCATGATCTCTCCTACCGTAGTACGTTGACGCTACTAGTACCTCTTCAACATTATCGCTAAGGAGCCCGATTTTCAATTTATGCTATCTGTGATTTAACCTTCCCTCCGTGAGTGATTCAAAATCTAGTTCCTCTGACCATCCAGATATGCTTCCCTTTTAAGTGCATGTTGACTTTTTACAATTTCTACAGTCAAAAAGTTCATTCTCAGAAAATGCATAAAAGATAGCACAGAGCCTAGATGGTACAACGTAGATGTTAGAAAATCATGGCTATGTCACGCCAAGATGAAAAATATTAGGAATGCTGCTTCCAGCGACAGAAGGACCGAGATCATTTATGGTTATAAGATATGCATGGCGAATGCCAAGAAGGAATTTCGGACAACGTTAAGCGGATTGGCAAAGAAATTTAAAGAGAACCCGATAGCATTTAGGTCGTATGCCAGTCCATATATACTTCTAAGCACCCAGCGGTGTAACTTTCTTAGTGACATAAGAATGTCATATTTTCATTATTTCGCCCTCCCCTTTGGCATCTACGCCGTCCAAATTTGCCTTTCTCCATACACTGGTGCCATTTTCTTCATAATGCCAAAGCTGTGGGTATTGGACGAAATATCGTAATGAAAATTTGGTATGTTCATGTCACTACGAAAATTACAGTCGATGCGTATATGGACGGCATAGCTGCCTAAGGTATTGGACGAAATAATAAAAATTTCACATGCTCACGTCACTAGGAAAATGACACCAGTATGTAATTACATCGCTGCAGTACTCATTGGAATTTAGTCTGTTCGGTATCTCGAGTCCTTAGAGCTGCTGTGGAGATATCTAAAACCCAGCTGCTAAAGACAACTGATTCTTACTTGGCGGGAAATAGGATGGAAAGTATTAGGGAGATCACGATGCATAAATGCATTTATTTTAAAGATTGCAATTAAGTAAACTGTGTATTTAAAGGAATGTATTGTTACTTGTAAAATAAATTCTACTCGGAATATTTGTGGATTTTTTGGTATCTTAGGATACCGATCGGCACATCAATCATATGAATATAAAAATAATGGTGGTGATAAACTAATAGTAAACAGAATTGTTTTATCTATAATTCGGAATTAATTGGTTCTGTCCTTTTGTCAGCGAATCTGAGATTGTTTTCCTTCTCATATCTTCCTAAGAGTTAGTGCCGGCATCCTTACACTAATGTGAAAACATAAAGCCAATGCCGCTACCTTTATTTTCTCGTTAATAGTTTTAAGACAATGTATTTAATAAACCCTAACGTACTCGTATATAACCCCTTAACCATGCTCAGTTCTTTTGACTACGGTCTTATGTAATTTCCCGTCGTCCCCGATTTTTCAAGCACCATAACTCTTACCTACCCAACTATCGACCAACATCCGTTGCTAACGTCCAACGCAAAGTCTTTCCATTTCTTGGGGCATTACTGCAAATTAAGGCAATGGCCCCAAAAAAAATTGTTTATAAAACTCGATTTCTTTAGTCTAAATATTTTCTACCTTACAAAGCTCATTTACTGAAGACCAATTTTATCGATTAATTTCCCCTTTTGCTGTTTGGAGTGGTCCTTAAGACGAAGGGGTCTAAATCACGACACAGTCAAAATGAGCACGCCTTAGACTTTAAAGAATGGAAAATATCAAGGGGCACTCGGAAACGTTTACTCTTCCACTGTTGATACCTTGCAGGACGTTTCTGCTCTGAATAACGCTTGCAGAAAATCTGGATTACTTTTGATTGCCTATATCACGTTCATTATCCAAGATGTTGTGTTTTCAGCTTCCTGATTATGCTCTTCAGCAGTTATTGGTTTTAAGTCCTTTTGAAAATACTTTTCTCTTGATCGTTTAGTTTATATTGTCACGCATATCTTTTGCCTATCACGCGCATTCCTTTTTGATTAAAAAAAGGAAATAGAATGCTTTTTTGGGTGCACTTATACACACCTTGCATACCAATGAGTGCACACTTCAGACAAGAACCACGTGTTCGTAAGATACTTCATTTTTGCCACATGTATTTTATTCGTATTTAGTTCCATGAACAAATGCGCACTTTTGAGCTCTGGTAGCGGCAGATGTGCCGTAGAGATAGGGAACGTCTGTACTAAGCAAAACGACGTAGCGAGAGGGATGGAAGATCAATTGTGTCTCGAATAAATTAAGTAAGTAACCATGTACTCTAAATTATCAGTGGTCTTCCTTAAAAACTTACCTTAATACCCGCATTGTATTGCTAAAACGCATTTCCCCCGTTCTTCGAATAAAACCCTGAACTTCTTTTATTTCTATCCTAATCGTGTCATATCTTTTCTTGGACACCTAAATGCCGTAATAATGCGGGTTCAAGTTTGAAAGGATAAATTTGGACACAACACTACCCTAACTGAATTAAGGCATCGCGGCACTTAACACTCGAAATTTGACGCGACGTTACCGAAGGCGTCTGCTCCTCTCTTTTTCACTTACTGCACTATTCAGACCTAATTTTTTATTGAGAGAAATAGTTCCCTTGTGTATTCCTTAAATGTATGTTCGAGATTCGCGGAAATGCGTTGGAACATGCGAATCCAGTAACTTTTCTTTCTGAAATTATTTTGCATTCAAATGTCACGTGCCTGACATGAATGTTCTGAACGAAAAAATGTCATATATTATTAT
The DNA here is from genome assembly GCF_022747635.1 of Hetaerina americana. Classification (NCBI taxonomy): domain Eukaryota; kingdom Metazoa; phylum Arthropoda; class Insecta; order Odonata; family Calopterygidae; genus Hetaerina; species Hetaerina americana. The sequence continues at coordinate 102,660,745 of NW_027286763.1, forward strand.
TATAATATCATACTTCAGGTTACGTGATTTGATTTTTTGTTTGCGTGACTTGCTTTTTTTCAGTTCATCCGAAGGTATTTGAAGTCAAGAGGGGGCTAATCAATTTCTTGAGATCACGCGCTCAGCAGTCAACAAGTTCATTCCTAGTAAAGTTATAAAAGATAACACGGAAACTAGATGGCACAACGCGGTTGTTAGAAAGGCATTACGACGTCAAAGGCTGTCTGCCACGCCAACACGAAGAAAATTAGGGTTGATATATGTAGCGACAAAAATTATGAGATCTCTTATGATCACAAGACATCTAGGGGCGAATGCCAAGAATGAATTTTGGAAAGCGTTAAGCTAATTCAAAAGGAAAAGATTAGCGGAAAATTTGAAAGAGAATCCGAAAGCATTTTGGTCGTGCATCAGAGAGGTTCAGGGAAATAATTCAACTGTTAATTCACTCAAAAATGATAAAAACGACAGATAAACCAGCAGTTTGGAAAAGGCTAGCTTGTTAAATTCCTCTTTCAAAGCGTCTCTTCTAATATCTTACTAAATACCTCCGATAGTTTACCACATCGTGCCGGTCAACCAACAACCACAATTGAAATTTCATATGATGGAATAGAACGTTTGCTGAAAAGTAATAAGCCTCATTAATCCTCCACGCCCGATGAAATACGCGCCAGTATATTTAAGGATTTAGCTTCGGAAATGCACCGTATCTAGAAATAATATTTAATAAGTCACTGGTAGATGACAAGGTCCCCAGAGATTGGAAAACGCCTAACGCAACACCAATATTAAAAAACGGTGGCTAAGAAGAACCGAGGCAATTACAGACCTTCCTTCCTCACATTCAATTCGTTCAAGGTTAGGGAACAAACGTATAGCTGCTAGTTAGATCGTCAGACACCTCGATAATCAGGAGTTATTAATGAAAAATCAGCACGGTTTCCAAAAGGTAGATCCTGCGAAACACAACTTGCGCTTTTTGTTCATGATATTCTTACTTCGGGAGAGAGCAATGTTCCAATTTACGCGATATTTCTAGATTTTAAGAAGACCTTAGATCAAGTACCTCATAGTAAACTACTCGCAAAGCTAGAAGCCTATGGCGTAAATGAAAATTCCAAGGTTGTTAAAAGACTTTGAATGGTCGGGTACAAAGAGTAGTGATAAATGGAGTTACCTGAAATTCAGTAGAAGTTACTCCAGGAGTTCCCCAGGGAAGTGTTATCGGACCTCTTTTGCTCATACTTTACGTTGTAACCATTGACTCCGAAGTCACCAGTAAGATACGTTTATTTGCAGACGATGCAGTGGTTTACCGTGTTATCCGTGATGGTGAGGACACTAACTTTATCAGATGACCTTAGTGTTATACACCGCTGGTGCGACACTTGGCAATTAGAATTAAAATTAAAAAAGTGCGTAGTCATATTTTTTGGAAAAACAGCAATTCCCACCCGAACGCCTACTGCATTGGAAACACCGAAGTGAAATGTGTAGACTCAATGAAATACCTAGGCGTTACCCTCACTCACGATCTCTCCCGGGTGAAGCACATACGCGGAATATGTGGACTAGCTAACAAAAACTTAGGATTTATTAGTACAAGGTAAATGTGATGAAAAGGTCAAAGAGAAATGTTTATCTGTCGTTGGTTAGGCCTCATTCGGAATATGCTGCAAGTATAAGGGATCCTCACGAAGATAATTAATTGCCGAATTGGATCGTGTGCAGCGTATTTGTAGAGGAGCTAGATTTTTAAAACGTTGTTATGATAAACTGATAAGCGTATCCAAAATATTAGAGAAGCTACGCATGGAATCACTCACGGAGCGAAGGTTAAATTACAGATTAAATCTCCTGCATAAGTAGGAAGGACGTTTCTTCAGCAGCGATGTTGAAAATGTATTATTATCCCCATCGTATTACGGTAGGAGAGATCATGTCAATGAAATTAGAAAGATTAATTGTAGGACAGATAAATTTAAGATGTCATTTTTTCCACGAACCATAAAGTATCAGAATAAATTTGTCCGATCGCGGTAGAGTCATATTCGGGACAAAATTATTCTGGTGTGTATTCACTCCCTTCCACACACCCTAGCGGTGGCTTGCAGGGTATTAAAATTAAAAATTAACTATTTTCATGGAAGACCATTCCTCATCTAAAGCAGTTTTACCAGCTCAGAGCATTGGTGCTTTACTGGCCGAGTATTAAGCGTCCAGTTATTAGTTTTGAGTATTAACCTACCTGATTTGAATACGTTAGTTCCATATCACTTTTTGAACTTTCTAATTTTACGACGATAATGGTTAAATCTTGGATTTAATCAACAATTTTATTTCGAAAAACTTAACCTTACTGCACTCATGCCTTGCTGACGTATCATTTCATCTTGCCCATCATATTACCTGGACTCCAGAACACTTGCACTGCGGAAGAATGCATCGCATTGCCATTTCATTAAATCGAGAGGTTCGCCTCGAATTGAGAATACGCCGAATTCCCTTGTGATTGTTTTCGACTTTCCCGGTGGTAGTTTTTAGTCGCGGGTGCAACCTCAGTTCGGAATGCGTAGGATGGGTATTACGCGCTCGCTGTAGATTACGGAATAAATTGCGCCTTTGAAATAACTTAACGATTTAACTTCGGTTGTAGACTAATTATTTATTGCGTCGATTGAGAACTTTATGTTTCCGCTGGTTTATCCGATAGTTTTTTGTGTGATATTAAAACCACATCAGGAATGTCTGCGAACCCCGTCAGGCATTGGAATGCTTCTAGCCAAATGTTTTTCCTAAAATATTTTAGTTGTCTATCACTGAATTGATTTCTGCCTCCGAATTTCCGTGCTGATCATGTAGAAATGAATTTAGAAATAATTTGATTCGGGTTGTTATTATTATTATTTAGTTTAGGGTTGAACTTTTTAGTGCTTTGTGCATGTCTACTTCATGGTTCTCGTCAGCGTTATTTTCTTCCAATCTATTTTTATTTAAATAATTTAACGCGAAGCTGGATGTTTGTAAAATACTGGCATGCATTGTCGTGATTCGCGTCCTAAATATTATCTATCTTTATACTTCATATGATGCTCGCCTCACTGAATAAGAAATTATTTTTTTTAAGGTAATCTACCGGTTAAGGTAGGTTTTTGAATGGACACAACTACCAAACAAACATTTTATTACTCCTAACAAAACACAAAATCCATCATCCTACTCTATATCAGGTCCCTCTTCATCTCTGAGTACTTCCTTCCTCCCTTCATCCCGTCCAACATCCGTATCCTGTTCCTTCCCTTTCCTCTTTTGCCCAACATTCTACCCTCTATCACAGTCTTCAACATCCCACTGCCGGTCAACACCCCCTTCATCCACTTTTCCTGCCTCCATAGGATTTCTCCCAACAAACCCCTCTCTTCGCCCACCATACCAAGTAATTCCTCATTTGTTTTCTTCTCTGTCCATTTCACCTTCTCCATTCTTCTCCACACCCACATTTCAAAAGCCTCCAATCTACGTCTATCCTCCTGCTTCAATGACCACGTTTCCGCACCGTACATAGCTACGCTCCATATCAAAGTTTTTACGAGTCTTTTCTTAACATCCTTACTCAAAGTCCCTGTCATCAACTCCCTCCTCCTTGTGAAAGCCTCTTTGCCTAGCGCAATTCTTCTCCTTACGTCCCTACTACTTTGACCGTGTTGGTCCAAAACACTACCGAGATAGGTAAACTGTTCTACCTGCTCTAGTTTTTGCCCTCCTATTTTAATGTTAAGCTTGGCCTTTTTCTTTCTAGAAAATCGCATAACCTTTGTTTTATTAATATTGATTCTCATCCCATACCTGTCGCACTGACTTTCCAATTCACTCAGCAATGCTTGCAACCCCTTGGCTGACTGACAAACTAAAGCTTGGTCATCAGCAAACCTAACTGATTTTACGAATGCCCCGCTCACTTTCATTCCTACCTCCAGTTTTTCCCATGCCTCTTTGATCATTTCCCCTGCATACAGGTTGAACAGCAACGGTGATAGTGGGCAAACCTGCCTTACACCTCTTCCTAACACTGCCCATCCGGACTCCCCGTTTCCCACCCGCACCTGAGCAGTCTGAAACATGTACAGGTTGCGGATTAGCCTCCTTTCCCTCCAATCTATTCCTATTTTCTGCAATATACTCATTAGTTTTTCCCAGTTCACTCTATCAAAAGCTTTTTCGAAATCTATGAAACAGGCAAATACCTCCTGGTTGTGTTCTACATTCCTCTCGATTGATAATGTCATCACTGCAAGAAATTATTGATCAAATACTTTTATAATCGTCACTGATGTGCTTCATAAATTTGGTGCCGTAATTTTTAGTCGTTTCAATGAGTTTTGACGGGAGGATGTTTCATTTGATGTTCCACGCTTCGAATTTTAAGCCGTTATGCTTGAAAGTTATTCTAATCAAATAACTTTCATGATTGTTAAACTATATTTAGCTTTATAGAGAAATATTTTCATCGTGCCAATTTTAATTGCGTATTAGTACTTACAAAGTATAAATAATGAAATAAATGTATTTTTATATTATATTTAATCTTACTGGTTTTGTTTTAATACAGATTCTTCGATGCCACTGCACGGGTGCAGTGAAGGGCTATGGACGAGGCATTCAGTTGGAGTGGATGCTATGGCAGAGGGACACTGAAACATTTTTACTTTATTCTGGATGGCTACCAATCTTAGAATATCGGATACTTGGCTACTTTCAACCGTCAACGAAAGATTACTTCGGTGAATCGCCATTTCATCAAATCGAGATAAAAGAGTCCGGTTTCGGAGTGTGGAGCAAATGATTTCCTGTGATCAGCTGATCTGCGAAAAATCACTCTTGTCGCTCATTTCTACTCATCATAGAGGCAACTTATTTCTTCCCGTGTGATCGTTTTAATAGCAATACGATAACTATCATAGAATGTCAATACTCATTGACTTGCTAGTTATATGCTTTGGCCACACTGGGGGAGGATTAGGCATCGAGCGCTCTCTCGGCATTTCTGAGTCGAATTCTGCCTCCGAATTTTCGTGCAAGATTCGATTTCTGGAATTTCCATGACGACGGAAATTATCATCTCCTTTTTAAGGAATGTTAAGGGCTGAAATTTAATAATAGCAGATTTCTCGAATTTTTCAATGTAATACTTCCAATCCTGCTGTTTATTGTACCCCGTAGTAGTAGTAATTAGGGGAGGCGAACGACAGCCGAGGTCATTTGCGCCGTAGGGGATGGACAGGAAAGGGTGAAGGGTGGAGAGGAACCCGGCGTCGGAATTAGCCTACTCTTAACGAAAGGCGCCAAGGGGTCCGCAGCTTAACGTCCCATCTGACGGACGGCGTACTCACTCAAAGTGCCCTCCACAAAGCACCTCAAGTAGGGATCTAGATACCTCTGAAAAATATTCAACACCGCCGGGATTTGAACACATAACCAGAAGTTTTATAGAGCTGTTTTCTTTATTCTATTGTAGAATGTTCATTCAGATTTTAAAATTCTTTTTGAACTCTGAGCATTTCAATTTTCTCTCTTCTGGTAAGGTTGTCTCTCTGCTGTAGCGGCGATACATTTCCAATGGGTTCGAAAAACTTGCTGCGGCTACAGTTCGCCGATAACGGCGTGATGTTACTCCAATCTTCGGAATTGGGTGGCACAGGGAAAGGAGCTGGAGCAAATATATATATATATTTGTCACCTTCTAATTAATCTCTTTGGGCCAACGTTTTTTTCAATCCTCAAAGCACTTGCAAAAACTTTTTTTGTGATCTTGTTCAGCTCCTCCTTCGATGCTGTCTTTATCTCGTCAATCGTAGCGTAGCGTCGTCCTTTCATGGGCCTCTTCAGTTTCGGGAACAAGAAAAAGTCACTGGGGGCCAGATCTGAGGAATACGGTAACCGCGGCATCATTAGTTATTGGCACCTGAATTTTCGATGCCAATACCACTTTACGGATGGAAGTTCCTTCTCTCCCGAGATAAAGGTGATACTGCCACCTAGAGTGCCTGTAATTCTAATTCTAAACAGATCGGTATGGTAGGTGATGGTTCCCCCATTACAAAGCCCGACGGTGTGTGAAACATGTCACGCTGTTCACTTACACAAGGTGAACTGAAAGGTCATGCTGGCAAGCTTTCCTGATACAATTCGGATGAAGTCACGCTCGCCACGGTCTTAGGTTCTCTCCATATAGTATAATGGTTAGGGTTATCTTTTCTTATCACAACAAATCTTCTGACCGCAGCAGCGTGATGAAAATTAATTTGGCAGAGCTCCAAGCCTTTTCCCCTTTATAAACTATCGGAAGAATAGGGACATGGCAATCTTAGCCTTATCACTATTAAGGCTTTATCCGCTTCTTAGAAGGAGCGACTCCCCGAAGCCTTCTTTCTTTTCTCACTGGTTCTTATACTGTGCGATAAGTCACGGACGGATCCACCATTTTCATTTATTTGTTGTCTGTTGGAATTTTATTATCACTGTACATTGTTTTTGTTAATCTAGCAAACTGTCGAGACTGGTGCGACTCACCCAAGGAAGAGTTGGAACAGTCTTTATTAACCTAATTTATTGCGATTGTTTCAACACATTCATTTACTAAGACGATTGTCCGTTATATGGAGAACAATGGAAGAAGAAAATGACTGCAGGTCACAATGAGAAACTGTACCAAAAACCCAAGATTTTTTTGTGCCATCTGCTCTCTCTCCTACCACCTAAGCTCTATGCAGCGAAACAATCAGTGCAAGAATATAGGGACTTAATACTTTTAAAATTTTCAATAGTGTGCTTCTAATTAGGTATACACAAATGAAGAAGAATTGTATGCAAGTAAAATACGTTTCTTAGTCGTTTACAGAGATAACGGTAGTCCTGAGGACACGGCAGTTTTATCAGAGTAGCGAAATTTATAACAACGCTGGTGCGTCACTTGGCAATTAGAATCAAACTTAAAAATTTGCAGAGTGATGAATTTTTGTGAAATGACATTTCCCTCCCGAACCCCTACTGCAACGGGAACACCGAAATGGAATGTCTAAACTGCATTAAATACTTAGGCGTTACCCTAACTCATGGCCTCTCCCGGATGAAACATATACGGGGACAAGTTAACAAAAGGTTAGGATTTATTAGAACTGTTCTGGTTAAATTTGAAAGGCCAAAGAGAAATGTAACCTTTTGATAGTTACCTATGCCTCGTTCAGTATATGCTGCTGGTACATGGGATCCTCGTGAAGTTGGATTGATTGTCGAATTGGATCGCGTGCAGCGTAAAGAAGCCAGATTTGTAAAACGTTGTTATGATAAACTGAGTGGCGTATCCAAAATGTTAGAGCAGCTAGCCTCGGAATCACTCCCGAAGTGAAGGTTAAATTAAAGATATGAAGCTCATGCATAAATTAGACGGGCGTCCCTTTATCATTGATGTATAAAATGTATAATTATCCACATCGTACTAAGTTAGGTGATGCCAATATGAAGCTAAATTATTTGACAAAGAAGATTCTTAGAAGGTCCTTTGCCTCGTAGCCTCGCACTTACTTTCATAAGCCACTTTTATGGCTGAATTTTCCGAGTAAGCCGACGACGGCAAAAGGCAGTGTAGGGGCGAGAGGCCTGGATTGCGATGATGGGACCGAGGGTGGGAGAGCGGGCAGTAGTGTATAGGGGAGCAAACCCTTGTCACTCGTCGGCCTCTCGTTAATCCTTGTTCCTGGTCACGTTCGAGAGGGTATCCCAACTATGAGAGGCCGGCCAACCTCCTCAATATGGATGATGGGGGGTTGGTTTTTTGTCGAGAAGAGATCTCATTCCTGTTAAAACTGAATCTCGGCATCTTCGGAAGAAGTCAGATTTTCGCTGGCATATCACTTTAAAAAAATTTCCGATCTCAGCTATAGCACCCAGGTGATGTTCCGTGTTCGGCAGTTCGTTCGGTTGTGCAGCACATTTAACAAAAAAAACCAGATTACTATGCAAGACATGATCATTTATCCAAGATTATAGATTAAGATTGTCGTTATAGATAGAAACAGATGCGATTCACATCACCTGGAGAATATATAGTATATATATATACTATATATTCTCCAGGTGATGTGAATCGCATATATATATGGATACAATATATATATATATATATATATATATATATATATATATATATATATATATATATATATATATGTATGTGTATATGTGATATATTAGAATATAGAATATATATATATATAATCTAAATTATATTTAAATATTGATAATTTATATATATATATATAATTATATATATATATATACATTTATAAATATATATATATATATGTGTGTGTGTGTGTTGATTCCCATTTTCCTTGCAATTCTTGTCATACGCGTATACAATTTTGTTATACTGCGACAACTTAGTCATTTAACAGATTGTGAGAGCTGTTTCAAAATATGCATTTTTTGACTTGCGTAACTGACATTTTATTAAGAAATTTCAAGCTAAACGCCTAGTGTTGAATCTCTCCTTGGCAGGCACCCGTGTACAGAATTTCATCTCCCACGACGTCCTATGATTAAATCTTCAGATATCGAATAACATATTCAGAACATAGGCCTGAAATTATCAGTGAAAACTTCATATTTTTCACTTTCATTATAAATCTCCGAGAGTTTTGATCACAAGGATTATTAATTATGTACAGTGAATGTGTGATTTAGCAGGGCTTGTGGAATATTCTCGCTTTTGAAATATGCTTCCCGCTTTAGTTTCATAAGTTGATGATCCATCACTCCCACTCAGATATCCACACTGCTGAGAACGATACGGAAATAAGGGTTTGAAAACGTTTGGCAACGGTGCATCGTGCTGCTCAGCGATGGTCATGAGTGGCGTAATTCCTCCATGGTGTGGCAGTTGGAGACGAAGCTTCTGCAAGGCAAGTTGTACCAAGGCTCCGCTGCGAGAAGTGATCCTGGAAGGTCGTGTGGCAATTTTAAAACACGTAAGTCCCGTCCTTCACTGATGATTATGTCTGGCCAGCCACAGCATATGAGTAATGTCAATGTTTGTCTCTGAAATCCTGTTCACGCAATTGAAATAATATTTCGTCTTGGTGGCTCGCCGTTTATCATTGCTGAAACACCGTTGAAATTTAGCATTATTGGTCTTTTATTTCATTAATTTTCCACTCTTTATATAAATTTTGCAGTTATTCTGTGGGGCGGGTTTCAAGAACGAAACTTCTACAAGGAGAGGCTGTCGACGTTTCCAACGTTAGAAGCAATACTGGAGATAGTGTGGCGATTGTAAAAGACGTAAGTCCCGGCAATGATTGATGATTTTATTTCTGTTCAACAAATAGCATATGGGTAACTTCAATGTTTGTCTCTGCAATCTTGTTAACGAAATTGAAATAACAATTAGTCTACCAGCACGCCGTTGATCATGGTTTAAACTATGTTGAAATGTTAGCCATAAGGAAGTACCAAGAGTTAAAGGGATTAAATTAAGATGGTTATCAAATAAAGTAAAAGAGCATGGTGGAAGACGCAGTGCGAGGTTATTGAAATTTTGCAGAGGCAGTTTAGTTGGTGCGCTGTTAAGTAAGGTCAAATTACAATCTGGAAGAAAGAAGGGAAAATCTGGGCTAAGAGTTAGAAAGATAAGTCGGGTAAGGTAATAGTCAACACAGAGAAAAGCCAAGGGAGATGGAAGGAATATATAGAACAACTATGGTAAAGAACTAAATTCAACCAAGTAAGATATTATAAAGGAACATGACGTAGAGGAAGATAGCTTAGGTCCAGGCATACTCGACGATGAGACAGAAAGGGCATTAAGGGGGATGAAACGAAATAAGGTCGTGGGGGTGGATAACATGCCCGCGGAACTATTGAAATGTTCAGGGAAATGTGGGGGGAAGAGGCTATATGGGCTGATACGTAGTATCTAGGAAGAAGGAATGTGGCCGGAAGACTTGGTGAGATCAGTTTTAGTTCCTATTCCGAAAAAGGTAAAAAAGGCTACATCATGTGAGGACTACAGAACAAAAAGTTTAATACCCCACGCAGCTGAAGTTGTTCTAAGGGTCATCTGCGAAAGGATAGTGAGTAGATCATATGATTATTTAAGGGGTTGATCCGTTTGGGTTTAGGAAGGGGAGAGGCACGCGCAATGCCATTGCAGTAATGAGATAATTAATGGAGAGGAATATAGAACACAACCAGGAGGTATTTTCCTGTTTCGTAGATCTCGAAAACTCGTTAGGTTGAGTGAATTGGGAAAACCTAATGAATATTCTGCAGAAAATAGGAATAGATTGGGGGGAAAGGAGGCTAATCCGCAACCTGTACATGTCTCAGACTGCTCAGGTGCGGGTGGGAAATATGGGAGTCCGGATGGGCAGTGTTAGGAAGAGGTGTAAGGCAGGGTTGCCCTTTATCACCGTTGCTGTTTAACCTGTATGCAGAGGAAATGATTAAAGAGGCATGGGAAGAACTGGAGGTAGGAATGAAAGTGGGCGGGGAATTCGTAAAATCAGTTGGGTTCGCTGATGACCTAGCTTCAGTTTGTCAGTCGGCCAAGGTGTTGCAAGCATTGCTTTGTGCATTGGAAATTCGGTGCGACAGGTATGGGATGAGAATCAATATTATTAAAACTAAGGTTTAGCGATTTTCCAGAAAGAAAAAGGCCAAGCCAAAAATTGAAATAGGAGGGCAAAAACTAGAGCAGGTAGCACAGTTAACGTATCTCGGTAGGGTTTTGGACCAACACGGTCAAGTAGTAAGGGCATAAGGAGAAGAATTGCGCTGGGCAAAGAGGCTTTCACAAAGAGGAGGAAGTTGGTGGCAGGGACGTTGAGTAAGGATATTAAGAAAAGACTCTTAAAAACTTTGATATGGAGGGTAGCTATGTACGGCGAGGAAACGTGGTCATTGAAGCAGGAGGATGGACGTAGACTAGAGGCTTTTGAGATGTTGGTGTGGAGAAGAAATGAGAAGGCGAAATGGATCCAAAAGAAAACTAACGAGGAAGTACTGGGTATGGTGGGCGATGAGATTGGCCTTGCTGGTAGAAATCCTAAGAAGGCAGGAAAAATGAATGAAGGGCATATTGGTCGGCAGTGGGGTGTTGAAGACACTATTAGAGTGGAGAATGTAAGACAAACGAGGATATGGCAGAAATAGGATATTTATTTTGGACGGGATGAAGGGAGGAAGGAAGCACGCAGATGAATGGAGACTTAATGTGTAGAGTAGGTTGCTGGCTTGTTTTTTTTATGAGTCCCTAAATATTTATTTTATTGGTAGTTAACTTATTGGTCGGTTTTTGGTCGTCAGACTCTTACCCACCTTAGTGAAAAAACGTTTCACTCACAAAATTTTACTGATCTCGCTCGAAAGAAAGTTCACTAGCTGCATACAACAGCCACTCGAGAGCATCAATGATTTTTCTACTCGGTTACGGCTCCTAGGTCGGAAATTAAGATAAGTAAATACGGAACCCGACACGCCAGCGACAACGGTAATGATTGAAAATCGCTTGCTAGCTCAATTCTGATTGGGATTACGAGTAGACACTGGACGTTCTGCGTTAGTCCGAAACCCCAAAAACTTGTTCGAGGCCGAAGAATTTGCGTGCATGGAAGAAGCTAAGGCGAGAAATTACTTGATCAGTAGGGAATTTAACTTTGTTCACCCCTTTGTTTCTCCCGTCAGCTATGGCTTATCTTTAACTCGCAGAAATTACGACCAAGGGCGATTCGCTCATCTTGATGATTACAGTTCAAAACCCGATATCAGCAACCCTACTCGTAGGAACCAAGGATTTTCCACCGTTGCATTTCATTCACACAATAGTTTTAGCGAGGTAAGCTAGAGGAATAGTGCCACGTGTGATAATTTGAAGGCATCGTCGGATATGAAAGTAACCCCAGGTCACGGGGCTGACGATTTTTCAAATCAGACCACCTTCCCCGGCGGAACAAATTGTAATTGACCTGTACGCCTAGCACCGAGAAGGGTCGCGGTACAGAAGAAGACTGCCTGCACGCGACAAGTTGAGCTATTAGAAGCCACGGTGAAAGAAAACATTTAGATTCCTCCTTGTTCAGTTGTATTAGCTTGGACCAAACAAAATCAATGGTTGCCTTGGGAAAGAAATGATGGTCCAAACGGGTGGAGAAGGAATAATCATTTGGCCGACTCTAGTTAATGTCTCACCCGGAGGATTCCTCTCTGTTGATTTGTATTTTGGAATAGGAAAACCGAATGTCGAAGAAAGGTTTGAAGATTCGTTATGATATTCATTCCGACGGAAGTTCTATTTGCAATATTAAGGTAAACACGCCGGAGACGTGGCCTGGAGACCCTTTATATGATGATCTGCTCTCCCTATCTGATTTGACACAGGTCCCCCTCGAGACACTCGACACCTTGACCAGACTCATATTAGAGTACCCAGATGTTTTTGTCCATGGAAATGTAAGACTAGGCTGCACTCCGCTTGTTAAGCCCTGCATTAATTTGAACGACCCTAAGCCCATGAAAAGACCCCCGTGCCGCGTTATGCATTCGCAGAGAGAGAAACTTCAATAACGTTTCAGGAAATGCTTGACGAAGGAGTCATTTCACATTCTAATAGCCCGTGGTCTTCACCACTAATTCTGGTTAGAAAAAATCTATAGATGGATAGCCTAATACCTTAGGCCCTGTATTGACTATCGTGCCCTAAGTAATTTCACTAAAGAGGGAGTATTTCCCCTACCGAATATGGATAAAACCTTGGCGCTTTAATATTTCAGTTGTTAAAACTTGAGAGCCAAGTTTAGTGGCAAGTAGAAATGGAGGAAAATAGCAGGTAGTATTCTGCGCTTAGTACACCAGACGGACACTTGCGAGTGCAATAGAAAGGCCTTCGGCCTTGCCGTACCGCCTTCAACTTTAATGCGCTTAACGACGACATCGGAGAGCTTTTCAACAGAGGAGCTCTTTTTTATCTCGATGACATCTTGCGATTCGATACCGCGATGAATGAACATATCGTAGGTCTTAGAGAGATTTTTTAGAAGACTAAGAGGAGCTAACTTGAAATGAATACCTCGGAAATTTTTTCAGAACTGTGTGAAATTTCTGGGACATTATTTCTCGTAGGGGTGGACGACACTTGAGTTCATTGTACCCGGGTGAATACAGTGAGTGGCTAATCATTTATTATTATCTATTGAATTACAAGGGTAACTTACTAATCGAGCGGGCCTGTGTCGGTGAGGTCAGACCGTAGGTAGGATAGTCACGCAACCTGGACTCCTAAAGACACCGGCGAGGATTCGGAAAAGGGAAGGGGAGAAGAAGGATGGTTGGAGCTTCTGGTCCCCTACGAGAAGCGCGGGTAAGGCAGGGAAGGATAGGGTCAGCGCTTTTGGTCGCTTAAAAGGGAGACCGGAGAGATTGCCGGTTATGCAGGGGAAGGACGGTGGCGACACTCAGACCCGCGAGCTAATAAGGCCTGGCCTTGGTCATTGCCCGAACGACAGAGTAGGCTAGAAGCCCGACAGTGTGTGACAAAATGTCACCCTGTCCACGTACACTATGTGAACAGAACACTCATGCTGGCGAGCGTTTCTGATTCAATTTGGTTGAAGTCACCAGAGCCTCGGTCTTAGGTTCGCTCTATATAGTACAATGGTTGGGTTTATCTTTTCTTATCACAACAAATCTTCCGACCGCAGCAGTGTGATGAAAATTAATCTGGCAGAGCTCCAAGCCTTTTCCCCATTATAAACTATGGGAAGAATAGGGACATAGTACTCATAGCCTTATCACTATTAAGGCTTTATCCTCTTCTTAGAAGGAGCGGCTCCCCGAATCCTAACTTCTTTTCTCGCTGCTTCTTATACTGTGCGATAAGTCACGGACGGATCATTTATTTGTTGCCTGTTGGAATTTTATTATCACTGTACATGTTTTTGTTAATCTTGCAAGCTGTCGTGACTGGTGCGACTCACCCAAGGAAGAGTTGGAGCATATTAAACTAATTTATTGCGATTGCTTCAATACATTCATTTACTAGATACGTCGACCTCACTTCTTCGGCCTTTTATCAAATTCAAGTGCATATACGCCATTGGAAGGTTTCCAGCATAAAGTACCGCGGCGCATACTACGCATTTACACGGCTCCCCATGGATAAACCCCTTAAGTCCAGCTATCCTACAGTGGTGGGCCAAAGACTTCCTGCAATTGATACACCAAAAATTTCACATCCGCGCAATAGCTTATGTAGACGACTGGTTATTCCATAATAAAGACTGCATATGTGGGTACACATTGATTACCTACTTGGAAGAAATCCTAGGAATTGGTTCAAATCTACACTCATATCCGCTACCACCATCCGTTACCTCGGCGTAGAAATAGATACAACCAACCTTTGCCTAAGATTAACTCTTTAAGGCCTATTATTCCAATCCCCAAATATTATTTGGTATGTCTAACTCATAGGAGCACTAGCAATTGTTTCCTGCAGTTCATGGTATATTTCATCTGTATCCACTCTTTAATACATGTCAGTAAGCCTGAATAGCAGTTCGTTCATTTTATAAGTAAACTTATTCAATAACCCACGCACCAACTATATTTTCATCTTTCTTTCATAATAAATTCACAACATTTAAGGAGTGATTTACCCGTAGCGCGAAAATAAGACTAAATCAAATTAAGTTTAGGATTTATCGGGTTTACTTGTTTTATTTCAACTATATTCTCCCTTTTTTAATTTTCAAATTGTAGCAACCTCAGTAAAATATACACCTAATAATCTGGACCATGGTTTCAATCAGTTTGGTTGACACACAAGATTCATATTAATGGATATTACTTCAACTTATTTGAATTAGCCATGGTAGTATGAGCCTCCAAAGGTTCAACACTGTTGGGATTCTTCTGATCAATTAATTCTGAAATGCTGCGATTCTAATGTAAGAGAAATAAGAAAAACATCGTGTATGTTATTGAATATTTAACTCATTAGGTCAAGGAACTTTTTCTTATTCAAGGTTACATCTCAATAAGTATTCTAGGATTCTAGGGTGGAGGCAGATGAAGTTAAGCACCAACTATTGGACATGATTGCGAGTACTCACGTGAGAACTCGCAATCTGCACCTGGCAATGATCAAGGATTCTTCATGGATCAACGATCTTATACATTCCCTAATTTGAATCAATTTCCTTATTCCCTTATTAGTTTCATTTTGAGACTAAAATTTTTGATACTTCTGCTGGAACCTTGCCCCGTGGTACAGAATAATTAATGTATAATACCCAGAATTTTATGCCCACCAAAAGGATAAATGTTGACCATTCGGTGAGTAAATCTGTTTTTACACGGGGTTTGTCCAGCTTCAAAAATGTTTTTTCTATGAATTCCTAGCATCTAAAAAAAAAATACTTGATTGAGTAAATTATCTATTTGATGTCTGTTATCCAAACGCAGGAGTTTAATCATAAATATTAGTTTTATCCTAATGCTGTCGTCTCTTGATTAAAAGAAAGACTCCACTCGATTTGGTCTGGTGATAATTAACTCCGCCCTCAGATTTCGATGCCTCCCTTTACAGGAAAAGCTTATCGTTCTATTCCAATAACCCAGCTCACTTGGACAATAATGTGTCCCGCCGCCTCAGGGAATCGAGGCCCATTATATCAGAGTAGTTGAGGAAGTCGTCACCCTCGGGCAGCAGATTCTAGACTCTTTCAGCATATAGCGCACTCAGCCCAGGAGTATTGACATAGTTTGCCTCGACAAGAAAATTTTTTCCATCAAGATCACGTGGAAAAGCATTTTATTCTTCCCAGACCACAGTGCATGTAAGCTGCTATGAAAACTCTCCATTTTTCAAAGTCTCCTTTAAAATTTCTCATCTTTTTGGCTGCAGGCATTTAACGAACCATTTACCTAAGGCGGTGGTTCTACTCATTCCTGATTAGAACCACCACCTTTCGTAGTAGTAGTAGTATTGAGGGGAGGCAACCGACAGCTTAGGTCATTTGTGCCATAGGGGATGGACAGGAAAGGATGAAGGGTGGAGAGAAACCCAGCGTCGGCATTAGCCTACTCTTTACGAAAGGCGCCAAGGGGTCCGAAGCTTAACGTCCCATCCGACGGACGGCGTACTCACTCAAAAGGGCCCTCCACAAAACACCTCAAGCAGGGACCGAGATACCTCTGAAAAATATTCAACACCGCCGGGATTTGAACCCGGGCCCTCAGGGTGGGAAGCCAGTACGTTAGCCCCCGCACCAACTGGATCCCCCCCACTGCCTTTCATGCACCTTTATGGAAGCTTGTAGGGGGTATCATGTATCTTAGATAGAGCCGTGACCACCTATACTGGTCACCGACCAATGCAAGTTTTTCCAACGAACCACTTACCCCGTAGCTTCTTCTGAGTCTGTCTCACAATGGATTTTGTAATGAAGAACGTCTCTGACTTGGTCAATGAAAAGTTATTTCGTCATCTGTCATCATAACCTATTGGGAGTGGTGAACGCAAACATTTAAAGCCATTCTCTAATTAATTGGTCTATCTTCGTACTGCATGAGGGATAGATAATGCTGTAAAAGTTGGACGTTGTAGTATATACTGCCTCGTTTAACATTATTTCTAACAGGCGACGTATGAAATTTAATTCCGATTGATGTTATTACGTGTGCTACTGGCATTTTCATTCCCACCTTAGCCCTGCCATATCCTCTGGGAGGTACAGGCTAGTGTCTGAAGAATATTGTGTTGCATTTTAAAGTAATGTTGGTCCCTGTCATTGGTAAAATGATTTTACTCATTCTTGAATATGTTTCAAATGAGTTTGTCTTTGAATGTGAAAGAGGATTTGACCAAGGTTAGTTCGCCATTAGTGAATATGGTGATGAAGTTAAAATGGTTGGCCTTATTCCTACCTTTTTATTCAATACTATGGCAACCACTCCTTGCTTTTTGTCCCTTCCTCTGTATATTACCCTATAACTATCAATCCAGCATTCCCTGATATCCTTCCATTTCACCTTCCCTAGACCTAAAATACCAATATTTCCTCTTTCCATCCTTTGCTTTATATTCTCTAATTTTCCTGTTCTTACTTTGTCCTGGCTTACCTTTCTGAGTCACCTGCCATTTTTCATGTTTGCCTATGCCTTTTGTGGTGTCTAAACCAAATGTTGGTGATAACTAGCCCATGCCTTCTGCAGAATTCAATTGCTTTTTCCCCATGGTAATTCCTTCCCATCTCAAATGCCAAAATATTTACAGGAGGGGAAAATGTATATGGAGTGGATGTAAGGTTACTGGAAAACAATTTAGGGGTTTAATAACATTAAATCTGATATCCCATTATACCTCTCTCCAGCTACAACCGTATATTTTCTAATTGCCTTCTCGTTAGCATCAACCTAACATTTGAAGTCCCTTTTGCAACTGGTTTGGCTTCGTTTTGACTCATTTATGCTGCTGCTTTCCATTTTTTTACTTAGATTTCCTCATATAATGCCTTTGAATTTAAATATGGAACATTTGGAGTCCTTGCCTCTGCTGCTATGTGCAACACACCTCCCAGTTGGCTAAGTCCCTTAGTTTCCCGGATTCACTTCTATATTTGTGCGCATCATCATTTCTTGGGATAAATAATCAATGTGGCTTCTTGATCGCTCCCTCAAAAATTGAGGTGCCGATCTTTCCGTGATTTTTTTTCTTCTAGCTCTTGACCATAGACTTGTCTGAAATAGGTGTCCCTACCTGGACCTGCTATTATGTTTTCTACCAGCACAGTCTGGGGTCCTTAGAGAACACCCATGCTAAAAAATACTGGATAATTTAACTAAATCAGTTTCTAATCTACCGATACCATCTATCCTCAACTAAGCTATCTAAAAAGATATGATGAACATTAAAGGTGCCAAGGTGGGTTACGGTGGTCCACGGGTTGAGGGTTAGACTACTGACCGGAGGGCTCTGGTTCAATTCCTGGGCAAGCCTCTCTGAGCACCTACAGCTCCAGCCTTGCTAGGTGATTTTTGGGGCACCAGATCCTCCTTGGAAACCATTACTGGCACAGGGAAAGGAACTGACCCCCCATATCCTGATATGTGAATTGTGCTGTCGGGCTTAGTATTGAGTGAACTCTACCATCGCCTACCAAACCGACCTTCGGGTTGATTACTGTGTTTATGGTTTATAGGCACCAAAATCGTTTCTCCTTTGGATAAGTCATATAACTTCTGTCCAAGGTCATTAACATTACTTGTGCAATTTAAATGGCATTTAAAAACCCATTTTATTGAAAATTTATTACTTCATTAACTAGATCATATCTCGTCAATCACATAGCATGCCTACTCATGTTTATCTTCTACTGGCTTTGATAATTTCTTTGGACGGTTCTAAGAGTTACATTCTTTTATTTACTCCCCATGAGGTTGCTGAGTCTCCAGGGGACCTGAGTCACCCAGCAAGAGGGGATTGCTGTAGCAACTTGAAAGGAGTGACGCCAGCAGTTGATAAATATCCTGACTGAGATACGGAATAGCCCCCACCAGTAAAAAAAGGATGTAAGCAACTTTTAGAATAAATATTTCAATCAATAATTGTAGGGGTCAAATTGCCTTTACCGAAAAGGGAAACCCTCCCTCCTTTGATATGCCTGCATTAATTATAATAATTATCATATATTCTAATATTATTATTATTTCAGTAATCCATTGGTTAAGTTCGGTTTTTCATGGATCCAAACTACAAAAAGTCATAGCAACAATTCCCTGCTATGTTCTAGAAAAATACATGAAGATATCTACCTTACAATTGCCTCCACTTTATTTCCACAATCTTCTTTCCTCCCTTCATTCCATCCAACATCCCTATCCAAGGCCTGCCCCTTCCTTTCTTGCTTAATATTCTCCCCTTTATCACAATGTTCAACATCCCACTGCCAATCAATATGCCTTGCATCAATTTTTTCTGTCTCAAGCAAGATCTGATGCTTTCATGGCGTATTTGCTCGATGAAGTTTTCTCGGGTCTTTCACTGGGTCAGGGGTTCCATGTTGGCTGATGTTTTGATGCCAGACTCAGGGGTTGGCTGACGTTTTGATGCATCGTCCTCGGGGATGATGATTGCCACTCTGTTTTAGGTTGTCTTATATACATGCGCCCTCTGGTTCAGGTGACTTCTGATTGGTCTGACGAGGAGCTTCCTGATTGGTTGCCAGGTCCTTGTGCTTTGCTCCTTTCCCTTCTCACCTGCATTATCACAGGTTTCCATGTGTGGCTGAGGGAATAGCCAGAATCCCTGTTGAAATTCCGTCCTGCCATTCTAATTTCGATAGATTCCTTGACGAAGCGGTCCCAGTAACCACCGGCACGGGCAACCTGGAATGGAAACCTGTGCTAATGGAGGTGAGAAGAGATGGGAGCAAAGCAACAACGACCCGGCGACCAATCAGAAGTCACCTGCACCCAAGCGCGCATGTACATAAGATGGCCTAAAACAGAGTGGCAATCATCATCCCTAAGGACAATGCACAAGTCGGGCATCGAAACTCGGCCTACATGGAACCCCTGACCCAATGGAAAACCCGAGAAAACTTCATTTTTCTGTTTCCTTAGGATTTCACCTAGCCATCCCCTCTTCTCTCCCACCATACGTAGCACTTCCTCATTTGTTATCCTTTTTGTCCACTTCAGCTTCTCCATCCTGCTCCACGCCTACATTTCAAAAGCCTCCCAATCTATGCCTATCATCCTGCTTCAATGACCATGTTTCCGTACATTTCATAACTATGCTATATATCTAAGTGTTAGCAAGCCTTTTCTTATTATCCTTACTCAGTATCCCTCCAATCAATTCCCTTATCCTTGTGAAAGCTTCTTTGCCTAACACAATATTTAGACCATTTTGGTGCAAAACACCTCAGAGATAAGTAACATGTTCCACCTGCTCTAGTTATTGCCCCCCAAATTTAGCATTAAGCTTAGCTTTCCTCTTCCTAGAAAATCGCATAACCTTAATTTTAGTTGTATTGGTTCTCAGCCCCTTACCTATCGCACCATGTTTTCAATGCACTAAGTAGAATTTGCAACCTCTTGGCTGACTGACATAGAAACTCTTGAATGTCCTCAAACCTAACTAATATTATGAGTTCCCCACTGACTTTTATTCCTCTCTCCAGTTCTGCCCATGCCTCTGTAACCATTCTCCAAAATACGGCGAACAGCACTGGTGATAATGAGCAGCACCCTCTGCTTACTCTCGCCCTCTCCACCGCCATTACTCTCTAACTATCACTCAAGTTACCAGAGCTATTCTTCCATCTCACCTTGCATAAGACCAAAAATATCTTGTTTCCACTTTCCACCTCCTGCTTTAAATTCTCTAATTTACCTGTCTTCATCATTGCCTTAACATTCCAAATGAATAAGAAATACTTAGTTTTTCCACACAAACTTACACAAACATAAAATTCTTACTCCTCTCAAACCACATTGTACTCCCTTTGATTCCAAACAAACCCCTTGCAACTGAAATTGCCCATGAATTGTCTCCAGTTGATAAGGGGCAATTCTAAAATCCCCTATGCCAAATGTGTTTTCCACATTTCTTACCTTGTCCAACAGTAAAAGCTGCCTGGTCCCGCGGCATGCCAGAAATATCACTGGGATTTTTGTCATTTATTTATAAATGTGGTCAATGGAGTTATGAAAGATGAAAATAACATATTTGAAATACTAGTTTCAAACCCAAACCCAGAGACAAAGCCCTTGAGAGGGAAAAGAAAGTAAAGGAATGGTATTATACCCATCCTGAAGTGCCTCCTCGAGAGAAATGATGTTCCTTTTTCTATTCAATCATTTCTTGACGGTGGACAAAAATCAGAATAAGATTCTTCTCCCTCTTAAGGGCTCTACAGCATATTCTTTATCACTTCATTATACTCTCATTATATAGGGTCCGTACAATAAGTATCGGGACTGGTTCCAAAAATCATATTTATTGCAGTTATTGTTACAACTACTTAATAATCTTCAAAATACATTCCTCCTGCATGGATACACTTAGTTCTGTGCATCTGCCACTCGTCAAAAGCCCACTGGAAATCGGTTTCCGGAATACTGTGGAGAGCCTTTGTCGTCGTCGCTTAAACTGCCTCGATGGAGTCGAACTGATATCCTTTGAACACCTTTTGAGCTATCCTTAGAGGTAATAACATAGTCAAATATCTTCATCCTCTTGGACACAGTCCAAAATTTTCAGCCGCGACAGGTTTTGTTCCTTGCTCAAGACCTTCGACCAACTTCGCGCACACTCTTCTTCATCGCAAGATCCACTGTTACAATAGTGTGGATGGTTCTGACTGAAAAGCTGGTCTGATCACTGATAAGGGTGATGGTTAAACACCTGTCAGAGTCCAAAGCTTTTTTCACCTTGGCCACCTGAGCATCTGTTCGAGCGGTCGTTGGGCGTCCGACACTATGTGGGTCTTCCACGAACTCCCAGCCTTCCTAAAACATTTTGTGCCACTCAAAAACTCTTGTGCGGCCAAAGGCATCATCCCCATAAGCTTGTTTAACGAGTTCAAGGGTCTCCGGTGTGGATTTCCCGAGTTTAACACAAAACTTCACAGCATAGTGTTGCTAGACGGTGTGCTCCATGCTGTTTTGAAGACACCACAAACAATCACACGTCGCAAAAATCCAACTCTTGTCTCAATGCATGTCCGGAGGTGACTGAACTTAGGTGCGCCTGAGTGGTGGGGATCCCTATACCGAGTCAACCGTTTGGACCCCTATCCACCAATCCATTGAGGCTACAGCAAACCAGTCACGTTACTTATTGTACGGACCCTGTATTTCCGTCTCTTCATATGGCACCCAATATTTTCACTGGATCAACGAGTTTGAATTTCCACCTTCTTAAGAACTAATGTTTTTGGTGTTGTTTTACATCCCTTTATTATATTACTTATGCTTATTCTATATCTTCTAGTTCTGTTAAGTATTTTTTTGGGTTCATAATTTTGGTTGTTTCTAGTATTCTATCTGTTTATACTGTTGTCTCTCCAGCTTTGTTGCCATAATTTATCATTTGGTCTAATTGGTGATATTATATTTGTTTAGGCATATGTTTCTTTTCCTCAATACTTGTAATTATTAAATCTGGATATCTCAATTGAATAAGATGAAATGGTCAAAATATAACGGAAAATAAGGACCAAAAGTATTCTGATTCTAATCGATGTAAAGTTGAATTGGGCTAACCACTTAACCTTGACTCTGTTATTGTTGTGTAACAATTTTTACTTTTTACTGATTCCAAGTTTTTATTTTCAGAAACGGAGTTTGTTATATGAGTTCCTATTAATGAGAGTCTAAGAAACAAGGATCGTCTTGGTGTTGACAATTAATAAATCTGGTGGCCTGTCATATATCCTGATGAAGTGAGAACTTGCTGTGAGCTAAAACATTGTTTTTGTACAGAATCCTCCGTACTTATCTTTCATTTGTGTCAGTGTTGCAACACATGTCATATCTTTGATCCTTCATTTTTGATGCCAGTTACAAAAGCAGATGAAATCACTGTCATTTCCTGTAACTAATTTTAGTGACTGCTGCAATTGTCTGGCTTATTGTTAATACAAGTAGAAAGAAAATTTGCTGTGCAAACCTCGTCTTGAATGGCGTAAGGGGAAAAGCAGAAGAATCAATACACATGTTTTGTTAGTAGAGAGATATTAGTAAATGATATTCCATTTTGTATTAGTTTAATAAGCATTCATAAGGCACCAAAACTTCAGTATTATGCTTGAATAGTGTGAAAAAGGAACTTATAACCAATTTTATGCTTGTGATTTATTGTATTTTTATTGAAGTACTTTTAAAAAGTATTTCACATGATATATTCATATGAATTGAAAGACATTACCATCAATTGAGCAAAGGAAACATTATTATTTGTTTTGTTTGGAGAGACCAGAGAATTATTTGGTTGTTGTGTCCATCCAAAACCTACCTTAACCGGTAGATTACCCAAAAAATATAACATTATAACTATAATAACTATAAAATAGATTTAATTTGTTCAGGTTTTTTTAAGTGTGCTATAACATTTGGAGATGGTTGATGGAGAGTTGATAATGGCACTAACTTTAGTAGATGCAGTAAAAGTTAAAAACCTTTGACAAATTCTAAGAAACTGAGGGAGATTTCACGATAGTTACCTCTAAACTGAGTTATCTGCTGTAAAAGTTAAAAACCTTTGACAAATTCTAAGAAACTGAGGGAGATTTCACGATAGTTACCTCTAAACGGAGTTATCTGCTGTGTGTGCATTTCGAAGAAGTAATTTCAGAGTACTGAGTACTCATATTAATATGACAACAAGAAATTGGAGATACGGTACACTCCACTCAACTAGGAGTGTAGAAATTGCCAGAGAGCTATTGCTACATGGAGCTTCAGTTAATGGAAAAAACGTGTGTGGACAAACTCCATTGACTTACGCTATTAAACATGACAAAGGATTGGAATTTGTCAGAGAGCTTTTAAAACATGGTGCTCATGTAAATGCAACTGATGGTAAAGGCAATACTCCACTGAACCTTGCAGTTAAAAAAGATAAGTTCCTATCTAACATAATTAAAGAGTTATTAGAGCATGGTGCTGATATGAACATAAGAAGTAGGCAAGTTCATGCATTGGGGAGTTTCAATTCTTCTTTAGATAATGCTGTACATAACCCGCAATGTGCAAAGCTCCTCATTAAAATGACTCTACTACAGAATTTTGATAAGAATTACAGAGATATTATCAACTTAACTCCATATAAATCAATGCCAGTATTCAGGGAATTGTCTAACTTTCTAGGAGATTGCATCCTTGAAGTGACTCAAATGAAAGCAGATAAAGTTAATGAATCCCTCTCACTCTATGAGTTTATGATCACCAAGAAATTGAATACAGAAGCATTATTTTCTACCAATGAAGAACGCAAAAAGATTAATGATGAAGTATTGGTAATACGAAATAGCACTAATTACCACGTGTATCATGATTTGATAACAGATAAGATAAGGTTGGGATTAAGAGATGTAACAAGAGAAATCTTATTGAATTCACTGGATGGATTGAAAATTTACACAGAATCTGATGTTTCAATTAAGGATGTTAAAGGAAAAAGAGTTGTCCTGGATTGTTATTCTGCACATGGAGTATATAAGTACTTGTCTAAGGATGAACTCTTATGCCTTGTAATAGCATTCTACAATCAATCTTCAGTTTCTGTTGAATCCCATGTACAATTACAACAGCAACAAAAAAGACACAAGATTATATAAATACTTGCCTAAGGATGAACTGCTTTTCCTCTTAATAGTATTCAACAATCAATGGTTAGGTTTTGTTAATTCCTATGTAAAATTACAACAGCAACAAAAAGACAAAAGAGTATGTAAGTACTTGCCTAAGGATGATCTGTTTTGCCTTGTAATAGCATTCAACAATCAATCTTTAGAAATTGTAGATTCCTATGTAAAATGACAATAGGAACAAAAAAGACTCGCTGTAGCAACTAAAGAATGTTGCAATTAGCAGGATAAGAAACTTCTTGCTAATGGATGTTGCAAAGCGCACGTCAGACGGAAGGGGCCAATTTATTTTACTTCCTGGAGTTTTAAATTTTTTGTGCTGGGATCTAATTTTTTTTCATTTTTACCATGACGGGTTTATTTTGTATCAGCAGTTCTAATGAAATATCGTTTATTGGGGGAGTTGAAATTTATGATATGCAAATTCTTATGAGCCAGTTCTTTGTGGAAGGTTTTGTTTCTGCTGAGGTAATGTAGTGAAAACCTTGTAATGAAGTGACACCTTAGCAAATTTTCAATAATAAATTTATTTTTTTCCTGACATTTTTTATCATTTCACAGCCATCCCAATACCTCATCTCTCTGATGAATTTTAAGTAAATTTTTGCATATAGCCTTTGTTATATTGACCCCCATATTTCTTATTAAAATCTCCATTTTTTACACACTAGCATAAATTAACCCTAGTTTTTTATAATTATTAAGTTCTGTTGAGTTAATTTCAGTGAATTAGTTCTAATCATAACTTGTAAACTTAAGTAAAAATCCATACTCTTTGAGTAATAATGGCAGGAAGAGCAATTTTTGAACACTTTCAATGTTTGTTCATAAACACAGTAATCAACCCAAAGGTCGGTCTGGTAGGTGATGGTAGAGTTCACCCATTACTAAGCCCTATAGGGCACGTGAAATAAACACACCAGGGCAGGGGGGCCGGTTCCTTTCCCTGGGCTGGTTATGGTTACCCAGGAAGACCTGGTACCCGAAAAATCACATAGCTTGAGTTGGAGCTGCAGGTGCCCAGAGGCTTGCCCGAGAATCAAACCTGGGACCCTTCAGTCAGTAGTCTAACCCCTAGGCTACCACGAGCCATTTTTGTTATGGAGAAGTAAATAATTGTATCTATTTTTATTTTTTCATTATCATTGTTACTAAGAGTTTTGAGTGCATTGCAAAATTTACTGCTCAAACCATGTGTGCTGCAATGAATTGTTGCTTTTGCCACTGTCCTGTAACTAGCAGGCACGCAGTATCAGCAGTGGTCTATAACACCGCCCCTTACCTTTTGGTTAAGGTGCTGCATTCCCCATTATATATAATAAAGTAGTGTTCCTACCCATAGTCCCTTGAGGAATTGCAAATCCATACTTGCTGAAACATCTATTTTTAAAATGGAATAAACAATGATCTTATACCTTGAGTAAATGTATAGCTCCAATAGCCGTAAACAATTTACCTGTAGTTTGTTTTGAAAGGTAAACTGTTCACGGCTATTGGAGTTTTTCATTTATTCAATACTAATAGCTGTAAGAGCTCAATTCTATCATCATCTGATACCTAACGCAGTATTTGGGACAAATTATGACTTTGGTGTGCTCATTTGGTCTTATGAATGCTGTGAATGAACCCATTTGAAGATTTTAAATCCAATGTTTCAGAACTCTTGTGTAGCTCTGCTGCGGTGGTAATCTCTCCTTACCAGCTCACTTTAACCTTAGGTCAATGGAACATATTACTGCACCAATTTCTTTACCATGCAGTTATTTGAAGTATTGTCACCAAATCAGCTTGATATCTTCCGTGTGTTATATTTTGAATCAATAATAGTGCACAAGGATGTTGGTTTTCCGAATCATTTCATCACTTCTAATTTCTGTGTCCTAAATTCATAGTGCTATTTGAATCAGATGCTAATTGTAATTAAGCATCTTTTGCTGTGAAAGTAGATAAGTTTACTCCCCTATACATCTTTCTTGTTCTCTCACTGGAATATCCCACATCATTCCCACCTTTCTTTTTGACCACAGCAATTCCTATCTCCGATCTGTTACAGGTACTTAACACCACTGGAGCAATCACAACCGTTTCCGGCAGTTTATCTTCTATTAATTAATTTTACCTACCACCATTGAGTTGGAACGTATGATTGAATGAGGACCGACATCTTTCATTTCAGGAGATAAGTATTCAATAACATACACAATTTTTTAATGATTTCTCTCACATTAGAAGCACAACATTCAAGAATAATTAATTTAATAAGAGAACATCATATCATAGACATATATAGGATAAATGGGCTTTGAAATGCACACCTGATAATTACAAACACCCCTTCTCAACAGGTGTAATGTACTGTATTTATTTAAAGATTCAAGATGAGACAATTTTTGGTTCCAAAAAGCTTGCGCATGCTACATGGTCATATTTCATAAGTTCCTCTTCAAAGACTGCAATTCATCCTTTGTAAAATAAATCAATGAAGATTGTTCAGAATTGAAAAAAGGATTGAAATCTTTTCCTTTGTTACTTTTTAACAAAAGAAGGGCGGAGAGTGGGTGAGCATGCTTTCTTTTCATTTTGATCGTAGGTGTGTTGACGCTGAAGACTCTTCTCTAAACAAGTCTTCTGATGAGATGTTAGCCACGATACGCCCCAGGGAAAGGAAGATACCATCTAATATATTCATGTTTCCATCCTAGTTATTATTATTTTTGCATACTCCTTAGGCGGGCCATCTAATTTCATCGGTGCGACGACGCCAGACCACAAGAAATGCAGGTGCTATGGCCTGGCCTGGAAACTCATCTTCGTTGCCCTACTTCTCGCGTACCCCACCCAAACCAGGACGTGCATAGAATAAATCGGCCTGGTTTGCCATTAACTGGACTCCTTCCCTGTAACCTTCTGGAGAGAGTGGTTAAGGACAATCTCGACCTTTTTTTAGTTTCCTTAAGGGTGCCACCTATCTCATCCCCTGCCGCAATATCTCTGAAAGAAAAGCCATGTGATTTCCTGAGTGAGTCCTCACCACTCTACCCAATAAAAGTTGCTTACATTGTTAGATGGCCTGGCAATAGGTTTGTCAGAAGTCCCAGGGGGATTCAGATTACTTTTGAAAAAAAATACAGCCCTCCATAAGACAATCTAAATCTCTAATCTTGGATAAATGATCATGTCTTCCAAAGTTATCTGGTATGAGGGTAAAAAGAAACTTAACATTTGCACCGTAAAGATTTAATATTTCATGACAATGGTTTTGATGCTGCACATCATGATCAGGTAACATACGTCAACATTGTTCAACTTATAGTCTGGCTCCATGTCCGGAGAAAGGGAGAGGAGAGGGGGTAAGGTACTGGGAAGAAGAGAGATTGGGCAAGTTGAGTTGAGGTGCAGCAGCCTAATAGTGGTATAGGGGAGGGGAAGGATATGTATTGGAAGGGTATTGGCTCAAATTCGTGAAAGTTTATTTTAATTAAGTGATCATTTAATGAAAAACACGAAGTAACACTCCAACGTTCTAAGAAATAGCGGCTGAAAAAACAACAAACACATTATGTTCTATATTTAATACGGGGGGGGGGGTTTGTCTACAATGGTTGGACCTTTATTAAGGGACGGTCGATGATCATTACTGCCCGGTGGGGATAGGGTTGGTGCGTTAAGATATTGGAGTCTTAAAAGAATTTTAGGAGGGGGGAACGGGAGAGGTATAGTTTCATTGACTACCTCAAACCTGTCAGACTGAAGGGATTGCCAAATTTCCAACTCCTTCAAAGCATTCAACCTGCGTCCTTTCATTTCAGTGTGAAGAGTGTCTGCTGTGAAGTTACTGGTGTGATTTTTATCTAAGAGGTGTTGGGATCTGTTTCTTTCTTTGCGAAGCATGTTCTCGTAAGCGTGTTCTTATGCTAATTTCGAATGTCCTCCCTGTCTGTCCAATATAGTGGGGGTTGCGGTCCACACAATTGAGTTTATAAATCCCGCTTTGGTGCAGTATGTACCATGGTCGTGAAGTATTACATCTTTGCGGTGGTAATGTTAAGAGTCTGTAACCCTCAGTGAAGGGATTCCAAAAAGTTATACCTGAAACTGTTATGTTTTTAAAGTTATCTGATATTTTTAAAATGTTCTGCACTCCTGAACGAACAGCCGAACACGCAGCATCACCTGGGTGCTCTAGCTGAGATCAGGAATATTCAATTGGGAAATGTCAGAGAAAATCTGACTACTCCCAAAGATGCCGAGATTCAGTGTTAACAGAAATGGGGTCCCCTCCCGACAAACATTCTACCCCCACCCTCCTCATTGCGGAGAGGGGAGGAGGTTGGTAGGCCGATCTTAGTTGGGATACCCTCTCGAACGTGACCGGGAACAAGGACCAACGAGAGGCCGACGAGTGACAAGGGTTTGCCCCCTATACACCACTGCCCACTCTCCAACCCTCGGTCGCTGCATCGCAATCCAGGCCTCTTGCCCCTACCCAGCCTTTTGCCGTCTCCGGCTTACTCTGAAAATTCGGTCGTAGAAGTGGCTTATGAAAGTAAGTGCGAGGTTACGAGGCAAAGGCTTTCTAAGAATCTTCTTTGCCAAATAGTTGAGCTTTATATTGACATGACCTCACCTACCTTAGTGCGATTTGGATAATTATACATTTTCAGCATCGATGATAAAGGGACGCCCTTCCAATTTGTGCAAGAGCTTCAAATCTATAATTTAACCTTCGCTTCGTGAGTGATTCAGGGGCTAGCTGCTCTAATATTTTCTATACGCTAGTAAGCTGTCTTCCTAGAATGCCATTTAAGCTTTCACTACTCCAGGCTGGGTTTTTACTTGCCCCGACGAAGGAAGTTAAGGATGCAGAACGACCCTGCCTTGTAATCCCCTTTTACGACCCCCTCCCATTACCCTCTCGTCGGCTTACGCTTCGACCCCGATGGGTCTTTTCTGACTGCTAAGTAAAAACGGCGTGTTCGGAAATTATTCTTTTTCTCTAGTATCAATTATAACACCATCTTGAAGTGTACCCCTTACCGTTAGGCAGCATTAGTTCGCAAAGTTAGGCCCCTTTTTCGGCCCCTGTATTTTGGATGCAAGAATTTTATTTAAATATGCATTTTTAAATTATTGTTTCCCCCTGTTCATGAATATTTTCACTGAATTCCACTGTAATTGTAATAAATACATTGTATTCATACTTTTTGAAAGCCTTTTTTTGCTTCGTAATAAAATAATGCAATTTAAAGTAATCCATGCTTCGTTTTTGTGCATGTTGATATTCTTATAATTGTACGTAAACAAAATGGAAAATAACCTTCAAGCGTAATGATGTGTTTGGAGAGTGTAAACAATTAGTAATGTCTTTAGTAAAAGTATAATTGATCGCAATCATGCGACTGGGCAATCAAAATTGCGTAGCGTTGAATTTTTTAGTAAAAAAGGGCGGATCCCTCAGAAACGCTTTCTGCATCAGGAAATCCGAAAGTGGACTTGATTAAATATTTCTGCGTTTCCCTCGCTCACAGACAAGCTAACAAAAAAAATATGATCAGAAGATTACTGGGTTTATGTGATAAAAAGGTGAAAGCTAAATGTTTTCTTTGGCTGGTTTAGCCTCATTTAGAATATGCTGCTTGTGCATGAGATCTTCGTAAGTTGAGTTTGATCACCGGTATTGGATGGCCTGCAGCGTTTGAAAAACGTTATCATGATATACTGAGTAGCGTATGATATTATTAGAAGAGCTAGATAGAGAATATCCCACGGAATGAAAGTTAAATAAAAGATTGAATTCTTGCATAAATTGAAATGATGTCTCTTTTGCAGTGATTTTGCAAATTTAGTACTACCCCCATCATACTGCAGTAAGAAAGATGATGTTAATAAAATAAGAGAGATTGACTGTTAGACAGATATATTTAAGATGTCTTTTATTCTACGAACGATAAGAGATCAGAAAAATGTTGACCGACCTCAGTACGGGTGAAAGTATTCCGGTCAAAGTAAGTCTGGTGTGTATCCATCCCCTGCCACACACCCTAGTAATGGCTTGCAGGGCACTGTAATTGAAGTAAAAGTAAAATTTCTATTTCCCGCGAAATATAGCCGTCGAGAATGAATTCGAGCTCCGGCAATTATAAAATTAATTACAATTTTTTTTCGCAACTAACCAATTACGAGATCATTCATATAACAACTCATCTTTTACAGTTATCATCCCTTTCAGTCCATGTCACAGGCGTTTATAATTTTGTTGTACTTCAACAACGTAGGACAAATACCTGTTGTGAGAGCTGTTTCAAAATATGCATTTTTTGACTTGCGTAACAGACATTTTATTAACAAATTTCAAGCCGCACGCCTAGTGTTGAATCTCTCCATGGCAGGCACCCGTGTACCGAATTTCATCTCCCACGACGTCCTATGATTAAATCTTCGGATATCGAATAGCATATTCAGAACATAGGCCTGAAATCATCAGTGAAAACTTGATATTTTTCACTTTCATTATAAACCTCCGAGAGTGTTGATCAAAAGGAATTTTAATTATTTACAGTGAATATGTGATTTAGCAGGGCTTGCGGAATATTCACGCTTTTGAAATATTCTTCCCGCTCTAGTTTCGTAAGTTGACGATCCATCACTCCCACTCAGATCCACACAGCTGAGAACGATACGGAAATAAGGGTTTGAAAACATTTGGCAACGGTGTATCGCGCTGCTCAGCGATGGTCATGAGTGGCGTAGTTCTTCCGTGGTGGGGCAGTTGGGAACGAAGCTTCTGGATAGTAGGTGTCCGCAGTCAGATGTAATACGGGAAGATCGTGTGGCAAATTTATAATACTCAAGTCCCGGCCATTATTAATGCTTTCGTTTCTGTTCAGCAATAGCTAATTGGTAATTTAAATGTCTATCTCGGCATCCTTGTTAACGAAAGTATAATAGCATGTGGTCTAGATGGCCCGCTGTTTGTCATTGTTGAAACGCCCTGAAATTCAGTATTTTCAATCGTTCATTATATTATTGTGGTGAATTTTGCAGTTGTTTCCTGGTGGGGGATTGTAGAACGAAACTACTTGTAGGCAGGGCTGTCGACGTCTTCAACGTGGGAAGCGCGAGATGTAATACTGCAGAAGGTGTGGCAATTTTAAAACACGTGTAAGTCCCGTCCATTATTGATGATTTTATTTATGTTCAGCAATAGTTTATGGCTAATTACAATGTTGGTCTGAAAAATCTTGCTTGCGAAATTGAAATAATATTTCGTCTAGGTAGCTTGCCGTTGGTCATTGTTGAAACACTGCTAGAAATTCCTTAATATCGATCGTTCATTATAGTTATATGGCACCTTTTGTAATGAATTTTGCAGTTCTTCCGTAGGGCGGGTTTGAAAAACGAAACTTGTCGAAGGAGGGGCTGTCGACGTCTCCAACATGAGAAGCATGAGATGTAATACTAGAGATTGTGCGGCAATTTTAGAAGACGTAAGTCCTGGCAATTATTAATGCTTTTATTTCTGTTCAGCAATAGCATTGGGTAATGTCAATGTGTGTATCAACAAACTAGTTTACGAAATTGAAATAGCAATTTATCTAGTAGCACGCCGTTGATCATTGTTGAAATTCAGCATCATCAATCTTTCACCCTAACAATTTGGCTCCTTTGTAATGAAAATTGGTTAATGAAAAAATTGAAATAAAAAAAATATTGGGTGGTCGTTATGAACCAGTCGAGACCAGTGAAATATCTTAATCTCTTGTTGACTAATTCGCAATGAACTCTCTAGTAGAATTGTGGAAAAGTTATCTCGCAAAGTGTTCTCATTGTATCGTTTCTGTTGGGACGTGGGTTCTATACATTCTATTCCTCTGGTGAGCGTTCGTAATTTGCTGATGTTGCGTGCCCACTCAGAAGAGGGTTTCTTCTTATTTTTGTAGGTATTTAGAGTGTATAACCGCATCGAACAGAATGTCCAAGATATTAAAATGGGACCAAAGTGTGAGAATCATTCTGTTACGTCTCATTGAGAAATAATTATATTTAATTAATTAATTTGGATTTTAATTATGTTGTGCTGAATTGTTCGATTCCCCAATCAATTGCTGACGCCATTTTTCTCAAAAGGAGTCTTTGGAAACGAAGTCTAACCCCTAATATTGAATTGAGTCAAGACTTGATAGCAATAACCAGTTTCTTCTGGTAGCTTCAGGTGAGACGACCGACTGATAAGGTCATTTACGTCGTGAGGGATCGATGGAAACTGAGTAAGGGTGACGAGAAAAACGGTATTAGCATTAGCCTACTCTAACAATTTGGCTCCTTGGTAATGAAAATTGGTTAATGAAACAATTGAAATAATAAAAAGAAGTTGGGTTTTCGTTATGAACCGTAATAACAGTGTTTGGAATAGAATAGAGATGCATTCAGTAACAAAGAGGATGCTACGTGATTTGAAGTGATACACAAAATATTAGGTTCTATTGGTGATGCACTTGGAATTATGGCGACTCTCATGGTGTATATCACTAAGGATGACTGCAGATGTCACATATTTATGTCTTGATAGACTCAAGTCATTCAATTACTGGTAACCTAAAATGGAATAGGTTCAATTAAATGATGCACAATATCCTCGAAATCTTATCAAATCATATCCCCGCGGCTCTACCGTGAGCCTGACATCACCCAAGTGAATTGTAAATTAAAGTCACTTCTTCCCAAAATTCATGTAGGCATGAAGGTTTCAATACCTATAGAATACGTATCATGATAATCAAGAATCCTGATTCTTACCATAGCCTTCTGTCGATCTCAGGGACACATTCATCAGAAATACGGTTCAGCATCACCTAAGATAATTTTTAACAATCTACTTCTAACGCCCCTGCAATCTACAAGGTGATTTTCATGATTTGTTTCTTAATCTTTGCAAATGTTTTTTCTTAACTTTCCCACTCTTAATATTTTGATTCTCTTGCAGAGAGCTAGTACATGACCATTAATCCCCATGGTGTCAGTTACAAGTTGATACATTATCATAGGTGAAAGTTCCCCTATCGTAGTTTGTATCTTGATGAGCTACCGCAATATCGTTATAGTTTTTAGGTAAACACAAGTTCATGCACGGTATAATGTGTGCACAACTCCTTGTTTCATCGCTTATGTTGATCATAGGGGTGGATGCTTGTTGCCTGCTTCACCTGAAAGAGAAGAATACAAATATTTCTAATGTCAATTACTCAGCAGTGTCTTCTGATATCTTCTAATGCATGTTTGTCAGCACAGAGTGACTCATCCAATTTACACTTCTCTCCTCCCTTTAAAATGAATATCTCATTGGGAATTTGTTTGAATTCATTCATTTGATTTTCCAATGAGTATAGATTAAATATTTGCATTTCAACTTTTAAGCATTCACTTATTGGAGAGATATGTAAACTGATGATTGAGATCCTATGCTCAAAATTTGCTGCTACTTCACTCTATATCTATTTGATAGATAAACAATGAACATGTATTGAATTAGAGGTAAACAGCTTCTGGAAAGAATCTTTGTGGAGTTCAGTATTATAAAGAACTAATTTCCTGCTGCATAGTATTGCAAAGGATCATTAAATAAACCTAAAATGTGTTTTGAATTCCTTAAAATGTTATGTATGATGTAATAACATTTAAAATGCTAGCGATTAAGTGTAATTAGGCATAGGATATATATGATTGGCAAAAATTGTCTGCCTTTGAAGTGGTGAAGATGGCATACAATTGTCTGGTTTTAAGTACAGCAAAATAATATCACCCACTTCTTTTTTATTGAAATTGAATAGCATTAGTGGTCACAATTATGTGCTTCTATATTTTCATTGATTTTATGCTTAAAGCACAGATATTTCAATGCTATGATTAATTGCTGGCCTTCAGTGGAACTTGCTGTAAAGATGGCACCCTAAGCAATCCTTAACCACTGAGTTGAATGGGAGTGAGTTTTGGGCAACACATTGAAAATGGCTGAATGGAAAGGACTAAAAATCCAATCTGCCTTTGAAACCTGGCATGCATTAGACCTCAACATGGCCGCAAATTGTTTATTTAATGTGATGCTCAGCTGAAAGCCTTTCATTACTGGGTACGAGGGTGTTAAACACAATTCTTTCGTCCAATATTCAGTCAGCTGCTCAGGTAGAACTGGCTAAGTAAAAGTTGAGGCCATGTCATTCTCCAAAGTTACATGATGCATAAAATACCCAGGATCACTTTTTCACTTTATCCAGATGATTTCATTAGCTCTCTACACTTTCTGCTTCCTTTTTAATGGCACCCTCAGCCTGGCTCCTCCATGATAAGTCTATAATCCACCATTCTTCTCTGAATCCTTGTGCATGCTTGACTTTTTTACTTTCTAGCTCCTTATATTTTTTCGTTCATCTCCATATTTTTATACATCTTCTCTGGTAGGTTGTCTATCCTTGGCGTTTTATTGTTTTTTTAATTTTTTAATGGCTGTGGCAGTGTCCTCAGTAAGTTAGTGGCAGCTCTAATGAGCCTGAATCTCTGCGATTGTCTATTTATTTAAAACCTTTTTATTCATAGAAAGGGTTTTTTCTCATTTG
Source organism: Hetaerina americana (assembly GCF_022747635.1). Taxonomy (NCBI): domain Eukaryota; kingdom Metazoa; phylum Arthropoda; class Insecta; order Odonata; family Calopterygidae; genus Hetaerina; species Hetaerina americana. Next base: position 102,695,792 of record NW_027286763.1, read on the forward strand.
GGTTAGTGTGCTTCATTGTTCCCTGGGAAGGACATAAATAATAATTATATACTTTATGTTTGTTCATAACCATTTTCCTCTCATGTCTTAAAATGTTTGTGGTAGTATCTTTTAGTCACTGTGGGTTAACTGAACGCTAAAAAAACTAATCAAACACATGGAAATGGAAGTGATATCAAGGTAAGTGAAGACATACAATTAGCTTTAGTAAATAATTGGCTTATATTATACTCTGCCCCTCATTTGACTACAACCGTGATGCGGGGAAAGGGTTTGTGCATTCCGATTGCTCCCAGAGCTGTGCTGGCAGGGTCAATGGTAATTGCTCCTGGTAGAGTCACTGATGCCAGATAAATCAAAGGTTAGCAGTTGGACGAAAAGTAATCCTGATAGCATGTGTTCCTCTGTTAGGCAGCTTAAGAAGCATCTGATGGTATTGGGGCAGATATTGAGTGATGGTGATGCGTTAGAAAAACTATTGAGGAAGGCAATGGGAAACCACCTCAATTGTTAATCCCAAGATTTTCAGAATGATCAGTGTTGACTTTCGTTTAGGCCAGTGTTGACTTTTTTTTAGGCCAAGTAGCTAAGGGACTTGGCCCAATTGCCATGGTGTCGTTCCCTGCGGCTGTGGAAGCAAGGCTCCTGTGGTTGAGTGAGGATCAATTATCCCCAAATTGCTTATTTGTGACTCTATTGGTACATTCTATCAACCTATCACGTTATTTGTTCATGATCATGTTTGTATACATCATCTCTGGTATATTGTTTATCCCTTGAACTTTGTTTTTAAAATTCATTTTAATGCTTCCATTTAGAGAGAATTTGATTGACATTTTTTTTCTCGATGCAACCATCACATCTTAATGTTAATTCATATGTTACACTTCAATGATTTTAAAATTTATCATTTTGTTCATTGTTATTTATGTCACTAATGAAAGCGCCTTTTTTTTTAACTCCAGGGCATTTGAAGAAGACGCAATCGTTCCTGGGCCTGAAAGAGAATAGCCCTGCAGGTGCAAGCATTAATTTTGCTGTTAAACTGAACCTAATATTCACCCCATACACTGAGGGTTTGTGCTGTGAGCACAAATTTTGTTCCTGATGTAAAATCATTTATCTTCTCCTTTACTTCCTTCCATTGTGTTACCTATTGCGTCTAAATTTTTCAAAATTTAACCCTCAAATATATTTTTTTTTATACCAGTTATACATCCAGCTTAAAATATTATTGTGCTTTAATTGTTATTTTAGTGAATGTAGCATTTGGTAATCTTAGTTTCAATTGAAGTCTGAAGGGAATTGTTGACAGATATTTGCTTTGAAGCCAGACTGAAACAAATGCATTTTGTTAACTCAATAATGTTTGGAATATAACATTTTCAAACCATCTTGTAGGACATGTTTAGTGGAAAAGAATCAGGATTATAAACTCGAAAGTGTATCTTTGCCTAAGATACATAATATTGAATTTGTAGGGTAGCCCCTAACAGGAATTGTGCACAAACAGTTTCAAAATATCTAATTACAATAAAATTTGATAGACTTTAGAAATATATTGAAGCAAGATGTCTTATTTCGGATGTTTGTTTGAAGGCGAACTAGATTCAAGATTGACCAATCAAGTATGGGCCTCAAGGGGCGCAAGTATTGTGGAAATAGACTTTAATAAACCTACATTACTTCATTATGTTGATAATGTAAGAAATGCTAGAAGGTTTTTGTCATTTGGTGCTCAAGTTAATGGGCTAGATGAAAATGGATGCACTCCATTAATGTGTGCTGTAGAACTTAACAAAGGATTGGAATTTGTTAGAGAGCTTTTAAAACATGGGGCTGATGTTAATAAGCAAAACTGTGAAGGTGACACTGCATTGAACATTGCTGTTAGAAAAGGAGATTGCCCGGCTACAGCTGATATCATTCACGAGTTACTAGAGAATGGGGCTGATATCAATATAAGAAATACTGTAGGTCTTCGTCATAAGGATGCAAAATCACCTTTAGATAATACGGTACATAACCCGCAATGTGCTAAGCTCCTCATTAAAATGACTCTACTACAGAATTTTGATAAGAATTACAGAGATATTATCAACTTAACTCCATATGAATCAATGGCAGTATTCAGTGAATTGTCTAACTTTCTTGAAGATTGCATTCTTGAAGTGACTCAAATGAAAGCAGATAAGATTAATGAATCCCTCTCACTCTACGAGTTTATGATCACCAAGAAATTGAATTCGGAAGCATTATTTTCTACCAATGAAGAACCAAAGAAGATTAATGATGAAGTGTTGGTAATACTAAATAGCACTAATTACCACGTGTATCATGATTTGATATCAAATAAGGTGAGGTTGGGATTAAGAGATGTGCCAAAGGAAACCTTATGTAACGGATTGAAGATTTATACAGGTTCAGATGAGCAAGATAGAGGAGGAAGAGTTGTTCTAGACTTTTACTCTGCACATGATATAGCAAAGTACCTCTCTAAGGATGACCTGTTAAATCTTAAAATGGCATTTCATCCGGACCCAAATCAATCCCCTGATTTTGTAAATGCTCCGGTAGAGTCAATGAAGGAAACAACACTCCACAACATTAATAAACGGTGCCGAAACAAGTGAAAGAGCGAATAGCTTTCCCTTGCATTAATTTAAGTGGAAGAGTTTTTTTGTGTTCCGGAATTTTTTTGGAAAGTAGTTATTATTGGTAGGAATTATTCATGCTGTGAGTGGTAAATTCACTGCCTATTATCTATATTGTGGAATGCTGCTTATCATTAGTAATTCACTGAAGGATATTTGCGTATAACAATTGTTTTTCTGTGTTTTGCATAATTGTATTCATCAAAACACAAGATTGGTCTTAATTTAGCGTTATGTCCATAATAAAATTATTGCTTCTTATAGAATTTTTATAATTTCATTTTTGCAGCCTGAAAAATATTCATGCTTGCCTCTTTTCATGAAAAAGGACTATAAAATATATTTTTGTTGGATGCTCTTAGAGATTTTTCCGTGCCGAAAAGGTATAGTTATAGTGTGTTCTCCATTGCCATTCATGCAGTGCAAGTCAATACAAAGGAATCAAATATGTCAAGGCTCTGTTGTAACAGCTAAACCAAGGTTTTATACATGTATGTGTTTTTTTATGAAATTGTCAATGAATGATTAATACACTTCTAATTAAGATTGAAATACATAATTTATATGCAAGTAATACTATGTTTCCCTTTGTTGATATAATAGTATTAATCTATTATCCATTGCTATTCATGCAGTGAAGTCAATATAAAGGAATGACATATGTTAATGATTTTTTGTGAGATACTTAACTGAAGCTATATTTGTGTTTAATTGAAAATTTTGTATGAAATATTGATGAAAAATGTTTTTTAAATGATAGAAAGAATAAATTTTGTTTGTATACTATATTTGATTGTGAATAAGCAATCCTTTTTTAAATCTCATGCCTTAAGGTCAACCTTCACTTCATACAGCGAAGCCAAAGTCCATGTAAGTAAATATATATGTTAGCCAACTCATTTTTGTTTGAAATTTGTATTTCAAGGTCAACCTCTATGCATTATACATGTAAATATAATTCATATTTACATGCAAATTCAAATGATACTGAAATCATTACCTCCACTCATATTTTAAAAGGTATCGCTTGTTGATAATGTACTGAATAGGTTGTTAGTGTATTTTACTGATTTTTATGGAGTGAGAGATTAAATGGAGGTGACATACATTGAATGTCCCTGTACTCATAAATATCCTGGCTGACCTGGCTCCAATTGGGTCAATGGAATGTGGAGAGGGTAACAGCATTTCACCTCCAACAAGAACATTCTCCATTTTGTAGGTTCATCGTTTAAGGAAAGGACTTAATTCATTTATTTAAAGATATGGTATTCCCACCATGCTAAGCCAACTGGGGTGTCACAGGAGGTGAATACACAACAGGCAAATTTTTATTCGAGTATGAGCCTACCATATTGGACAATGTTACTATAATCGCATATTGTTTGTAGGTAAAATGATATCTCATTTCTATTTATTCTACACTTAATTTCACCAATTTTAATTACTGAATCTCTCCCACCATGGTAAGATTAGGCGACGCTACATTTTTAACATCACTGTTAAAGAGACTCGCTTCCAATATTCAGTAATTTAAATATCACTCCGTGAGCGATTTCCAGCCTAGCTGCTCTGGTATTTTTGATGCGTTACTTAGTTTATCACAACATTGTTTCACAAATTTAGCTCCTCTATACTGCACAGTGGTTTTAAACCTCGGTAAAGCTGGGCAAAGGGGTAAAAAAAAGTTTCTAGTCGGGGTATGTGGAGTGTTCGGGTGGCAAGATAGTGGTGCACACACACATGTATACATATATATTTATTTATTTATATATATGTGTGTGTGTACATATATATATATATATATGAAGACTTTGTGAGATCAGTTTTTGATCCATTTCCAAAAAAGGTAAAGGCTATATCATGTGAGGACTACAGGACAAAATGTTTGATATCCCACTCAGCTAAAGTTGTTCTATATATATACATGTATATATGTATGTATATAGATGTATATATATATGGAAATATATATATGTGTATGTGTATATATATATATATTTATATAAATATGTATATTTTTATATATACACATATATATATATATTATAAATGTACCTTAACACACCAAATTTTATTAAGATTGGAACATATTTTCATACAATGTCCAGCTTTCCCGGGGGTTTCGCACCACTGCCTGCTCTACCCGATCCAATTCGGCCCGTGAAAGGACGACTCTATGCTATGATTGACGAGATAAAGACCTCATCGAAGGAGGAGCTGAGCAAGATCACAAAAAATGATTTTTTGAAGAGCTTCATTGATTGGAGAAAACTTTGGCACAATTGTATAATATCTGATGGGGATTACTTTAAACAGGACAAAATAGAATTCAGGAATAAATAAATATTTTTTGAAAAAACACAAAAGTCTAAATACTTTTTTAACAGACCTTGTTATTGCAGCATAATATAATTTTAGCCTAGCCAAAGAACGTCAACACTCCTATTTCGCTTTTTCATCACAATTACTCAGTTCTTTTCTAAAACATCCCATTTTTTGTTTGCTTGCCCACATTTTATTCCACATGAGTTTCATCTAGGAAAGATCGTGAGTGATGGCAACAGCGAGATATTTAATTGAGTGTACACATTTCATTTCAGTTTTCCCAATGCCGTCGGCGTTCCGGGGGGATTTGCTCTTCTTTGACTGATTCTTATGGACAGGTGTGGCACCATTGGTGTACAGCCTTAAGACCATCATAAAAGGGGCTGTGTCCACATGATGGTGGGTATGACGATTAACCACCGCATCATTGGCAAATAAACGTATCTTATTAGTGACAATGGAGTCACTGTCGTTAACGTAAAATATGAATAAAAGAGGTCCGGTAACACTTCCCTGGGGAACCCCTGAAGTAACTTCCACTGATTTTGAGCTAACTCCATGTATGACAACTCTTTGCTCCCAACCATTGTAGAAGTCTTTTTTCAAACCACGGGTATTTTTACCTATGCCATTTGATTGTAGCTTACCGATTAGTTAACCTTGAGGTACATAGTCGAATGCCTTATTAAGAATATCATGGACAAAAGACGCAGGTTGTCTCCCCCTAGAACTACTAGGAGTAAAAACGATATAAAATTAAGTGATTAGTGATAATAATATCACACAAACTAAAGGAAATAACCGTATATTGTGTGCCTGGAAGAAAACATCACATATAAATGCCGCACTTAGTAAGGAAAATGCAATTCATCTTGGTAAAAAGGGAGGCTATATATATATATATTTATTTATTTTTATACACATATTCAAATACAAAATCCCACCAAATGGCAAACAAATACTCATTCACATGGAAATATATATAAGGAAAAGGGATAGGAACACATATAAAGGACGAACACACTAGAGGTGGATATATATATATATTATTAGGTAATCTACCGGTTAAGGTAGGTTTTGGGATGGACGTAATTACTAATAAAATAATTTGTGGCCCATAGCAAAACGCTACATCCCACTCTACATCAGTTCCCTCTTCAGCTCTGAATACTTTCTTCCGCCCTTCATCCCGTCCAATATTCTTATCCTGTTCCTTCCCTTTCCCCTTGTTTCCTCAAAATTCTCCCCTCTATCACAGTCTTCAACATCCCACTGCCGGTCAATACCCCCTTCATCCACTTTTCCTGCTTCCATAGGATTTCTCCCAACAAACCCCTCTCTTCGCCTTCCTCCTACTTATGGGAAGAGTTCACCCCAGCCGTACTCTTATACATGGGCAAAGGATGGGTGGGGGATATTGGAGAAAATAGAAACAGTAAATCGATAAAAATTATAAAATTAAATAATTAACTGGGCACTCCCTTTACCCTTCCACCAAGTGCGAGTCACAGTACTAACGTCGGAAGAAATTCCACGGTAGACCTGTGAGTGAGTGAGTGAGTTTTGCTAGGGTTAAGGCGTCTTCGCATACCCAAGCAAGTGAGTGATTGGCGGGCCACTGCCGCAGAGGGAAACCTCTCGTAAGCCCTGATAGAGTGTGAGTGCATGCGACTAGCAAGGATCAATGCTGCTTAGTACATCCATGCTAGAGAGTGCGTGATTATTTTGCCTTTATTATTATACCTGTGACTGACGGGCCACTGGCGCAGAGGGAACCTCTCCTAAGCCCTGATTGAAGGTGAGTGCTTGTGACTAGCAAGGATCAATGCTATATGGTAAATCCGAGCTAGAGAGTGCGTGATCATTTTTCGTTTATCATACTTCCTAATTTTATTTCACTACGTGTGATTGGTGGGCCCCTGACGCAGAGGGAAACCTCTCGTAAGCCCTGATAGAGTGGGAGTGTATGCGACTAGCAAGGATCACTGCTGCATAGTACATCCAAGCTAGAGAGTGCGTGATTATTTTGCCTTTATTATTATACGTGTGACTGACGGGCCACTGGCGCAGAGGGAACCTCTCCTAAGCCCTGATTGAAGGTGAGTGCCTGTGACTAGCAAGGATCAATGCTATATAGTACATCCGAGCTAGAGAGCGCGTGATCATTTTTCGTTTATTATATTTCTTAATTTTATTTCAATACGTGTGATTGGTGGGCCCCTGACGCAGAGGGAAACCTCTCGTAAGCCCTGATAGAGTGGGAGTGTATGCGACTAGCAAGGATCACTGCTGCATAGTACATCCAAGCTAGAGAGTGCGTGATTATTTTGCCTTTATTATTATACGTGTGACTGACGGGCCACTGGCGCAGAGGGAACCTCTCCTAAGCCCTGATTGAAGGTGAGTGCCTGTGACTAGCAAGGATCAATGCTATATAGTACATCCGAGCTAGAGAGCGCGTGATCATTTTTCGTTTATTATATTTCTTAATTTTATTTCAATACGTGTGATTGGTGGGCCCCTGACGCAGAGGGAAACCTCTCGTAAGCCCTGATAGAGTGAGAGTGTATGCGACTAGCAAGGATCACTGCTGCATAGTACATCCAAGCTAGAGAGTGCGTGATTAATTTTCACTTTTTTAGCATTCAAAAATTAATATTTCCCCCCCCCCCTCCATTTCATTGTTCTAACCGTTTACGGTATTTAAACAGTTCAATTATTTTCAGTTTTTTACTATATTTATTGTTAGTCTTATTTTCAGTTAATTATTTAATTTTATAATTTTTATCGATTTACTGTTTCTATTTTCTCCAATATCCCCCACCCATCCTTTGCCCATTTATAAGAGTACGGCTGGGGTGAACTCTTCCCATAATATTTATACGGCCGTAGTTACCGTTCGCTTTGTATATTTCCTCCTACTTCCTCATTTGTTTTCTTCTCTGTCCATTTCACCATTTCCATTCTTCTCCACACCCACATTTCAAAAGCCTCCTTTCCCTCTAATATATTCCTATTTTCGGCAGAATACTCATTAGTTTTTCCCAATTCACTCATTCAAATGCTTTTTCGAAATCTAAGAAACAGGCAAATACCTCCTGGTTGTGTTCTATATTCCTTTTGATTAATAATCTCATTACTGCAATGGCATCATGCGTACCTCTCCCTTTCCTAAACCCAAACTGATCATCCCCTATGTAATCATTGCAATACTCTCTATAATTTTGTTTCTGATCTAGAGAACAACTTTAGCTGCATGGAATATCAAACTTATTGTGCAGGAGTCCTCACATGATATAGCCTTTACCTTTTTTGGAATAGGAACTAAAACTGACCTCACAAAGTCCTCAGAAAAATATGTATATATATATATATATATATATATAGTGGTACACACACACATATATATAAATAAATATATATATATATATATATATATATATATATGTGTGTGTGTGTGCACCACTATCTTGCCACCTGAACACTCAATATATCCCGATAAGAAACTTTTTTTTACCCCTTGGCCCTGCTTTACAGAGGTTTACTGTGAAAATGAAATACTGTTACCCTCTTCACATTCCATTGACCCAATTGGAGCCAGGTCAGCCAGGATATTTATGAGTACAGGGACATTCAATGTATGTCACCTCCATTTAATCTCTCACTCCATAAAAATCAGTAAAATACACTAACATCCTATTCAGTACATTATCAACAAGCGATACCTTTTAAAATATGAGTGGAGGTAATGATTTCAGTATCATTTGAATTTGCATGTAAATATGAATTATATTTACATGTATAATGCATAGAGGTTGACCTTGAAATACAAATTTCAAACAAAAATGAGTTGGCTAATATATATATTTACTTACATGGACTTTGGCTTCGCTGTATGAAGTGAAGGTTGACCTTAAGGCATGAGATTTAAAAAAGGATTGCTTATTCACAATCAAATATAGTATACAAACAAATTTATTCTTTCTTTCATTTAAAAAACATTTTTTATCAATTATTTAAACAAAATTTTCAATGAAACACAAATATAGCTTCAGTTAAGTATCTCACAAAAAACATTAACATATGTCATTCCTTTATATTGACTTTGCTGCATGAATAGCAATGGATAATAGATTAATACTATTATATCAACAAAGAGAAACATAGTATTACATGCATATAAATTATGCATTTCAATCTTAATTAGAAGTGTATTAATCATTCATTGACAATTTCATAAAAAAACACAATGTACAAAACTTTGGTTTAGCTGTTACAACAGAGCCTAGACATATTTGATTCCTTTGTATTGTCCTGCACTGCATGAATGGCAATGGAGAACACACTAATACTATACCTTTCAGGCACGGAAAAAAAACTCTAAGAGCATCAAACAAAAATATATTTTATAATCCTTTTTCATGAAAAGAGGCAAGCATGAATATTTTTCAGGCTGCAAAAATGAAATTATAAAAATTCTATAAGAAGCAATAATTTTATTATGGACGTAATGCTAAATTAAGACCACTCTTGTGTTTTGATGAATACAATTATGCAATACACAGAAAAACAATTATTATATGCAAATATCCTTCAGTGAATTACTAATGATAAGCAGCATTCCACAATATAGATAATAGGCAGTGAATTTACCACTCACAGCATGAATAATTCCTACCAATAATAACTACTTTCCAAAAAACTTCCGGAACTCAAAAAAACTCTTCCACTTAAATTAATGCAAGGGAAAGCTATTCGCTCTTTCACTTGTTTCGGCACCGTTTATTAATGTTGTGGAGTGTTGTTTCATTCATTGACTCCACCGGAGCATTTACAAAATCGGAGGATTAATTTGGGTCTGGGTGAAACGCTATTTTAAGATTTAACAGGTCATCCTTAGAGAGGTACTTCGCTATACCATGTGCAGAGTAAAAGTCTAGAACAACTCTTCCTCCTCTAACTTGCTCATCTGAACCTATATAAATCTTCAATCCGTTACCAAAGGACTACTAGCAAAACTAGAAGCGTATGGCATATATAAAAATATCCGTGGTTGGATTAAAGACTTTTTGAATGGTCGGGAGTTAAGACTAGTCATATATGGAGTTAGCTCAAATGCAGTGGAAATTAATTGAGGTGTTCCCCAGGGAACTGCTATCTGACGTCATTTAATCCTACTTCTCGTTAACGCCATTGACACCGTAGCCACTAGTAAGATGCGCTTTTTTGCATACGATGCAGTGGTTTACCGTGTTATCCGTGATGCTGAGGACACAAAAACTTTATCAGATGACGTTACTGTTACACACTGCTGGTGCGACATTTGGCAATTAGAATTGATCTTAAAAAAGTGCGTAGGCATAAATTTTTGGAAAAAGAGCGATCCCACTTGAACGCTTACTGCATTGGAAACACCGAAGTGTAATGTTGACACCTAATTAAATACCTAGGCGTTACCCTCACCTACGATCTCTCCTGAGTGAAACACATAGGCGGAATATGTGGACAAGCTAACAAAAACTTAGGATTTTTTAGAAGAGTACTGGGTAAATGTGATGAAAAGGTCAAAGGCAAATGTTATCTGCCGTTGGTTAGGCCTCATTTGGAATATACTGCAGGTATATGGGATCATCACGAAGTTGGGTCAGTTGCCGAATGGGTTCGCGTGCAGCGTAGTGGAGTCAGATTAGTAAAATTACTGCTGGGGCACTCATGGAGTTAAGGTTAAATCACAGATTCAATCCCTTTCATAAATTGTAAAGAAGACTCTTTTGCAATGATGTTGAAAATGTATTATTACGCCCATCGCACAACGGTTGGAAATATTGTCACTAAAATTAAAGAGATCAAGTATAGAACAAAGAGATAATATTTTTCACGAACGATAAGGGATCAATGTAACATTGTCCAACCGGGAAAAAATATGAGGGTCAAAGTTAGTCTGGTGTGAAATCACCCCCTGCCAGACAACATAGCGCTTGGCTTCCAGGGAGAGAGCTGTTTCAAAATATATATTTTTAGACTTGCGTAACAGACCATTTCATTTTCAAATTTGAATCCTGGTGTTCTATCTTTCCATGGCACACGCGCACGTACCAATTTTTGAGCTAGTTCCATGTCCTACGATTCCGTCTACAGATATCGAATAACATATTGAAAACCATGTCTGAAATCCTCAGTGATAACTTGACCTTTTTCACTTTCCTTATTAACCTCTGAGAGTGTTGATCACAAGGATTTTGAATTATGCAAAGTGAATGTGCGATTTAGAAGGGCTTGTGGAATACTCTCGCTTTTGAATTATTCTTCCCGCTCTAATTTCATAAGTTGATGATCCATCACTCCCACGCAGATGAAAAACGGTTGAGAATGTTACAGATATTAGGGTTTTGAAAACATTTGGCAACCGTGTATCGCGCTGCTCAGCGATGGTCATGAGTGGCGTAGTTCTTCCGTGGTGGGGCAGTTGGGAACGAAGCCTCTGGAAGGCGAAGTCTCCGCGGTCGGTAGTAATACGGGATGATCGTGTGACAAATTTAAAATACGTAAGTCCCGGACATTATTAATACTTTCATTCTTGTTCAGCAATAGCTAAAGGGTAATATCAACGTTGGCTCGACAATTTTGTTCACAAAATCGAAATAGCATGTGGTCTAGGTAGCACGCCGTTGGTCATTGTTAATATGGCTTGGAATTCAGTATTTTCGATCGTTCATTTTATGAATGTGGCACATTTTGTGGTGATTTTTGCAGTTGGTCCGTGGTGGTGGATTTGAGATCGAAACTACTTAAAGGCAGGGCTGTCGACGTCTTCAACGTGGGAAGCGTGAGAAGTAATACTGAAGAAGGTGTGGCATTTTTAAAATACGTAAGTCCCGTCCATTATTGATGATTTTATTTATGTTCAACAATAGTTTATGGCTAATTTCAATGTTGGTCTGAAAAATCTTGCTTGCGAAATTGAAATAATATTTCGTCTAGGTAGCTTGCCGTTGGTCATTGTTGAAACACTGCTAGAAATTCCTTAATATCGATCGTTCATTATAGTTATATGGCACCTATTGTAATGAATTTTGCAGTTCTTCCGTAGCGCGGGTTTGAAAAACGAAACTTCTCGAAGGAGGGGATGTCGACGTATCCAACGTGAGAAGCATGAGATGTAATGCTGGAGATTGTGTGGCCATTTTAGAACACGTAAGTCCCGACCTTTATTAATTATTTTATTTCTGTTTAGCAATAACATTTGGGTAATGTCAATGTTTGTCTGACAACCTTACTTACGAAATTGAAAAAGTATTATAAGTATCTAGTAGCACGCCGTTGATCATTGTTGAAATTCAGCAGCGTCGATCTTTCATTCTAACAATTTGGCTCCTTGGTAATGAAAATTGGTTAATGAAACAATTGAAATAATAAAAAGAAGTTGGGTTTTCGTTATGAACCGTAATAACAGTGTTTGGAATAGAATAGAGATGCATTCAGTAACAAAGAGGATGCTACGTGATTTGAAGTGATACACAAAATATTAGGTTCTATTGGTGATGCACTTGGAATTATATGGCACCTTTTGTAATGAATTTTGCAGTTCTTCCGTAGGGCGGGTTTTAAAAACGAAACGTCGAAGGAGGGGCTGTCGACGTCTCCAACATGAGAAGCATGAGATGTAATACTAGAGATTGTGCGGCAATTTTAGAAGACGTAAGTCCTGGCAATTATTAATGCTTTTATTTCTGTTCAGCAATAGCATTGGGTAATGTCAATGTGTGTATCAACAAACTAGTTTACGAAATTGAAATAGCAATTTATCTAGTAGCACGCCGTTGATCATTGTTGAAATTCAGCATCATCAATCTTTCACCCTAACAATTTGGCTCCTTTGTAATGAAAATTGGTTAATGAAAAAATTAAAATAAAAAAAATATTGGGTGGTCGTTATGAACCAGTCGAGACCAGTGAAATATCTTAATCTCTTGTTGACTAATTCGCAATGAACTCTCTAGTAGAATTGTGGAAAAGTTATCTCGCAAAGTGTTCTCATTGTATCCTTTCTGTTGGGACGTGGGTTCTATACATTCTATTCCTCTGGTGAGCGTTCGTAATTTGCTGATGTTGCGTGCCCACTCAGACGAGGGTTTCTTCTTATTTTTGTAGGTATTTAGAGTGTATAACCGCATCGAACAGAATGTCCAAGATATTAAAATGGGACCAAAGTGTGAGAATCATTCTGTTACGTCTCATTGAGAAATAATTATATTTAATTAATTAATTTGGATTTTAATTATGTTGTGCTGAATTGTTCGATTCCTCAATCAATTGCTGGCGCCATTTTTCTCAAAAGGAGTCTTTGGAAACGAAGTCTCACCTCTAATATTGAATTGAGTCAAGACTTGATAGCAATAACCAGTTTCTTCTGGTAGCTTCAGGTGAGACGACCGACTGATAAGGTCATTTACGTCGTGAGGGATCGATGGAAACTGAGTAAGGGTGACGAGAAAAACGGTATTAGCATTAGCCTACTCTAACAATTTGGCTCCTATGTAATGAAAATTGGTTAATGAAAAAATTGAAATAAAAAAAATATTGGGTGGTCGTTATGAACCAGTCGAGACCAGTGAAATATCTTAATCTCTTGTTGACTAATTCGCAATGAACTCTCTAGTAGAATTGTGGAAAAGTTATCTCGCAAAGTGTTCTCATTGTATCGTTTCTGTTGGGACGTGGGTTCTATACATTCTATTCCTCTGGTGAGCGTTCGTAATTTGCTGATGTTGCGTGCCCACTCAGAAGAGGGTTTCTTCTTATTTTTGTAGGTATTTAGAGTGTATAACCGCATCGAACAGAATGTCCAAGATATTAAAATGGGACCAAAGTGTGAGAATCATTCTGTTACGTCTCATTGAGAAATAATTATATTTAATTAATTAATTTGGATTTTAATTATGTTGTGCTGAATTGTTCGATTCCCCAATCAATTGCTGACGCCATTTTTCTCAAAAGGAGTCTTTGGAAACGAAGTCTAACCCCTAATATTGAATTGAGTCAAGACTTGATAGCAATAACCAGTTTCTTCTGGTAGCTTCAGGTGAGACGACCGACTGATAAGGTCATTTACGTCGTGAGGGATCGATGGAAACTGAGTAAGGGTGACGAGAAAAACGGTATTAGCATTAGCCTACTCTAACAATTTGGCTCCTATGTAATGAAAATTGGTTAATGAAAAAATTGAAATAAAAAAAATATTGGGTGGTCGTTATGAACCAGTCGAGACCAGTGAAATATCTTAATCTCTTGTTGACTAATTCGCAATGAACTCTCTAGTAGAATTGTGGAAAAGTTATCTCGCAAAGTGTTCTCATTGTATCGTTTCTGTTGGGACGTGGGTTCTATACATTCTATTCCTCTGGTGAGCGTTCGTAATTTGCTGATGTTGCGTGCCCACTCAGAAGAGGGTTTCTTCTTATTTTTGTAGGTATTTAGAGTGTATAACCGCATCGAACAGAATGTCCAAGATATTAAAATGGGACCAAAGTGTGAGAATCATTCTGTTACGTCTCATTGAGAAATAATTATATTTAATTAATTAATTTGGATTTTAATTATGTTGTGCTGAATTGTTCGATTCCCCAATCAATTGCTGACGCCATTTTTCTCAAAAGGAGTCTTTGGAAACGAAGTCTAACCCCTAATATTGAATTGAGTCAAGACTTGATAGCAATAACCAGTTTCTTCTGGTAGCTTCAGGTGAGACGACCGACTGATAAGGTCATTTACGTCGTGAGGGATCGATGGAAACTGAGTAAGGGTGACGAGAAAAACGGTATTAGCATTAGCCTACTCTAACAATTTGGCTCCTTGGTAATGAAAATTGGTTAATGAAACAATTGAAATAATAAAAAGAAGTTGGGTTTTCGTTATGAACCGTAATAACAGTGTTTGGAATAGAATAGAGATGCATTCAGTAACAAAGAGGATGCTACGTGATTTGAAGTGATACACAAAATATTAGGTTCTATTGGTGATGCACTTGGAATTATGGCGACTCTCATGGTGTATATCACTAAGGATGACTGCAGATGTCACATATTTATGTCTTGATAGACTCAAGTCATTCAATTACTGGTAACCTAAAATGGAATAGGTTCAATTAAATGATGCACAATATCCTCGAAATCTTATCAAATCATATCCCCGCGGCTCTACCGTGAGCCTGACATCACCCAAGTGAATTGTAAATTAAAGTCACTTCTTCCCAAAATTCATGTAGGCATGAAGGTTTCAATACCTATAGAATACGTATCATGATAATCAAGAATCCTGATTCTTACCATAGCCTTCTGTCGATCTCAGGGACACATTCATCAGAAATACGGTTCAGCATCACCTAAGATAATTTTTAACAATCTACTTCTAACGCCCCTGCAATCTACAAGGTGATTTTCATGATTTGTTTCTTAATCTTTGCAAATGTTTTTTCTTAACTTTCCCACTCTTAATATTTTGATTCTCTTGCAGAGAGCTAGTACATGACCATTAATCCCCATGGTGTCAGTTACAAGTTGATACATTATCATAGGTGAAAGTTCCCCTATCGTAGTTTGTATCTTGATGAGCTACCGCAATATCGTTATAGTTTTTAGGTAAACACAAGTTCATGCACGGTATAATGTGTGCACAACTCCTTGTTTCATCGCTTATGTTGATCATAGGGGTGGATGCTTGTTGCCTGCTTCACCTGAAAGAGAAGAATACAAATATTTCTAATGTCAATTACTCAGCAGTGTCTTCTGATATCTTCTAATGCATGTTTGTCAGCACAGAGTGACTCATCCAATTTACACTTCTCTCCTCCCTTTAAAATGAATATCTCATTGGGAATTTGTTTGAATTCATTCATTTGATTTTCCAATGAGTATAGATTAAATATTTGCATTTCAACTTTTAAGCATTCACTTATTGGAGAGATATGTAAACTGATGATTGAGATCCTATGCTCAAAATTTGCTGCTACTTCACTCTATATCTATTTGATAGATAAACAATGAACATGTATTGAATTAGAGGTAAACAGCTTCTGGAAAGAATCTTTGTGGAGTTCAGTATTATAAAGAACTAATTTCCTGCTGCATAGTATTGCAAAGGATCATTAAATAAACCTAAAATGTGTTTTGAATTCCTTAAAATGTTATGTATGATGTAATAACATTTAAAATGCTAGCGATTAAGTGTAATTAGGCATAGGATATATATGATTGGCAAAAATTGTCTGCCTTTGAAGTGGTGAAGATGGCATACAATTGTCTGGTTTTAAGTACAGCAAAATAATATCACCCACTTCTTTTTTATTGAAATTGAATAGCATTAGTGGTCACAATTATGTGCTTCTATATTTTCATTGATTTTATGCTTAAAGCACAGATATTTCAATGCTATGATTAATTGCTGGCCTTCAGTGGAACTTGCTGTAAAGATGGCACCCTAAGCAATCCTTAACCACTGAGTTGAATGGGAGTGAGTTTTGGGCAACACATTGAAAATGGCTGAATGGAAAGGACTAAAAATCCAATCTGCCTTTGAAACCTGGCATGCATTAGACCTCAACATGGCCGCAAATTGTTTATTTAATGTGATGCTCAGCTGAAAGCCTTTCATTACTGGGTACGAGGGTGTTAAACACAATTCTTTCGTCCAATATTCAGTCAGCTGCTCAGGTAGAACTGGCTAAGTAAAAGTTGAGGCCATGTCATTCTCCAAAGTTACATGATGCATAAAATACCCAGGATCACTTTTTCACTTTATCCAGATGATTTCATTAGCTCTCTACACTTTCTGCTTCCTTTTTAATGGCACCCTCAGCCTGGCTCCTCCATGATAAGTCTATAATCCACCATTCTTCTCTGAATCCTTGTGCATGCTTGACTTTTTTACTTTCTAGCTCCTTATATTTTTTCGTTCATCTCCATATTTTTATACATCTTCTCTGGTAGGTTGTCTATCCTTGGCGTTTTATTGTTTTTTTAATTTTTTAATGGCTGTGGCAGTGTCCTCAGTAAGTTAGTGGCAGCTCTAATGAGCCTGAATCTCTGCGATTGTCTATTTATTTAAAACCTTTTTATTCATAGAAAGGGTTTTTTCTCATTTGGGTTAGTGTGCTTCATTGTTCCCTGGGAAGGACATAAATAATAATTATATACTTTATGTTTGTTCATAACCATTTTCCTCTCATGTCTTAAAATGTTTGTGGTAGTATCTTTTAGTCACTGTGGGTTAACTGAACGCTAAAAAAACTAATCAAACACATGGAAATGGAAGTGATATCAAGGTAAGTGAAGACATACAATTAGCTTTAGTAAATAATTGGCTTATATTATACTCTGCCCCTCATTTGACTACAACCGTGATGCGGGGAAAGGGTTTGTGCATTCCGATTGCTCCCAGAGCTGTGCTGGCAGGGTCAATGGTAATTGCTCCTGGTAGAGTCACTGATGCCAGATAAATCAAAGGTTAGCAGTTGGACGAAAAGTAATCCTGATAGCATGTGTTCCTCTGTTAGGCAGCTTAAGAAGCATCTGATGGTATTGGGGCAGATATTGAGTGATGGTGATGCGTTAGAAAAACTATTGAGGAAGGCAATGGGAAACCACCTCAATTGTTAATCCCAAGATTTTCAGAATGATCAGTGTTGACTTTCGTTTAGGCCAGTGTTGACTTTTTTTTAGGCCAAGTAGCTAAGGGACTTGGCCCAATTGCCATGGTGTCGTTCCCTGCGGCTGTGGAAGCAAGGCTCCTGTGGTTGAGTGAGGATCAATTATCCCCAAATTGCTTATTTGTGACTCTATTGGTACATTCTATCAACCTATCACGTTATTTGTTCATGATCATGTTTGTATACATCATCTCTGGTATATTGTTTATCCCTTGAACTTTGTTTTTAAAATTCATTTTAATGCTTCCATTTAGAGAGAATTTGATTGACATTTTTTTTCTCGATGCAACCATCACATCTTAATGTTAATTCATATGTTACACTTCAATGATTTTAAAATTTATCATTTTGTTCATTGTTATTTATGTCACTAATGAAAGCGCCTTTTTTTTTAACTCCAGGGCATTTGAAGAAGACGCAATCGTTCCTGGGCCTGAAAGAGAATAGCCCTGCAGGTGCAAGCATTAATTTTGCTGTTAAACTGAACCTAATATTCACCCCATACACTGAGGGTTTGTGCTGTGAGCACAAATTTTGTTCCTGATGTAAAATCATTTATCTTCTCCTTTACTTCCTTCCATTGTGTTACCTATTGCGTCTAAATTTTTCAAAATTTAACCCTCAAATATATTTTTTTTATACCAGTTATACATCCAGCTTAAAATATTATTGTGCTTTAATTGTTATTTTAGTGAATGTAGCATTTGGTAATCTTAGTTTCAATTGAAGTCTGAAGGGAATTGTTGACAGATATTTGCTTTGAAGCCAGACTGAAACAAATGCATTTTGTTAACTCAATAATGTTTGGAATATAACATTTTCAAACCATCTTGTAGGACATGTTTAGTGGAAAAGAATCAGGATTATAAACTCGAAAGTGTATCTTTGCCTAAGATACATAATATTGAATTTGTAGGGTAGCCCCTAACAGGAATTGTGCACAAACAGTTTCAAAATATCTAATTACAATAAAATTTGATAGACTTTAGAAATATATTGAAGCAAGATGTCTTATTTCGGATGTTTGTTTGAAGGCGAACTAGATTCAAGATTGACCAATCAAGTATGGGCCTCAAGGGGCGCAAGTATTGTGGAAATAGACTTTAATAAACCTACATTACTTCATTATGTTGATAATGTAAGAAATGCTAGAAGGTTTTTGTCATTTGGTGCTCAAGTTAATGGGCTAGATGAAAATGGATGCACTCCATTAATGTGTGCTGTAGAACTTAACAAAGGATTGGAATTTGTTAGAGAGCTTTTAAAACATGGGGCTGATGTTAATAAGCAAAACTGTGAAGGTGACACTGCATTGAACATTGCTGTTAGAAAAGGAGATTGCCCGGCTACAGCTGATATCATTCACGAGTTACTAGAGAATGGGGCTGATATCAATATAAGAAATACTGTAGGTCTTCGTCATAAGGATGCAAAATCACCTTTAGATAATACGGTACATAACCCGCAATGTGCTAAGCTCCTCATTAAAATGACTCTACTACAGAATTTTGATAAGAATTACAGAGATATTATCAACTTAACTCCATATGAATCAATGGCAGTATTCAGTGAATTGTCTAACTTTCTTGAAGATTGCATTCTTGAAGTGACTCAAATGAAAGCAGATAAGATTAATGAATCCCTCTCACTCTACGAGTTTATGATCACCAAGAAATTGAATTCGGAAGCATTATTTTCTACCAATGAAGAACCAAAGAAGATTAATGATGAAGTGTTGGTAATACTAAATAGCACTAATTACCACGTGTATCATGATTTGATATCAAATAAGGTGAGGTTGGGATTAAGAGATGTGCCAAAGGAAACCTTATGTAACGGATTGAAGATTTATACAGGTTCAGATGAGCAAGATAGAGGAGGAAGAGTTGTTCTAGACTTTTACTCTGCACATGATATAGCAAAGTACCTCTCTAAGGATGACCTGTTAAATCTTAAAATGGCATTTCATCCGGACCCAAATCAATCCCCTGATTTTGTAAATGCTCCGGTAGAGTCAATGAAGGAAACAACACTCCACAACATTAATAAACGGTGCCGAAACAAGTGAAAGAGCGAATAGCTTTCCCTTGCATTAATTTAAGTGGAAGAGTTTTTTTGTGTTCCGGAATTTTTTTGGAAAGTAGTTATTATTGGTAGGAATTATTCATGCTGTGAGTGGTAAATTCACTGCCTATTATCTATATTGTGGAATGCTGCTTATCATTAGTAATTCACTGAAGGATATTTGCGTATAACAATTGTTTTTCTGTGTTTTGCATAATTGTATTCATCAAAACACAAGATTGGTCTTAATTTAGCGTTATGTCCATAATAAAATTATTGCTTCTTATAGAATTTTTATAATTTCATTTTTGCAGCCTGAAAAATATTCATGCTTGCCTCTTTTCATGAAAAAGGACTATAAAATATATTTTTGTTGGATGCTCTTAGAGATTTTTCCGTGCCTAAAAGGTATAGTTATAGTGTGTTCTCCATTGCCATTCATGCAGTGCAAGTCAATACAAAGGAATCAAATATGTCAAGGCTCTGTTGTAACAGCTAAACCAAGGTTTTATACATGTATGTGTTTTTTTATGAAATTGTCAATGAATGATTAATACACTTCTAATTAAGATTGAAATGCATAATTTATATGCATGTAATACTATGTTTCTCTTTATTGATATAATAGTATTAATCTTCTATCCATTGCTATTCATGCAGTGAAGTCAATATAAAGGAATGACATATGTTAATGTTTTTTGTGAGATACTGAACCGAAGCTATATTTGTGTTTCACTGAAAATTTTGCATGAAATATTAATAAAAAATGTTTTTTAAATGAAAAAAAGAATAAATTTCTTTGTATACTATAGTTGATTGTGAATAAGCAATCCTTTTTGAATCTCATGCCTTAAGGTCAACCTTCACTGTTAAGCAGTGTTAGGAAGGGGTGTAAGGCAGGGTTGCCCATTATCACCGTTGCTGTTCAACCTGTATGCAGAGGAAATGATCAAAGAGGCATGGGAAGAACTCGAGGTAGGAATGAAAGTGGGCGGGGAATTCGTAAAATCAGTTAGGTTTGCTGATGACCAAGCTTTAGTTTGTCACTCAGCCAAGGGGCTGCAAGCATTGCTGAGTGAATTAGAAATTCAGTGCGACAGGTATGGGATGAGAATCAATATTAATAAAACAAAGGTTATGCGATTTTCTAGAAAGAAAAAGGCCAAGCATAACATTAAAATAGGAGGGCAAAAACTAGAGCAGGTAGAACAGTTTACGTATCTCGGTAGTGTTTTGGACCAACACGGTCAAAGTAGTAGGGACGTAAGGAGAAGAATTGCGCTAGGCAAAGAGGCTTTCACCAGGAGGAGGGAGTTGATGACAGGGACTTTGAGTAAGGATGTTAAGAAAAGACTCGTAAAAACTTTGATATGGAGCGTAGCAATGTACGATGCGGAAACGTGGTCATTGAAGCAGGAGGATAGACGTAGATTGGAGGCTTTTGAAATGTGGGTGTGGAGAAGAATGGAGAAGGTGAAATGGACAGAGAAGAAAACAAATGAGGAAGTACTTGGTATGGTGGGCAAAGAGAGGGGTTTGTTGGGAGCAATCCAATGGAGGCAGGAAAAGTGGATGAAGGGGGTGTTGACCGGCAGTGGGATGTTGAAGACTGTGATAGAGGGTAGAATGTTGGGCAAAAGAGGAAAGAGAAGGAACAGGATACGGATGTTGGACGGGATGAAGGGAGGAAGTACTCAGAGATGAAGAGGGACCTGATATAGAGTAGGATGATAGATTTTGTGTTTTGTTAGGAGTAATAAAATATTTGTTTGGTAGTTGTGTCCATCCAAAAACCTACCTTAACCGGTAGATTACCTAAAAAAAATATATATATATATACACACACACATACAGACATGTAATGTGGGTTGCGGTAGTCCAGTGGGTAGAGCGTTGGACTGTGAAGACTGTTGGCTTCACTTTCTCTGTTTAGACTTAAATTAGATTATGCTGCAATAACGAGAGCTGTTCAAAAAGCATCGAGACTTCGGTGTTTTTCCAAATTTTATTTATTTATTCATGAATATCCATTTTGTCCCCTTCAAATTAATCCCCATTAGATATTATATACTTGTGCCAACGTTTCCTCCAATCCACGAAGCACTTCAAAAAATCAGTATTTTTGATCTTGTTCAGCTCCTCCTTCAATGAGGTCTTAATCTCGTCAATCGTAGCGTAGCGTCGTCCTTTCATGGGCCGAATTGGATCGCGTAGAGCGGGCAGTGGTGCGAAACCTCAGGAAAGCTGGGCATTGTATGAAAAAATGTTTCAATCTTAATAAAATTTGGTGTGCCAAGGTACATGTACAAGGTGTATGTGTGTGTGTGTATATATATATATATACACACACAGTGTGTGTGTATATATATATATATATATACACACACAATGAAGAACATTTAGTGCTGAAAATAAAGGTGAATGTCATGGTGAAGGATCCATCTATCGCCTTGAGTAAAATTTGGTCGCTCACGACGCACGCGATCTCTCAAGCGCCTAAGAACTGCAAGATAAAACTCAGTATTTACGGTAAGGACAAGGGCCCGCACACGGTCAATGTTGTCATCAATACAGGTGGTTGAAGGTCGTCCCGGCCTTGCATCATCCGTGGCATCTTGTCGGCCATCTTTAAAATGCTTAATCCACTTGAAAACGGATGTTTTCTTCTGAGCATTATCACCGTAAACAGCTGTCAACATTTCTAAAATTTCTTGATAACTACCGCACTTCACCAAAAACTTGATATTGATTCGTTAGTCTTTGATTTCGTCAATTTCTATTTTCTAGAAACAGTAAAAAAAAAGCACAACAGAAACTAACATAGCAGGCACCATAGGCACAGCTCCACGATCCGCCAAGCACAGACGGCTCATTGGATCTCAGGAACTAGCGCCGTTAGTGGGCGGGGCCATAATCCGCGCCATGCCCTCCAGATTGCGCCAGGTCACGTATGTATTGCACATACTTCGTAATATGGGAAGAATCAACCCCAGCCGTACTCTTAAAAGTGGGCAACGGATATGGCGCAGCATATCTCCCGCAGTTTCTTGGAACAACTAAGAGGTAATTAAAAGTCGTAAATCTAAAGCGAATGAAAGGTGGAATCTCGTCTGGTTTGGATGTGCCTCTTGTTCTAACTTGATAGTATCAACAAATATGGGAAGCCAGCCAGCGCCTTACGGCCTGGTGCATACCGAGTCGCGGCGTACCCAGGTGACTACGTAGGTTGGAACTGTGGCCGCGGATCATTTTGTCATCAACAAAGCTGAGGATCTGAAGATATCCTGGATTCCTTCTGGGAATTGAACTAAGTAGTGAAGCGAGTGGGTGTCGCGGTTTGGAGTTGATGTGACGCTCTCGAGCTGATGCTTTGTCCCGAGGATTAATCGTGGACCTATGATTTGGAGCCAAGTGGAAGACATCAACTACGCGGATTCTGCAGGGTAATCACTGTGTACTTGGTCGACCCGCAGCCGGAGATTCAATAGTGAAGGAACCCCCTGAATCATTCTGGTGTTCACTAAACCTCTGAGGCCGCCACGTGTGTAGTGGTAAGGATTTTCGACCGCTGCAGGGGCTTTTTCAGATTAAAGTGCAGGTCAGATAGTAAGCCTCCAAAGTCACATTCGCTACATTATTTATCTTTAAATGAAGTGGGGTCGGTGGTAGCAATAGTTCATTTAACACGAATCAGATGGTATCGGTGGGAAAGTTTTATCGGTATTCAATATTAATAAGAAAACGATCCTAGTCAAAAAATTCAAAACACTGTAATATCATGGAAGCATTATCTGTACGGTAGTTAACGCCACTGTTTAATGAACAAAGTCTCAGAACATCAGCACCTTATTCAAAGGACAGGCGCAGACATGCTTACTAGGACATATAGTTGGCTAGCAATTACTGTGAAATTTCCCACAGTCCTCTCCTGTTTACAGAAATGACAGCAAACAGATCGGTGCGGATTTTGTTAAGTGAAATCAAAAGGAAAGGTAAGCGTAAAACTTAACAAAAAATCCAAAAGCATTTTGGTCATACGTCAGAGAAGTCCAGGGAAATAAGTCAACTGTTAAATCACTGAAAAATGATTAAGGTGAAAGAGTAACCAGCAGTCTGGAAAAGGTTGACTTATTAAATTCCTTCTTTCAAAGCGCCTTCACCAATATCTCACCGAATGCCTCCGATAGCTTACCAAATCGTGCCGGTCAACCGATGCCCAAAAAGTAAATCTCATATAATGGAATAGAAAGTTTGCTGAAAAGTAATAAGCCTAATTAATCCTCCGCGCCCAATGAAATACCCGCTCGTATGTTTGAGGATCTAGCTTCGGAAATTGCACCGTATCTAGAAATGCTATTTAATAACTCACTGGTAGATGACAAGGTCCCCACAGATTGGAAAACGCCTAACGCAACACTAATATTAAAAAACGGTGACTAAGAAGAACCGAGCAATTACAGACCTATTTCCTTCACATTCATTTCGTTCAAGGTTAGGAAACAAACGTATAGTTGCTAGTTCGATCGTCAGACACCTCGATAATCAGGAGTTATTAATGAAAAATCAGCACGCTTTCCAAAAGGTAGATCCTGCGAAACACAACTTGCGCCTTTTGTTCATAATATTCTTACTTCGGGAGAGAGCAATGCTCCAGTAAACGCAATATTTCTAGATTTTGAGAAAGCCTTCGACCAAGGGCCTCATAGTAAACTACTCGCAAAGCTCCTATGGCATTAATAAACATTCCGGGGTTGGTGTAAACAGTTTTTGAATGGTCGGGTACAAAGAGTAGTGATATACGGGGTTAGCTGAAATTCAGTTGAAGTTACTTCAGGAGTTCCCCAGGGAAGTGTTATCGTACCTCTTTATTCCTACTTTACGTTAACGCCATGGACTCCGTAGTCACTAGTAAGATACGTTTATTTGCTGACGATGCAGTGGTTTACCGTGTTATCCGTGATGCTGAGGACACAACAACTTTATCAGTTGACCTTACACTTGGCAATTAGAATCAAACTTA
Organism: Hetaerina americana; assembly: GCF_022747635.1. Lineage (NCBI taxonomy): Eukaryota > Metazoa > Arthropoda > Insecta > Odonata > Calopterygidae > Hetaerina > Hetaerina americana. Next base: position 102,720,561 of record NW_027286763.1, read on the forward strand.
AAAAAGTGCGTAGTCATAAATGTTTGGAAAAAGAGGAATTTCCACCCGAACGCATACTGCATTGGAAATACCGAAGTGAAATGTTGAGACTTAATGAAATACCTAGGCGTTACCCTAACTCACGATCTCTCCTGGGTGAAACACATACGCGGAATATGTGGACAAGCTAACAAAAAAAACGACGGACCGACCGGGTTTCGATGTGTTACTTCATCTGCTGATGTGACACATCGAAACCCGGTCGAAAAATAAAAATGAAATTTTAACAAGAGGAAAGAACAGTTATTCATTACGTTCGACTTCCACCACATCTCGCCTGAAGCTACTCAATTTGTTCTTTTGTCCGACCCCACGTAGCAAAAGCTTGTAAACATGTACTCAAGTAATTTTTTTGGTCTCAGGCGTAACTTTATGGAATTCGCATAACATATTGAAATGAAATGAAATAATTTACTTTGTAATTCCACTTTATTTTAAAAACACGACCCAGGTTTCGACGTTGAACGTCATCATCAGGTGGTCCTCATAGAAGCAAACTTGCTATATATATCTTCTGATCAAAGGAGGGGGGGTTGGTCAGAGAGGGAGGTTGGAGGGGTGAAAAAGTTACAATGTAGCTGGGAAAAAAAGAGAATTACATCTTTCGACTTAGAAGAGTGGTAGGTTTAGGAGTGGGGAGTGGGAGTGATACAAAATTTCGTTGACAAGTTCATCTTTCCAGCGGATACATTTCAAAAGTTCTAACTGCTCCAAAACATCGAGCCTTGGACCTTTATTTTCAAAATAAATAATTTTTGTCACAAAGTCACTTTTGTGGTCACTTTCAATGAGGTACTTTGCAAAGAGGGATGTTAGGTTGTTATTTTTTACACATGTTTGGTGTTCTTTAATTCTTTCTTTAAATTTCCGTCCTGTTTGCCCAATATACTTTGTGTTACATTCTGAGCACTTTAGCTCATACACCAATCCTCTCCTTTTTGGAGACTTTGTCCTTAGTGTGAGAGATAAGATTCTTAAGGCATGTACCACTGTAAAAGGCACATTTCTCAAAAAGTAATTAAAAGTTTTTCTAAAGATAAAATTAAATGTCTTTTACAATTTGAGTTCAATTTTAAAGTGCGTAGCGATGAAATTTAGGAAAAAAGGGCGATTCCCTCCCGTACGCCTACTGCATTAAGGAATTCAAAATGGAATGTGTAGACTCGATGAAATAATTGTGCGTTGCGCTGACTCACGCACGACCTCTCCTAGGTGAAACATACTCCGCCAATATTTGGACAAGCTAAGAAAAAAGATTTCTGGTTATACCTGATAGCAGGCACGAGAGAAATGTTATATTTCGCTGGTTAGGCCTCATTTAGAACATGCTGCTAGTGCTTGGGATCTTTATGAATTGCGATTGATTACCGTATTGGATCGCGTAGAGTGATAAGGAGCCAGATATTTAAAACGTCATGATTAACTGAGTAGCGTATGAAATCATCACTAGAGCTAAATAGAGAATAACTCACGGAGTGAAGGTTAAATTAAAGATTGAATTCTTGCATAAATTGAAAGGATGTCTCTTTAGCAGTGATGTTGCAAATGTATTACTACTACCATGGTACTACAGTAGGAGAGAGATGATGTCAATACAATAAGAGAGACTGACTGTAGGACAGATATATTTAAGATGTCTTTTTTTCTACGAACGATAAGAGATCATAAAAATGTTGTCCGACCTAAGTACGGGTGAAAGTATTCCGGTCAAAGTAAGTCTGGTGTGTATCCATCCCCTGCCACACACCCTAGCGTTGCCTTGCATGGCGCTATAATTGAAGTAAAAGTAAAATGTCAATTTCCCGCGAAATATAACTGTCGAGAATGAATTGAAGCTCCGGCAATTATAAAATGAATGACTATTTATTTCGTAACTAACCAATTACGAGATCAGTGATGTAACAACTCTTCTTTTACAGTTATCATTCATTTCAATTCATGTGAAACACGTTTATAATTTTGTTGCGTTTCGACAACGTAGTGCAATTACCTGTTGTGAGAGCTGTTTCAAAATATGCATTTTTTTGACTTGCATAACACAACATTTCATTAACCAATTTGAAGCCGCACGCTAGTGTTGAATCTTTGAATGGCACACACCCACGTACCAAATTTCAACTCCCACAACGTATAAGGAATGACCATACAAATATAGAATAACATATTCAAACCATGTCTCAAATCATCAGTGAAAACTTGATATTTTTCACTTTCATTATTAACCTCTGAGAGTGTTGATCACAAGGATTTTTAATTAAGTACAGTGAATATGTAATTTAGAAGGGCTTGTGGAATATTCTCGCTTTTGACATATTCTTCCCGCTGTAGTTTCATACGTTGATGATCCATCACTCTCACGTAGATCAACACGGTTGAGAATGATACGGAAATAAAGGTTTTAAAACATTTGGCAACGGTGCATCGTGCTGCTCTGCGATGGTGATGAGTGGCGTAATTCTTCCGTGGTGGGGCATTTAGGAACGAAGCTTCTGGGAAGTTGGTGATGGGAGGTCTCCGCAGTAGGAAGTAATACGGGGAGATCGTGTAGCAAATTTAAAATACAGCAGTCCAGGCCATTATTAAGGTTTTTATTCTACTTCAGCAATAGTGGATAGGTAATTATAACGTTTATCTCCACTATCTTGTTTGCGAAATATCATTTGGTCTTGGTAGCTCGCCCTTGGTCATTATTGAAGCACCGTTAAAATTCAGTGACATTGATCGTTTTTTTATTACTTTAGCAACTTTTGAAATGAAATTTGGTAGATTTAATTGGTTTAACTGACACAGAAGTTTGAAATTATGAAACGAAAATGTGTGGTCGTTGTGAATCCGTCGATATGAATGACGTAATCCAAAATTGGCTTTCTTAAAGTTGTTTGAAACGGTATAAGAATATTAATTTTTCCTTTGTTGTTTTTTCCATTAGAGGCATGTGGATATTTATGAAAAAGTTTGGAGAGCAAGCGGAATAGAAATTCGACATTCGGCAACTGGTAGGTTGTTATGTGCTTTGGAGAGATACCAAAAATATTAGGTTTTCTTAGTTGTCTGCTCGATATTACGAAGAATTTAATCGCGTATATCAATAAGAATGACTGAATAAGTGGTTTTATTATATTTCTTGTAATATTTTTGTTTTAAGTGACCTAATATGGAAGAGTTTCCATTAAATACTGCACAGTACCCTTGAAATCTTAGTAAACGCCGTCCCCCTTCCTCTACCATGAGTTTGATATCACCCAGGAGCATTGTAAATAAAAGTCACTTTTTCCAAAAATTTTTGCAGGTATATAGTTTTCAATATCTCAGGAATTCGTATCATGGAAATCGAGAATCCTTGGTCTTTCCCTGTCCTTTTTTCAAACTCCGGGACACATTCGCCAGAAATATGGGTCAAAATTCCCCGAGATACCTTTTATCAATCGACTTCTAACACTCCTGCTATTTACCATACGACTTTCATGACTTGTCTCTAAATGTTGCAAACGTTTGTTTTTAAATTTCCCACTTTAAATATCTTGATTCTATTGCAGAGAGTTGGAACATGACCATTACAGCCCATGGGGTCAGTCAGACATTGATATATTATCATTGTGAAAGGTTCCCAATTGTAATTTGCATCTTACTGAGCTGCTCTAACATTGCTGCAGATATTGGTAAGCACAGTTTAAATTTCTCTCCCCCCATTGAATTAAATATCTAATTGGGAATTTTTTGAATTCATTCATTTTTTTCCAATGAATAGAGATGAAATATTTGAATTTAAACTTATAAACATTCACTTATTGGAAAGATACATAAACTGCTGATTGACATTCAATGCTCGAAATATGCTGCTACTTCACTCTTATTGAAATTGAATTGCATTAGTGGTCAACATTATGTGCTTCTATATTTTCATTAATTTTATGTTTAATGCTCAGTTACTTAAACGCTATGACAATCTCATCACCTTCAGTGGAACTTGCTGTTAATGGTGCCACCCTAAACAATGCAAAACCCTTGATGTGAATGGCAGTGAGTTTTGGACCACACTTTGCAAATTGATGGATGGAAAACATTCAATCTCCATGTGTAACTTGGCATGGATTTTATATCAATATGGTAGCAATTAGTTTGTGTTTGTGATACTCCGCTAAAAGCCTTTCATTACTGTGTATTAGGGTTTTAAACATAATTATTTCATCCAAAATGCAGTAAACTGCTGAGGCACAGCCGACAAAGTTGAACCTGAGATAAAAGTACTCTCAAAAATCACATGATAGATAAAATACCCAGGACCCTTCCTTCATTTTATAAAGATGATATTACTAACTATGTTTAGGTTATTTATCATCTTTTATGGGACTCTCAGCTTGGCTTCTCTGTTGCATATCTGTCCTCCACCATTTTTCCCTGAAAAATTTACCCGAAATTGTTTATTTGTGACTTTTTTGGTACATCCTACAAAGCTAACCAATTTTTTATTCATCACGGTGTTTGTATACATCTTCTCTGGTAGGTTATGTATCCCTTGCACTTTGTTTTTAAAATTGTTTTTACTGTAATTTATTTAGAAAGAATTTCATTGACATTTTTTTCCTGGATGTAAACATCACACCTTAATGTTTATCCATAGGTTGCACTTAAAATAATTGTCAAATTTATTGCTTTGTCCATTCTTTTCCTTGCCGCTAATAAAAGCTTTATTTTTTTAACTCCAGGCATTTTAAGAAGACGCAATTGTTCGTGAGCCTGGCAAAGAATTGTCCTGCAGGTGCAAACATTAACTTTCTTTTAAAGTGAACCTAATATTCCCCACATAAATTGAAGTATTCTGCTGTGAGCAGAAATTTTGATCCTGATGGAAAATCATTTATAGTCTTTTCTACTTCCTTCCATTGGATTACAATTGTATCTTAATTTTAACAAACCTTATTTCTTGAATATTTTTTGATTACAGTTACACATACAGTTAAAAATATTGTTGTCCTTTATTTTATATTTTAGTGAATGTAGCATTTGACAACCTTAGTGGCAATTGAAGGTTAAAGATGATTGTTGAGCAGGTATTTGTTTGAAAAGTTAGACTGTACAAATGCATTTTGGTCATACAGTAATGCTCTGAATTTAACCAATTCCTAATTTTATTTTTTTAATAGTCGTTACAAAAGGCCCACAAACCTAATGGTACCTGTTTAGGGAAAAAGATCAGGAATATAGACTCTTAAGTGTATCTTTGCATATGATACATAATATTGAATTTGTAGGGAAACCCGAAACAGGAATTGGACACAAACTGCATAAAAATATCTAATATCAAGTATATTTTTAGAGTCTTCTGAAATATATTGAAATGTCTTACCTGCTAGTTTTTAATGAAGATGGTGAATTTGATATGAGGTTGTGGCATGAGTTATGCACCACATGTGGTGGAAAACTTTATGATATAGACCTCAATAAACCTACATTACTTCATGATGTTAACAACATAAAAGATTTTAGAAAATTTTTGTCATATGGTGCTCAAGTTAATGGACAAGATGAAAATGGATGCACTCCATTAATGTATGCTGTAGAACATGACAAGGGATTGGAATTTGTTAGTGAGCTTTTAAATTATGGGGCTGATGTTAATATGCAAAACTGGGAAGGTAATACTGCATTGAACATTGCTGTAAGAAAAGGAGATCTTTCGTCTACAGCTGCCGTAATTCACGAATTATTAGAGTATGGGGCTGATATCAATATGAGAAATTCTGTAAGGTGTCTGAGTAAGACTGAGAATTCACCGTTTAAAAATGCTGTACATAACCCACAATGTGCTAAGCTTCTTATTAAAATGACTCTACTAAAGAATTTTGATAAAAATTACAGAAATATAATCAACTTAACACCATATAAAACATGGGCAGTATTCAGTGAATTATCTAACTTTCTAGAAGACTGCATCCGTGAAGTTACTCAAATGAAAGCAGATAAAGTTAATGAATCCCTCTCACTCTTTGAGTTTATGATCACAAAGAAATTAAATACAGCAGCATTACTTTCAACTAATGAAGACCTCAAAAAGATAAATGATGAAGTATTGGTAATACTAAATAGCACTAATTACCACGTGTATCATGATATAATTTCAAAGAAAATAAGGTTGGGATTAAGGGATGTAAATAGAGAAACCTTATGTAACGGATTGCAGATATATACAGGTTCAGATGAGCGAGTTAGAGGAGGAAGAGTGGTTCTTGACTATTACTCTGCACATGATGTTGCAAAGTACCTCTCTAATGATGATCTGTTAAATCTTAAAATAGCATTGCACGAGAACCTTAATCCAACTTCTGGTTTTGTAAATGCTCCAGCAGAATTAATGCAGCAAAAAACACTCAACAACACTACTACACAGCACCATACCAAGTGAAAGAGATAAAATGTTTCCTTCTTATGACTGTCAGAGGAAGAGTTTTTTGTGTTCCAGGAGTTATATGGACAAAAGTTATTTTTGCAAGGAATTGTTAATGTTCTGAGTGGTAGATTCATTGCCTATACTCTTTATCATGGGATACTGTTTCTTATCATTTATTTACTAGAGAATTTTATGTTATTACATGTGTGTTTCTGTGCTTTGTACTACTGCATTTGTACCTGTATAAACAGAAGAGTGAAGTCTTAATTAAGCCTTATGTCAATAATCAAATTATTGCTTTTTCCACAATTTTTATAATTTCATTTTTGTAGGCTAAAAAATATTCATGTTTGCCTTTTCTTTCATGGAAAAGAATAGATTTTAGTGTATCATTAAATATGCTTGTATGTAATTTTTTTAGAATAAGCAACTAAAATAATTTTTTGTCAGATGTTGGTAGAGATTTATCCATGGCTTCAAGTTATGGTATTAGTGTGTTCTCCATTGCCAGAAATGCAGTTGCCAGTCATTACAAAGGAATCAAATTATGTCAACGTTTCATGGTTCTTCCTGAGCCCAAGCTATATACATGTATGCACGTGTTTTCTTATAAAATTGTTTGTGAAACATTAATTCACTCCTAATTAACATTTAAATACTTAATCAATATGCGTATAATACTGTTTCTCTTTGTGGATATAATACGAGTGGTAATAATCTGTTGTCTGTTGCTATTTTTGCAGTGTAAGTCAATGTAAAGAAATGTAATATGTTAATATTTTATTGTGAGGTATTGAACCTAAGCTATATTTGTGTTTTCTTTTCAAATTTTGTATGAAATATTGATAAAAATTTCATTAAAATTGAAAGAAAGAATAAGTCCATAGTATGCTATATTTTTCTTTGTGATTAAGCAATCCTTTTTATCAATTACATGTTTTAAAGTCAACTTCCCCTGTTAATACAACAAAAGTCCACGTAGGTAATAAAATATGTTAGACACATCATATTTTCTTTGAAATTTGTATTTTAAGGTCCAGCTATGTGCATTATATATGTAGGTACAATGGATGTGTACATGGACATTCCAATGATAATGTAATTATTTCTTCCACTCATATTTTAAATGGTATCACTTGTTGATAATGTAATGAATAAGAACTGTGTGTAATCTACTGATTATTATGGAGTGAGAGATTATTTTGGAGCAACGTGCACTGAATGTCCCTGAACTTATAAATATACTGGCTGACTTGGCTCCAATTGGGTTAGTAATAATAATAATACATTTATTTGTCCGGAGATTTGTTGCATATTCATACATACACAAATATAGGACACGTCAGATATAAATTTCACAATTTTAGAAGAGATACTGTATATGTGTTAAGCCGGAATTGATGCGAAGAGACAATTCCAGGTATTCATTTACAGAATAGAACATATTATTTTTTAATAGGTTGAATAGCTTTTTCTTGAAATCAGCTACTTTTGTTTCATATTTGATTTCATGGGGAAGTTTATTGAATAACCTTAAGCCCATTGCTTTGGGCCCATGAGCAGTATTGTGTGTTCTGACAAATTGTTGGAGCAGGTCATTGCAGATCCTTGTATAGTGACTATGGTAATTGTGGTTGGACCTGTACTGAGAAATATTACCCTTTGCATGCACGATGACATTAAATATATATATGCAAGGTACTGGTAATAAACCAAATCTTTTGAAGAGAGGTTTACGTGGTGCATTGCAAGGAGTATTGCTCATAATAGATAAAATCCTCTTTTCAATTTTGAAGATCATGCACACATGGGGAAAGGAACCCCAGAAGAGGATACTAAAAGTAACACAAGAATAAAGGTCACCATAGTTAATGGATGTAAGGACCTCTAAATTTACAGAATATCTTATATTTCTAATGAGGAAGCTTAACTTTCTACGTAATTTGAAAATGTGTTCCTCCCAAGACATGTTTCTAAGCAGGATTACTCCCAGGAATTGGGTACTGTAATTTTGGGGAATGCTCACACCTTCTACATCTACTGAGATAGCAGTGGAAACTTCATTTTTATTAGTGAAATAAATCAGGCTGGACTTATTTAAATTTGGTTTTAGGAAGTTAAGAAGACACCATTGCAAATCTGAGCTGCTTCATCTGCTCTTTCTGTCAAACTGTCCCCTGAGGAGGCTGACACAATGTTATTTGTATTGTCAGCATACAGTATTGGTTCTATTCCCTTAATGAATTTAAGCTTATCTTGTAGATCATTGATATAAATTAAAAATAAAGTAGGACCAAGTACAGAACCCTGGGGAACACCCAGTGTTACTTCTCTACTAGGAGAAAAAATTTTGAGCCATTTCTTGAGAGCTCAACATACTGATACTGTTCACTTAGATATGATTCCATCCATTTGTAGAGTGTGCCTCTTAAACCATAGCATTTCAGTTTATACAAGAGTAACTGATGATTGACGAAGTGAAAAGCTTTAGTGAAATCAAAAAATAATCCTTAAGTTTCAGTTCTATTATCCAATCCTAAAAGTATTTGATTCACCATGTGATATGTGGCTGTTGTAGTGGACCTTGTTTTTCTAAATCCATGTTGAGATGTGGATAATACGTTATATGTTTCAAGATATGATACTAGACCATGATAAAAAAACTATTTCAAATATTTTCCCCAATTGGTTCAAGAGGGACATTGGTCTATCAGAATTCATTGCGATTTTGCAACCTTTTCATTTGTATATTGGCACGATTTTAGCTGATTTAAGAGGGCTTGGGAAAATTCCAGTTTTTGGGGATTCATTGATTAAGAACAGCAGCTGAAAAGGTCGTTTAATAGCATTAAACGACCTTTTTATGACTATCCCTGGGATGTCATCTAATCCAGGACTAAATTTTTTAGGGAATTTATTGATTATGTAGGTCAGTTCCATGGCTGAGCATGGGCATATATATATATAATGAATTACATGAGTTAGGAATATGAGAATAATTAGCTGAATTGACTAAAACTGTGGGATTTTGATGGGATAGGTAGAAGTCATTGAGAATGGAGACATTTTAGAGTAATCTGGTATAGCATTACCAGCAGAGTCCTGCAGTTGAATATCTTGTTGTAAATTATGTGGACCCTTGGATTCGTTAATAATTTTCCAAATCCCTCTAGATTTATTGTCTGCATTGGTAAGTCTATGGTTGTTGAAGGATTTTTTAGCACGCTGAAGGTTTGGTAATAACTTTTCTTCAGTACTGAATATTCCTGGAGGTCAACTGGATTTGATTTACTTTTGTAATACACAGCGGCATCTTTCATTTTCTTCGAAAGCCAACGAATTTCATCAGAGACCCACTGACTTTTGTAGCTTAATAGATGAGCTCTTGTATATTGTATGCTTCAGGACACGGGGAAAGCAGATTTCAAAGTAATGTAGATTGGTGGCATAGAAATATTCAAAGCTTAGGTCAAAGGACTTCAAGGAAAACAAATCGGACCACTCGTGGGAATTTAATAAGTCACAAAAGGCGATCATATTCTGATCAGAGAAATACCTTTCGTAGTATTTTTGACTTTCTTCGGATGTAGACACACCAATTGCAGAAAGAAGTGGGAAGTGATCTGATAGGTGGGCATTAATGGTATTTGTTTGCACTGGTTCAAGGTCGATATTAGTTAATACATTATCAAAACTGTTCGAGAACTAGCCCTCACTCTAGTAGGTTCACTGTTGGTAGCATTGATGTTGAATGACGTTAGTAAATCCATGAATTCCTAAGCTGTAGAATCTGCCATAAAATTACAATTGAAGTCACCTGTAATTATTATGCAAGGTTCATGGATTGACCTATGGATTATTTCTAAGAGTTTTGTTAGTTTGGTCAGGAAAACACAAAAGTCACTCTAAGGCGAACAATAAATAGACAGCGCATGAAAAACAGTAGTATCCATTTTGAAGCAGGCAACACAGCATTCAAATGATTGTTCTTCATTGAGGAATTCGTATAGGAAACCAATGGGAATATAGGGAAAACATTCAGAAAGTAGAATCAAAACACCACCATTTTTGAGTCAAGTTCACTTGCATTTAACCAATGTTCGTTGACACATACCACATGGGGTTGGTACTCATTTACTAGGACCTCAAGGTCCAGTAATTCATTACATATGCACTGAATGTATATGTGTAAGAACTTCAAATAATGGGTTATCCTGCCGGTGTTGGATGCAGGCGTGGCTTCAAAAAAGAAAAATTACCCACAAACACATTTTTAGGCCAAAAGGTGGGATTACTGAGGGTTTCGCGAAAATCTTGGCGTATGGATACCCGAAACTATGAACAATTTCCGCACGTTACTAATGGACTGTGAAGAGGGTAACAATATTACACCTGTAATCGAACATGAGCCTACTGCAGTCAGTCGATGTTATTATGATCCCTTATTGTTCTTGGAAAAAATAATATCTTATACCCATCTGTTCTACACTTAATTTCTCTAATTTTAATGACATGATCTTTCCTACTGAGGTGCGATGGAATTAACATGACATTTTCTTTCCAATTTTCAGTAATTTAACCTTCGCTCCGTGAGTGATTCCCAGCCTAGCTGTTATAACATTTTGGATACGCTATTAAGTTTATCATAACAGAGTTTTATGAATCTAGCTCCTCTACGCTGCACATTATCCTATTCAGCAATTAATCCAACTTTGTCAGGATCCCATATATTTCCAGCATATTCTAAATAGGCCTAACCAGGGACAGATTACATTTCTCTTTGAAATTGTCACCATATTTACCTTGTATTCTTCCAATAAATCCTAATTTTAATAGCTTGTATTTTGTTAGCATAAGAGGTGAAAGCTCTCCCTCTATTGAACGTCAGTGGGAGATTTCCAAATGTTTTATGGAAAATAGTTAAAATTGGAAGGAATTGTTGTTGTTCCGAGTGGTAGATTCATAGCCTATACTCTTTATTGTGGGATGCTGCTTATTATAATTTATTTACTGAAAAATAATTGCTTATTGTTTAAATATCAATGGTTTTGCTGTGATTTTCATAGTTGTACAAAAAACGCAAGAGTGAAGTCAAAATTAATCATTATGTGAATAATAAAATTATTGCTTTTCCCACATTTTTATGATTTCTTTTTTGCAGCATGAAAAATATTTATGTTTGCCTATTTTTCATGAAAAAGAATGGATTTTATGTGACATTAAATATGTTTGTATGTATTTTTTTAGAATACGCAACTAAAAAAAGTTTTTGTCAGATGCTGGCAGAGATTCATCCATGCCTACTAGCTATAGTATTAGTGTGTTCTCCATTGCTATTCGTGTTGTAAACGCCGCTGTTTAAGGGAATCCCTGCCTAAATTTTCTAGCAATTTAGTTACGCTACTGCGTTGGTCATAACAGTTTTTGACATAGCCCCCCTCCGCTGAACTCGATCCAATTCCGGAATCAAATTTATTTCTTGAGGATCCCATAAACTGGCAGCATACTCGAGGTGGGGCCTGACTAGGGTAAGAAAACATCGTTCCTTCACTTTTTGGTCACATTTACCCAGCATTCTTTTTACAAATCCCAATTTTTTATTAGCACGGACGCATATTTCTCGTATATGCTTTCACCAGGACATTTCGTGAGTAATTGTTACACCCAAGTATTTAAAGGAGTCTACCCTGACGATTTCTGTTTGTTTCACTTTGTAACTAAATGAATTACTCTTTTCCCGAAAATGCATTACTACGCATTTTTTCAAATTTTATTCCAATTGCCATGTATCGCACCAATTCTGAATTACATTTAGGTCGTAGGTTACGCGACTCTCTCCTCGCGACTTCGAATGTCCCCATAAATCACCGCATCATCAGCAAATCGGTATCGAGATAGCGCGGCCACCGCGCCTTCGGGGGGAGGTATGACTTCAAAGTAGCTACATAGTAGCTACATTGAAGCAACAAGGGAGTTGGGTAGCGGGCATTGTCTTGTCTTTGTTTCCGAGAAACCCGTACTACATCACCATGCATTGTCTGGTATGCTGAGGGGTACCGGAGAATAGGTAGTGGGGGTTTCCGAGAAACCCACAATACACTTTGATAGAAAGAATAGGGGTCGCGGTAGTCCAGTGGGTAGAGCGTTGGACTGCTGACCGGAGGGTCCCGGGTTCGTTTCCCGGGCAAGGCACTCTGGGCACCTGCAGCTCTACACAAGCTAAAGTGATTTTTCGGGTACCAGGTCTTCCTGGGAAACCATAACCGGCACAGGGGAAAGGAACTGGCCCTCCTACCCTGATGTGTAAAATTTTCACACGCCGAATAGGGCTTAGTACTGGGTGATCTCTCCCATCACCTACTAAACCGACCTTCGGGTTGATTACTGTGTGTTTAGAAGGTTTAAGTTAGACGTTTCCAAAATGCTGGTTTCACTTTTGCTTTTATCATTTTAAAGTGAATTAAACGTTGACTTATTTCCCTAAACTTCTCTGACGTATGACCAAAATGCTTTTGGATTTTCTTCCAAATTTTCCGCTAACCTTTCCCTTTTGAATTGACTTAACGCATTCCGAAATCAATTCCTAGCATTCGCCCTAGATATATTGTAATTATAAGAGATCCATTCTTATTGTCGCTAGCGATGTCATCCTTAATATTTTTCATTTTGGTATGAAATAGCCTTTGACGTCGCAATGCCTTTCTACCATCTGCGTTTTACCATCCACGTTGCGTGTTATCTTTTATAAAAAAAATTTAAACTGGCATCCTCAGTGTTTCGGTGATTACTACCCGTCTTAAAACTTGCAAATTGATTCTGTAGCACGCACTTTAGGCCATTGCAGTCCCCCTCTTTAAACAAGTAAATTTTGCTTTTCGGCTTCTTATTTCGGTCCGCATGAAGCGAAAACTTGGCAATTACTGCCCCCTCGCATTCGTGGCCAACAAATCAAGAATATTATCGCCCCTAGCTGGTGAAGTGACTTGTTGATTGAATGAGTTCGGCGTAAAAGAATTTAATAGCGATTCGTAGATATCTTTGTCTTTACACCCCGTTTTAAAACTAAAAGCGCCGGAAATTTCAAAATTAGTTCCTAATTTTTTCAAACCTAACCAATATTGTGATGACTCATATAGAAACTCTTCTTTTACAGTTATCATTCCTTGCAATTCATGACAAAGGCGTATATAATTTTCTTATACTTATAAAACGTAGAGCAGTTACTTGTTGAGAGAACTGTTTCAAAACATGAATTATTTTTACTTGCGTAATATGCATTGTATTAACAAATTTGAAGCCGCACGCCTAGTGTTGAATCTTTCCATGGCACACACCCACGTACCAAATTTCAACTCCCACAACGTATTAGGGATTAACCATACAAATATAGAGTAGCATATTCAAAACACAGGTCTGAAATCATCAGTGAAAACTTGTAATTTTTCACGTTAATTATTAGCCTCTGAGAGTGTTGATTACAAGGATTTCTAATTACATTCAGTGAATGTGTGAATTAGAACGGCTAGAAGAGTATTCCCGCATTTGATATAATTCTTCCTGTTTTTACTCTTCCCAATTCATGATCCATTACTCTCACGCAGATCCACACGGCTGAGAACAATACGGATATTAGGGTTTGAAAACATTTGGCAACGGTGCATCGTGCTCTGCGATGGTCATTAGTGGCGTAATTCTTCCGTGGTGGGGCATTTATGAAGGAAGCTTCTGGAAGGTTGGTGCGTGAGAACTCCGCAGTCAGGAGTAGTACGGGAAGATCGCGGGGGAAATTTAAAATACGTAAGTCCCGACCGTTATTAAGATTTTTACTCCTGTTCAGCAATAGAATATAGGTAATTTCAACGTTTGTCCTCACAATTATGTTCACGAAATCGAAATATTGTTTGGTCTTGGTAGCACGCCGTTTGTCATTATTGAGCTCAGTTAAAATTCGGTAATATTGATGGTTCATTTTTTTACTTAAGCAAATTTTGTGGTGAAATTTGGTTGATTTAATTGGTTTAACTCAAACAGAAGTTTGAAATTATTAAACAAATTTGTTTGGTCATTGTGAATCCGCCGAGATGAATGAAATTTCTAAATCTGATGTCAAGTAATTCAAAATGTGCTTTCTGAAAGTGGACTGAAATAGTATTCGAAATTATTACTTTATCCTTAGTAGTTCTTTCATTAGAGGTATGTGGATATATATGAAAAAGTTGGAAGAGTAAGTTGAAAGGTATTTTGGCACACACAGGAACAGGTATGTTGTCAGGTGCTTTGAAGAGATATCGAAAATATTAGATTCTCTTTGCTGTTGACTTAGTATTACTATGATTTTAATCGCGTATATCTTTAAGTATAACAGAATAACTCGTTTTTTATATTTATGATAATGTTTGTTTTATACGGGAAGAATGTGATCATTGGATAAAAAGTCGCCTAAAATGGGCGATTTTCCATTAAATACTGCACAGTACCCTTAAAATCAGTAAACGTAATCCCTTCCCCTCTACCATGAGTTTGACAACACCCAGGTGCATTGTAAATCAAAGTCACTTCTTCCCAAAATGTATGTAGGCATATAGTTTTCAATAACTCAGGAATACGTATCATGGAAATTGAGAATCCTTGTTCTTTCCCTGTCCTTTTTTCCAACTCCAGGACACATTCACCAGAAATATGGGTCAACATCCCCTGAGCAACCATGATTTGTCTCTAAATATTGTAAACGTTTGTTGTTAAATTTCCCACTTTAAATATCTTGATTCTATTGCAGAGAGCTGGCACCTGACCATTACAGCCCATGGTGTCAGACGTTGATATATTAGCATTGTGAAAGGTTCCCAATTGTAATTAGTATCTTCAGGAGCTGCTCCAACATTGCTCCAGTTACTGGTAAGCACAAGTTAATGCACCATATAAGGTGTGTATAACTCCTTCTTTCTTCCCTTTTGTCAGTCGAGGGGTGCATACTTGTTGCTTGCTTCGCCTGAGAGAGAAAATTAGAAAGCTTTCTAATTTCAATTACTCAGCAGTGTCTTCTGAGAGCTTCAGATGAATGTTTGTCAACACACAGTGACTTATCCAATTTAAATTTCTCTCCTTCCTTTGAATTGAATATCTAATTGGGCATGTTTTGTATATATTCATTCAAATCTTTCATTTTTTTTACAATGAGTTAAGATGAAATATTTGGATTTCAACTTATAAGCATTCACTTATTGGAGAAATACATAAACTGTTGATTGAGATCTAATCCTCGAAATTTGCTGCTACTTTACTCAATATCTATTTATTAGAAAAACAGTAAACACACATTGAATTTGAGTAAGCAAATTCTGGAATGATATTATGTTAGTATCAATATTTTAAATAAATAATTTCCTGCTTTCTAGTATATGAAAAACAGAGGGAATATTTTTAAATTTCTTTAAACCTTCTTCTAAATCAAATGTATTTAAAATGAATGTGATTGAATGTAATTACACATAAGTGTTATAGGACCAGCAGAAATTTTCTTCCATTTGAGAGGTTAAGATTGCATTCAAATGTCTGGTTTTAAGGACAGCAAAATATCACCACATTCTTTTTTATTGAAATTGAATTGCATCAGTGGGAACAATTATGTAGTTCTAAATTTTTATTATATTTATGTTTAATCCTTGGTTATTTCAATGATATGCCAAACTGCTCAGCTACGGTGGAACTTGCTGTCAATGGTTCCACCCTAAACAATTTTTAACCCTTGATGTGAGTTGCTGTGAGGTTTAAGCCACACGTTGCTAATGGATGGATGGAAAACATTTAATCTCCATGCATAACTTGGCATGAATTTTATATCAATACTAGCTGACCTGGCAAACTTCGTACTGCCTAACAATCAATGAACAGTTTAGTTACACCATTTATAAATTAAGAATGGCTGTGCTGATTTTAATCATATTTCACTTGTTTTAATAATACAAGGAAAAAATCCAATAAAACAACTAAAATAAGGATTACAATGGCTTGTCAGAAAGACGTTTTCTTTATTCAATCTATACATATATACATTCGGATTTATTCTCTTGAGTCCTTCTGATATACAACATCTTTTGTTTTGTTATAAGGTGCAAGGACAAATAAAGCGGATGGTTTACCAGGACGTGATCATGCCACATATAATTGACCATAAGAAAATTATGGATTTGCTAGATTCAGACCACTAGCACTCAATGATTGGCCTTTTGATTTGTTAATCATCATTTTGAATGCAGCAAAAATTGGAAATTTAATTCGTTTTAACTCGAAGGGCATATAGGTTGAGATCATGGGATTCCTCGGAATGAGAACTTCCTCATCTTTGAATTTTCCTTTGAGTATAGTTGCGTGGATCACATTAATCATCAGTTTGTTTATCACCAAGTGCGTTCCATTGCATAGGTTTGGTTAGTTAAGGTTTCGAAGCATCATGACCACCAAGCCAACCTTCTGCTGGAAATTGTGCGTTAGTAAGACAGGCACATCCAAGGAGTTTAAAAAGTAAGATGGATAGTTGGTGACTTCGTCTTCGTTTGTTACATAGTCATTAGATTTGAATGAATGCAGAGTACCAACAATTTTATTATAAATTATGAAATTTAAAACATCCACATCTTTGTTCTTAGCTGCCAAAATTGCTCGCCCACTCAGTCATTTGTGATTTTATGGCTATCAATTATGTTTGGGAGCACTTTGTTGATGAGCTCATCTTTTGATGAAACAAAATTACAAAAATTCTGAGGAAATGAAATCAATCCACTCGATTCCTTGACAGGAACATGGCCATTACTGATAGTACCTGCCTGGAGGAATCATTGACAGATGGATTGTTCAGCAATGCAACTCTCATGTTTGTTGTCAGTTGAAGTTTCTTCACATAGCACATCAGATTTGATGATTTGTGGCAAGCATTTATTTCAGCAACAGCAGTCGATCTTGGAATGACTGGCAGTGTTTATTCTAAATCGCCAGGCAGTAAAATCATTGCACCACTAAAGCACCTCCAGTCATTGCGCAGATCTTTCAATGTCAGGTCAAGGGCTTCCAATGCACATTTGTGTGCCATTGTGCATTCTTCCCATATGATGATTTTAGATACTACTAAAATTTTGGCCATTGCAGACTGTTTCATAATGTTACATGTTATTGTTCCGAATTTTGTAGGTTTAATGGCAATTTTAATGCTAAATGAGCCATACAGCATCCTTCCAACAATGTGGCCGCTATGCCAGAAGAAGCAACTGTTACCACAATACCAACCTCTCAAGAACAGTGTTCAAAAGCAATGATATGGGGAATGACTTCCCATTTCCACCAGAAGCATCCACCATTTCTATCATCAATTGCCTTCATTAATGTATCAAATACTTCCTTCTGTTGGGGGTTCAGCAGGGGTGCATTCATATGAACATTCTCAATTTAATGTGTCGTTCATTCCATGATCTGGTGCTGGCATTCCTGACTTCATTAATAAACTGCACATGAGGTAATACATTTCCTCAATCAACAGCAAAGACTGATTATGCATCTCCTCATTTACCTCAATATTAAGAGTTCTTGAACTTACACGAATTTGATGTAAAATGTCTTCTGATATGTTATCCTTGTATTTGTTCCACAGGTCACGTGGATTGGATGGGAAGCATGTCAAAGGATGTTAGCAAATCATGTGCGTATCTGACTTGGAGATGCTGAAATAGGTGCTTCAGCCATTGTCGTGTCCCAATAATTATGGTTCAAAGCAAATTGAGCTCTTAACATGAAGCACGATGGGCATACTATATTATTAACCGCTCGTGGTGATTCAAACAATATTGGCCCTTAAGCATTCACCAGTAACAGCATTCATCATTCTCTGGATGAACTGCATAAATACAGCCAAGGGAATCAGTAGACCCCACATGTGGATGATCAGGAACCACGTCGCCTTGCTTCCGACAATGAAAATTCTTTGAAGAAGCAATAATATATGATATTTTACGATGCAATATTATGATACGATATTACAATAAGATACTTATACGATATTTTAATGGTTATTCTGCTACTCTGTGCGGAGACAAATCCAAAAAACCAAATATAATGAAAGTCAACAATACGATACAATATTTTCCAATACAATATTACAATATGATACTTCTAAGATATCGTAATGGTTATTCTGCAATTCTAGGCTGAGATTATTAAAAAAAAACAACTATTATAAAAATCGACATTACGATACTTTAACGATATTTTAATGGTTATTCTGCTATCCTGGGCAGAGTTGTATCAAAAAAACCAAGCGTCATTAAAATCAGTACAGCCGTTCTTGAGTTTTAAATTGTGTAACTAACATGATTTATGACTTCGTTTTATATATATAGATGGTAGCAATTAGTTTGCGTTGGTGATACTCCACTAAAGGCCTTTCATTACTGGGTATCAAGGTTTTAAACACAAAACTTTATTCCAACATGCAGTAAACTGCTGAGGTAAAACAAACAAAGTTGAAGTTGAGGCAAAATTATTCTCGAAAATCACATGACAGATAAAATACCCTGGACCCTTCCTTCATTTAATCAAGATGATTTTTCAAACTCTCTTTAGGTTCTTAACTTCTTTGATGGGGCTCTCATCTTTTCTTATCCATTGACATCTGTCCTCAACCATTCACTTCCCTGAATAATTACTCAGAATTGCTTTGTTGTGACTCTTTGGTACATCCTACCAACCCAACACTTTTTTTATTCATCGCTGTATTTGTGTACATCTTTTCTGGTAGGCTGTGTATCCCTTGACTTTCTTTTTTAAATTGTTTATACTGTATTCCAGTGACAGAGAATTTCATTGACTTTTTTTCCTAAATGTAAACATCACACCTCAATGTTTATCCATAAGTTACACTTAAAATAATTGCCAAAGGTATTGTTTTTTTCATTCTTTTCCTTACCACTAATAAAAGCTCCATTTTTTCAATCCAGGGAATTTTAATTAGATGCAATCGTTCCTTGGCCTGACAAAGAATAGCCCTGTAGGTGCAAACATTATTTTACTGTTAAACCAAACCTAATATTAACCCCATCAATTGACGGATTCAGCTGTGAGCAGAAATTTATTCCTGATGGAAAATCATTTATCTTCTTTTCTACTTCCTTCCATTGTGTTACTATTGCATCTTAATTCTACAAATCTCATTTCTTTTATATTTTTTTATTACAGTTTCACATCCAGCTAAAAACATTATTATCCTTTACTTCTTATTTTAGGGAATGCAGCATTGGACACCCTCAGTGGCAAATAAAGTCTGAAGAGAAGTGTTGAGCAGATATTTGTTCGAAAACCAAGACCCAATAAATGCATTTTGGTCATACAGTAATGCTCTGAATTTAAAACATTACAAATTTTATTTTTTTAATAGTCATTACAAAAGACCCACAAACCTAATAGTAGTGGTTTAAGGAAAAATATCAGGAATATAAACTCTTAAGAGTATCTTTGCATATCATACATAGTATAGAATTTGCAGAGAAGCCCCAAACAAGAATTGTGCACAAATTGTATGAAGATCTAATAACAAATATAATTTGAGAAGCTTTTGAATTATATTGTAGTGCAATGTCTTGGTCTTATCTGCCAGTTTATAATGAAGCCGGTGAGTTTGATATGAGGTTGAGGTATGAGGTACCCTCTAGGTGTTGTAGCGAATTCTATGAAATAGACCTCAATAAACCTACATTGCTTCATGATGTTGACGACATAAAAGATTTAAGAACGTTTTTGTCATATGGTGCTCAAGTTAATGGACTAGATGAAAATGGATGCACTCCATTAATGTATGCTGTAGAACATGACAGGGGAATGAAATTTGTTAGAGAGCTTTTAAAATATGGGGCTGATGTAAATAAACAAAACTACGAAGGTGATACTGCATTGAACATTGCTGTAAGAAAAGGAGATTTTTTGTCTACAGCTGCCGTAATTCACAAGTTATTAGAGCATGGGGCAGATATCAATATAAGAAATTCTGTAGGCCGTCTTCATAAGTATGAATATTCATCTTTAGATAATGCTGTTCATAACCCGCATTGTGCTAAGCTCCTCATTAAAATGACTCTACTACAGAATTTTGATAAGAATTACAGAGATATGATCAACTTAACTCCATATAAATCATGGGCGGTATTCAGTGAATTATCTAACTTTTTGGAAGACTGCATTCGTGAAGTAACTCAAATGAAAGCAGATAAGATTAATGAATCCCTCTCACTCTATGAGTTTATGATCACCAAGAAATTGAATACAGAAGCATTATTTTCTACCAATGAAGAACCCAAAAAGATAAATGATGAAGTATTGGTAATACTAAATAGCACTAATTACCATTTGTATCATGATTTGATATCTAATAGGGTGAGGTTGGGATTAAGAGATGTGCCAAAGGAAACCTTATGTAATGGATTGCAGATTTATACAGTTTCAGATGAGCGAGTTAGAGGAGGAAGAGTGGTTCTTGACTATTACTCTGCTCATGATGTGGCAAAGTACCTGTCAAAGTGTGACCTGTTAAATCTTAAAATAGCATTTCACCCGAACCCAAATCAATCTTTTGATTATGTTAATGCTCCAGCAGAATTAATGCAGCAAAAAACACTCAATGACACTACTGCACAGCACCATACCAAACGAAAGAGATAACAGCTTTCCTTTCCGAAAGATATTAAAGCTTTCCCTCTTATGAATGTTAGTGAAAGAGGTTTTTGTGTTTCAGGAGTTATATGGAAAATAGTTAAAATTGGAAGGAATTGTTTATGTTCTGAGTGGTAGATTCATAGCGTATACTGTTTATAGTGGGATGCTGCTTATTATAATTTATTCACTGAAAGATAATTGCTTATTATTTATTTGTCAATGGTTTTGCTGTGCTTTTCATAGTTGCACAAAAAAAATACAAGAGTGAAGTCTTAATTTAGCATTATGCCAATAATAAAATTATTGCTTTTCCCACATTTGTTATAATTTCATTTTTGCAGCAAGAAAAATATTTATGTTTGCCTTTATTACATGAAAAACGATGGATTTTATGTGTCATTAAATATGTTTGTATGTAATTTTTGTAGAAAAAGCAACTAAAATAATTTTTTGTCAGATGTTGGTAGCGATTTATCTATGCCTACTAGTTATAGCATTAGTGTGTCATCCATTGCTATTCATGTAGTGCAATGAAATCGAATGTGTCAAGGTTTTGTGGTGACTAACTGAACCCAAGTTTTGTACATGTATATGTCTTCTTATAAAAGTGGTATGAAATATTAATACACAATTAAAATTTACATAGATAATCTATAAGCATACTATAGTGTGTTTCTCTTTGTACATATAATTGTAATAATCTGTTATCTTTGCTATTCATGCAGTGTAAGTCAATATAAAGGAATGTAATATGTTAATTGTTTGTTGTGAGGTACTCAACCTAAGCTATATTTGTGTTTTATTTTAAAAATGTTTGAAATATTATTGAAAGAATTAATGGATAGATAGAGGTTTTATTTGGGCAAAATTAAGACCAAATTGTCCCTTCTTCCATGTAACCCTTTAAAACTGAAAGAAAGAATTAAGTATATAGTGTAGTATTTTTTCTTGTAATGCCCACCTCAATTGTTTATAAAACAAAGACAAAGTATGTGTAGGTAAAAAAATATGTTAGCTGCTAGTCATTTTTTTTTTATTTTTATTTCAAAGTCTACCTATATGCATTATATATGTATAAATATTAATGTATGTATATGTAATGAATTTTTCCATACATGTACGGCAGTCTGTTTTGATATATCCAATACTCAAACGTTGTATCCTCATATTAAAAAAAACATTTTTGTATGAATAAAAATATTAGCAGTTAATAATATTCACCTTCCCCTAACTTGGGATCTCATATTATTATAATATAAATCTCGTGGCAATTAAGTAATTGTCATGGTGGCAATGCTCAAGTCTAGTCAACAGTCAGTCTTAGAATGCACACATATACACAGGAAGAACAAACAAGAAAAAATGCTCTGATATACAATGATATTTTAAGATTACCAGCCACACCTTTACCATCATACAAGGGCAAGGTTCACACCATACCTACAGTGCTCCATCCATAATCATGCATTCCTGAATTTCATGTACCGTTTAAAATCACGCACCAATAACACATCATTCACTTTTGCCGTTTAACTTCTCACGCGGTCCACATAACATACAAACAATATTTCTAATTAGTACATTAGTATAATAATAACTGATCAATGAAGTTTATCACCCAGAGGCTGCTTTACACTTAATCTTAACACTCCTAAAATTGGATGGAAAGGGCTCAAACAAACCTCCAGGCTGCTGGTTTCATTCAACAATAGTTCAGTTTAAAAAAAGAGTATTTTTCTTATTTGTTCTTGTGATTTTATTTTAAAACTGTGGTTGTT
Source organism: Hetaerina americana (assembly GCF_022747635.1). Lineage (NCBI taxonomy): Eukaryota > Metazoa > Arthropoda > Insecta > Odonata > Calopterygidae > Hetaerina > Hetaerina americana. Next base: position 102,743,457 of record NW_027286763.1, read on the forward strand.
TTATCCGTTGAAGTTTGGTTTTCCTATCTCTTTCCGTAAACCTTCCCATGCTCTGTCATTTTTATAAATCCTATGCGTCATGCCTATCCTACTCCTTTTTCTTCTATTTTTCAAACTCTCCCATTTCCGTATTTCTAACATTTCCGTGACACCATCTGTTTTTTCGTACCTTCCGATTATATATCTTATTGCCTTTCTTTGGAGTTTTTCTATTTTTTTATCATGTCCCATCTTATATGGATGCCATACTATGGAAAAGTATTCAAGGATAGGGATAACAAATACTGTTTATGCCTTCCCTTTTGTGGCTACACTTCTTCCTTTTAAATTTCTCATTACACAATGAAGTACTTCAAATGCCTTCCCTGTCACATGATCTACTTGGGCTCCTCCCCTCAAGATCCTCAGTTAATTTAACACCTAAATATTTGCTATGGCTGCTACATGGGATTCTGTCTCTAAAGAAGGTGTACATATCTTTTTGTGCATTCTTTTTATTTGAAAAATGTATATGCTCACTCTTACTAACATTAATGCCCATTTTATTATATGCAGTCACCAAGACGATTGATGACATTTTGTAGCATAACACCATCATTTACATGCTCTACCCATTGGTATATAATGCAATCATCAGCATAGAATCTTCCTTGGGAATGTAAATTATTTGGTAGATCGTTTACGTAAATTAGGAGGAAAAATAGCTCTAGAAAACTGTCTTGTGGAACTCGTGTTATAATGTTTGCCTCTCTTGTGAATGAATCCCCTATTTTTACTTTTTGAATTCTACCTTTAAGAAAATTTTTTAACCATTACTCTACCCTCAAATGCAATAGTAACGACTCCAACTTGAGTAATAATCTATCGTTAGGCACTCGTTTGAAAACTGCCGAAAAATCAACGACTACAGCATCAACATCCTTTCCTTCATCTATTAAATAGCTGATACATGAGGGTGGCCAAAATGAATGCTTCACATCTGCTTTGGTATTGTGACTTTGTCTCCAGTGTATGCCTCATTAGCCAAGGTATCCCCTTGAAAAGTTGGTTTATTCTCCTTTTCAGCAGATTGATAATTATCTGCACGAGGTAATATATTGTAACTTACTTGAGATGAGATAAGTTATACTTTTCCCTGAATAAAAGCGACCAGCATGGACTGACGATGGAAGAAAATGAAGAATATCATAACCGAAGTAGCAAATGAACAGCTCTTGAGTAAGACGGCGCTAACCGAACGGCCAGCTCAACTAGTTAACAGCTCAAATAAAATACCTCGAAGAGGAAAGAAGAAAATCAGAGAATCCTAGAAATGAAACTAAGGAAGCCCTTTACAAGAAGTCATGGAACCAAGTCATACGAGAGTGCAATAAGTCCAAGGAAGAGTGGATAAAAAGCTGCTGTTTGGAAATCAATAACAACATAAGGAAGGGAAGAGGTGAAATTGCTTATAAACAGGTGTAGACACAATTCGGAGTAAGACAAACAAATTCCCATTAAGTCCGAGATGCTTATGGAAAGATACCGACAGGAGATGAAGACATGGGGAGGAGATGGAAGGAATACATTGAAGACCTCTCTGAAGGGCCCAAACCACTTGAAGATGACTTAGTCAGAGAAGGAAGCATGATAGAAGAAGACAAACGGGGTCCGGAGATACTGAGAAGTGAATTCGACCTAGCCGTGAAAGATCTGAGAACAACAAGGCACCGGGAGCTGATAAAATAAATGGAGAAATTATCAAATCAATCGGGGCCAATGCAAAGGAGAGACTATTTGAAATAATGAAAGATATCTACGACAGTGGATGACTACCTGAGAACTTCGAGAAGAGTGTAATGATTTCGATACGTAAGACACCTTGAACAGATAAATGCAAAGAAAACAGAACTGTGAGCCTGACTTCTCACGCATCGAAAATACTAGCGCCGATAATCAGCCGACGATTTGAAGGAAAGGTAGAGGAAAGCCTCTCGAAAAACCAATTCGGATTCAGGAAACACCGAGGAGCAAGAGAGGCAATACTCAGCTTGAGGGTACTGGCCAAAAAATTGATCCATGTAAACAAACCATTATGCGTGGCATTCGTGAACTTGAAAAAGGCCTTCGACAATTTCAAATGGAAGACAACGTTCAAGATACTAGAAGTGCTGGAAATGAACTACAACGACAGAAAAATAATCCAGCACCTCTACAAGAATCAGGTAACAACCATGCAAATGAAAAAAGGAAGGAAAATAGAAGCCAAAATAAACAAAAGATGCAACCTCTTGCCAGCGCTATTCACTTATGCCGAGAAGAGGTATTAAAGGTATTACAAGAATTGGGCATCAAAGGAGTCAAGGTGAATGGCGAAGAAATGACATGCTGCGTTTCGCAGCCGACATCGCAGTAGTAGAAGAGACGCGAGAGGACCTGCAAGCAAACCTGAATACTATGGACCAAGTACTTCTGGAATATAATATGAGCATCAAAAGAGGAATACGAAAATCCTTGTTCCTGAAATAGAGAAGCTAAATGCCGATGTCACGATTGGAGGAGTGAAACTAGAGCAAGTGGAAGCCTTCATCTACTTGGGCAGTAGTTTAACTTGGGATGGAAGAAGCTCGACCAACATCAAGCGAAGAATAGCCCAAGCTAAGAACGCATTCACGAAGAAGAGTATGACTTTGTTTGAAGAGTTTGACTATATTCAAAGAACACTAGATTGCACATAAGGAAGCAGTTCCTCAAAACGTTCGCGTGGAGCATGGCACTCTACAAATCGGAGGCGTGGAATATTGGAAAAATGGACCAACGAAGGAATGAAGAAATTGAAACATGGTGCTGGAGGAGAATGCTGAAGATTAAATGGGCAGACACATTGAGAAACGATGAAGTGTATATAAGAGGAGAAGAGGAAAATACCATGTGGAGAGCTCTACGGCAAAGAAAAACTAGATGGATTGGACATACCTTGAGGCACAATGGATTAGTTAGAAACATACGAGTAATTGAAGGAAAGATCCCGCGAGGAATGCCAAGAGACAAGTGTGTAGGGCATATTAAGTAGTACGTAAAACAGGGAACATATCAGAGGGTGAGGCAATTAAAAAATCCCTAAATAGGGAAGAATGGAGGGCCGCAGTAAACCAATCTTAGAACTGAAATACTGATGATGATGAACCTTGCACGAAATGGATGTGAGGAATATAGGTCCTTAATTACTCGGGAACTCCTTGTCTCCGTTTTTAAATACTGATGTTACGTTAGCCGTTTCGAGATACGGCGGAATTTCCGGTACTAAATCCTTTAATATATAATCGGGTAATTCATCGGACCCGGAGGATTTATTAGGCTTAATATTTTTCATTAAACGTTCTATTCCATTTAATAAGACTTCAATTTTGAGGAGAATGAATTCGGGAGCCGAAAATGAGAAAATAAAAAAAAAAATTTTTCGTAACTAACCAATTGCAAGATCTTTTAATCAGGAACTCATCTTTTAGAGTTATCATTCCTTGTAAATATTGTCAAACGCGTTTATAATTTTTGTTATACTTCGAAAGCGTAGTGTATTTAATCTGTTGCGAGAAGTGTTTCAAAATATGCATTATTTTTATTTGCGTAACCGATATTTCATTAACAAATTTGAAGCCGCCGCCTAGCGTTGAATCTTCCCATGGTACACATCCACGTGCGTAATTTCAACTCACACGACGTCCTACGATTCAATCTACAGATATCGAATTACATATTCAGAATATAGGCCTGAAATCATCAGTGAAAACTTGATATTTTTCACTTTCATTACATACCTCTGAGGGTGTTAATCAAAAGCATTTTTAATTATGTACAGTGAATGTGTGATTTAGCAGGGCTTGTGGAATATTCTCGCTTTTGACATATTCTTCCCGCTCTAGTTTCATAAGTTGATGATCCATCACTCCCACACAGATCAACACGGTTGAGAATGATATGGAAATAAGGGTTTGAAAACATTTGGCAACGGTGCATCGTGCTGCTCTGAGATGGTCTTGAGTGGCTTAGTTCTTCCATGGTGGGGCAGATGGGAACCAAGCATCTGGAAGGCTGTTGATGGGAAGTCTCCGCAGTCGGAAGTAAAAGGGGAAGATCGTGTGGGAAATTTAAAATACGTAAGTCCCGTCCATTATTGATGATTTTATAACGAAATTGAAATATCATTTGGTCTTGGTAGCTCGCCCTTGGTCATTATTGAAGCACAGTTGAATTCAGTGACATTGATCGTTTATTTTATTACTTTAGCAAATTTTGTTTTGAAATTTGGTTGATTTAATTGGTTCTAATCAAACAGAAGTTTAAAATTATTAAACAAATTTGGGTTGCCGTTTTTAATCCGTCGAGATCAAGGATATGGTTAAAACTGATGTCTAGTAATTCAAAATTGGCTTTCTTAAAGTTGTTTGAACTAGTATAAGAAAGTATTAATTTTTCCTTAGTTGTTTTTTCATTGGAGGTACGTGGATACATATGAAAATATTTGGAGAGCAAGCGGAATAGAAATTCGGGAACTGGTCGGTTGCTATGTGCTTTGAAGAGATACCAAAATTATTAGGTTCTCTTAGTTGTTGACTTTGTATTACGACGATTTTAATCGCGTACATTTTTAAGGATAACTGAATAAGTCGTTTTTTTATATTCACGGTAATGTTTGTTATATATGGGAAGACCCAGGTCAATGGACACTAAGTGACTTAAAATGGAAGTTTCCATTAAATACACAACAGTACCCTTTAAATCTTAGTAAACCCCATCCCCTCCCCTCTACCATAAGCCTGACATAACATAGGGGCATTGTAAATTAAAGTCACTTCTTCCCAAAATACATGCAGGTATATATAGTTTTTAATACCTCCGGAATACTTATGATGGAGATTGAGAATTCTTGTTCCTTCCCTGCCCCTTGGTAACCTCCAGGATGCGTTCATCGGAAATATGCTTCAACATCCCCTGAGATACCTTCTAACAATCTACTTCTAACACTCCTGCTATCTACCAGGTGAATTTCATGATTTGTAACACAAATGCTGCAAACTTTTGTTGTTAAATTTCCCTCTTTTAATATCTTTTTTGATTCCATTCCAGAGAGCTGGTACATGACCATTACAGCCCATGGTGTCAGTCACAAGTTGATATATTATCTTTTTGAAAGGTCTCCAATTGCAATTTGCATCTTCATGAGCTGATCCTATATTGCTCCATATATAGGTAAGAACTAGTTAATGCACAGTATTATGTGTGGATAACTCCTTGTTTCATCCCTTATGTTTGATCATAGGGGTGGATGCTTATTGCTTGCTTCACCTAGGAGAGAAGAAGACAAAGCTTCCTTAAGTCAGTTACCCAGAAGTATCTTATGGAAAATTTTAAAATTTCTTTAGAACTTCTTCTAAATCAAATGTATTTAAAATGCTCACCATTAAATGTAATTAGGCATAAGTGTTATCGGACCAGCAGAAATTTTCTTCCATTTTAGAGGTTAAGATGGTGTACAGGTGTCTGGTTTTAAGTACAGCAAAATATCACCACATTCTTTTTTATTGAAATTGAATTGCATCAGTGGGAACAATTATGTGCTTCTATATTTTCATTATATTTATGTTTAATCCTCCATTATTTTAATTATGTGACAAACTGCTTGCCTTCGGTGAAACTTGCTGTTAATGGTTTCACCCTAAACATTCCTCTATCCTTGATGTGAGTTGCTGTGAGGTTTGAGCCCCACATTGCTAATTGATGGATGGAAAACATTCACTCTCCATGTATCACTTTGCATGGATTTTATATCGGTATAGTGACAATTAGTTTTGTTTTTGATGCTCAGCTAAAAGCCTTTCATTACTGGGAATGAGGGTGTTAAACACAATTCTTTCGTCCAAAATGCAGTAAACGGCTGAGGTACAGCCGACAAAGTTGTCCTTGAGACGAAAGTACTCTCCAAAATCACATGATAGATAAAATACCCAGGACCCTTCCTTCATTTTATAAAGATGATTTTACTAACTATCTTTAGTTTATTTAACGCCTTTGATGGGACTCTCAGCTTGGCTTTTCTGTTGCATATCTGTCCTCCACCATTTTTCCCTGAAAAATTTACCCCAAATTTTATATTTGAGACCTTTTTGGTACACCCTTCAAACCTCTACCGTTTTTTATCCATCATGGTATTTTTATACATCTTCTCTGGTAGGTTGTGTAAACCTTGCACTTTGTTTTTTAAATTGTTTATACTGCATTCGAGTGACAGAGAATTTCATTGACATTTTTTCCTGGATGCAAACATCACACCTTAATGTTTATCCATAGGTTGAACTAAAATAATTGTCAAATTTATTGCTTTGTCCATTCTTTTCCTTACCACTAATAAAAGCTCCATTTTTTTAACTCCAGGCATTTTAAGAAAACGCAATTGTCCGTGAGCCTGGCAAAGAATTGTCCTACAGGTGCAAACATTAATTTTCTTTCAAAGTGAACCTAATATTCAACCCATAAATTAAAGTATTCTGCTGTGAGCAGAAATTTTGTTCCTGATGCAAAATCATTCATCTTCTCTTTTACTTCCTTCCTTTGTGTTACTATTGCATCTTAATTTTAACAAACTATATTTCTTTAATGTTTTTTTATTACAGTTACTCATCAAGTTAAAATATTGTTGCCCTTTAATTCTTATTTTAGTGAATGCAGCATGGAACACCCTTAAAGGCAAATGAAGTCTGAAGAGAATTGCTGGGCAGATATTTGTTTAAAAAGTTAGACCGAAGCAAATGCGTTTTGGTCATACAATAATGCTCTGAATTTAACCAATTCGTAATTTTATTTGTCTAACGTTCATTACTAAAGGCCCACAAACCTAATAGTGCCTGTTTAGGGAAAAAGATGAGGAATGTAAACTATTAAGGGTATATGTGCATATGATGCATTTAATGAATTTGTAGAGAAGCCCCTAACAGGAATTGTGTACAAACTGTATAAAATTATCTAATGATAAGTATAATTTGAAAGGCTTTTAAAAAATATATCGCATAGCAATGTCTCATCTGCCAGTTTATAATGAAGCTGAAGAATTTAATATGAGTTTGAGGCATAACATATGCATCACATTTTGTGGAAAACTTTATGAAATAGACCTCAATAACCCTACATTACTTCATGTTGTTGACAACATAAAAGATTTAAGAACGTTTTTGTCATATGGTGCTCAAGTTAATGGGCTAGATGAAAATGGATACACTCCATTAATGTGTGCTGTAGAACATGACAAGGGATCGAAATTTGTTAGAGAGCTTTTAAAATATGGGGCTGATGTAAATAAACAAAACTACGAAGGTGATACTGCATTGAACATTGCTGTTAGAAAAGGAGATTTTTTGTCTACAGCTGCCGTAATTCACAAGTTATTAGAGTATGGGGCGGATATCAATACAAGAAATTCTGTAGGCCGTCTTCATAAGTATGAATATTCATCTTTAGATAATGCTGTACATAACCCGCAATGTGCTAAGCTCCTTATTAAAATGACTGTACTTAAAAATTTTGATAAGAATTACAGAGATATGATCAACTTAACTCCATATAAATCAATGGCAGTATTCAGTGAATTGTCTAACTTTCTAGGAGATTGCATCCTTGAAGTGACTCAAATGAAAGCAGATAAGATTAATGAATCCCTCTCACTCTATGAGTTTATGATCACAGAGAAACTAGATAGATCAGCATTACTTTCAAATAATGAAGACCTTGAAAAGATAAATGATGAAGTATTGGTAATACTAAATAGCACTAATTACCATGTGTATCATGTTTTGATATCAAAGAAGATAAGGTTGGGATTAAGAAATGTAACTAGAGAAACCTTATGTAACGAATTGCAGATTTATACAGGTTCTGATGTTTCAGATGAGCGAGTTAGAGGAGGAAGAGTGGTTCTAGACTATTACTCAGCACGTGATGTCGCAAAGTACCTCTCTAAGGTTGACCTATTAAATCTTCAAATAGCATTTCACCCGGACCCAAAACCATCTTCTGGTTTTGTAAATGCTCCAGCAGAATTAATGCAGCAAAAAACATTCAACAACACTACTACACAGTGCCACACATAGTGAAAGAGATAAAATATTTCCCTCTTATGAATATCAGTGGGAAAGAATTTTGTGTTTCAGAGGTTTTATGGAAGATAGTTATTATTGGAAGGAATTATTGATGTTCTCAATGGGACATTCAATGCTTATACTCTTTATTGTGGGATACTGCTTATTATCATTTATTTACTGGAGGATAATTGCATATTACATACTATATGTTTTTCTTCACTTTGCATAATTGTATTTGTATAAACAGAAGAATGAAGTCTTAATTTAGCATTTACCAGTAATGAAATTACTGCTTCTCCCACAATTTTTTATAATTTCATTTTTGCAGCCCGAAAGATATTTATTTTTGCCTTTTTTCATAAAAAAGAATGGATAAAATTATTTTATGTCAGATGCTCTTAGAGATTTTTCCATTCCTACATGTTATTGTATTGGTGTGTTCTCCACTGCTATTCATGCAGTGCAAGTCAATACAAAGGAATCAAATATGTCAAGGTTTTGTTTTGACTAACTGAACCCAAGTTTTATACATGTATGTGTCTTCTTATTAAAGTGAATATAAAACATTAATACATACCTAATTAAAATTGACATACATAATCTATATGCATGCAATAGTATGTTTTTCTTTGTACGTGTGATAGTATTAACCTGTTATATATTGCTAGACATGCAGTGTAAGTCAATATAAAGGAATGTGATATGTTAATTTTTTGTTGTGAGGTACTGAATCTAAGCTATATTTGTATTTTATTTTAAAAATTTGTATGAAATATTAATAAGAGAATTGATAGATAGAAAGAGTGGTCTTTATTTGGGCAGCATTGAGACCAAATGGTCCCTTCTTCCATGAAACCCTTTAAAATTGAAAGAAAGAATCAACTGCTTAATATATATTATTTTTTTTCTTTGTGATTAAGCAATCCTTTTTTAAAATTATGTGCCTTAATGTCAACCTCAATTGTTATTACAGCAAAGTCAAAGTCCATGTAGGTAAAAATATTTGTTGGCCACCAGTCATTTTTTTCTTCGAAATTTGTATTTCAAGGTCAACCTATTTGCATTATGTCCTGGTGGCAATGGTCAACTCTTGTCAACGGTCACTCCTACCCATACACACACAAGAAGAACAGATATGAGACAAAATGCTCTTCTATACAATGACACTTAAATATTACCAACCACGCCTTTACCATCAAACATGGGCTATTTAAACACCATATCTACCATGCTACGTCCATTGCCGCCCTCTGTCCATAGTCACACACCATTAACACATCATTCACTTTTGCCATTTAACTTCTCACGTGGTCCACATCACATACAAACAATATTTCTAATTAGTACATTAGTATAATAATAACTGATCAATGAAGATTATCACCCAGAGGCTGCTTTACACTTAATCTTAACACCCCTGAAATTGGATGGAAAGGGTTCAAACAAACCTCCAGGCTGCTGATTTCATTTCATTCAACAATAGTTCTGTTTAAAAAAAAAGTATTTTTTCAAATTTTTTCTTGTGATCTCATTATATTTTAAAACTGTGGTTGTTTTTTCCCTTGAAGTTTGGTTTTTCTATCTCTTTCCATAAATCTTCCCATGCTGTCATTTTTATAAATCCTATGCGTCATGCCTATCCTACTCCTTTTTCTTCTATTTTTCAAACTCTCCCATTTCCGTATTTCTAACATTTCCGTGACACCATCTGTTTTTTCGTACCTTTCGATTATATATCTTATTGCCTTTCTTTGGAGTTTTTCTATTTTTTTATCATGTCCCATCTTATATGGATGCCATACTATGGAAAAGTATTCAAGGATAGGGATAACAAATACTGTTTATGCCTTCCCTTTTGTGGCTACTCTACTTCCTTTTAAATTTCTTATTACACAATAAAGTACTTCAAATGCCTTCCCTGTCACATGATCTACTTGGGCCTCCCCCCCCAAGATCCTTTGATAATTAAACACCTAAATATTTACTATGACTGCTTCATGGTATTATTTCTCCAAAGAGGGTGTACATATCTTTTTGTGCATTCTTTTAATTAGAAATATTTACAAAAAAAATGTAAATGCTCACTCTTACTAACTTTAATGCCCATATTATTATATGTAATGCAGTCACCAAGGAGATTGATGTCAATTTGTAGCAAACTGCCAAGAAATCAATGATTACTTCATCAACATCCTTTCCTTCATCTATTGAATAGCTGATACATGAGGGCAGCCAAAATGAGTGCTTCACATCTGCTTTGGTAATGTGACTTAGTTTCCAGTGTATGCCTCATTAGCCAAGGTATCCCCTTGAAAACCTGGTTCATTCTCCCTTTCAGCTGATTGATATTGATCTGCACAAGGTAGTATATTGTAGCTTACTTGAGATGTTGTGTGAGTACATCACATACCAATAAATGGAGGGATAATAAGTTTGCTCTAATAATTCACAAGTAAAAATTTGCCCTTCGTGCTATGAGTAATGTGTCTGCATGTTCAGTGTAATATTTTGCTTCTTATAAGCTCTATTTTTGTCACAAAGTAAACTTTTGAACATGGATTTTTGCAATATTATGGTTATAAATGTTAAAAAGTTCAATTCTAACAAATTACAAGGCATTAAAGTATCTAAAGAGTCAACAGAAATATTCAATCAGATTGCCCGTTCCGTTTAAATGCATGTTCACTGACACTAGTCAGACCTCCTTCTCTGGAAATGATCCAGTTTATTGGGTATTGAGCTTGGTTGTGTGCATGTTTAGGTTATCTGATACCTTAGAATGGGCAATGCTGTGCATTTCCTTGGCATAAAATACTTTCCTAAGATAGCATACTGTAGGGTAAAAAAATAATTTGTTTATTTTGAAGACATTGGAAGCATGTCTAAAATTTTGGACTTGGCTTAATATGAATATAGGTGGATAAATGAATCGTTTTTATAACTCTCAGTTCCATCACTGGAAATTTGGAATAAAATGATGAGGCACTGCAGTCTTTTAGAATCTTGTACAGTGTGCTGTGTGTAAAAAAATTTAATATTTTTAGTTGGAAAATATAAGAATATTTTACATGATTGAGTGCCTTTATTGGGGGTTCAAATCACTGCCTTTACTCAGAAGTAGAAACGGAGTAAATCCAAAATGAGGAGTAAATGGCAATAATTATTACTTTGAAGTACAATGATGATGGAACATATTTCAAATAAATAATCATTTATCACCATGCGTCAACATATATATTTTCTCAATTGCTAGAGATTTATCGAATAAATATGGGGATATATGTATAATTTATATAGGTAATCCACCGATTAAGGCAGGTTTTGGGTAGACATAAGTCTAGACAACGATACACAAGCAATGGTTACCTATGATACATAAAAATGGTTTCATATGATACATATGTATCATATGCAACCATTTTAATAAGAAGATTTACAACTATTATGATTTAGTAATCTACTGGCCAGGGCAAAGTTTAATTGGATATGAGGTGATAAATGGTTTTGCGACAAATCCCATTTTTTTCCATTTTGTCCACTACACCTTTTCCACCCTTCAGCACATGCTTACTTATGGATGTTTATCATCCTGCTTCAATGACCATTTTTCCATGAGGTACGTAACCAGGCTTCTTATCAAAGTTTTCACAAGCCTTTTCCCAATATCCTTACTCTAAGTTCCTGTCATAAATTCCCTCCCCTTTTTGAAAAATTCTTTGCCTGAGACAATAGATATGTTAACTGTTCCACTTCCCCTAGTTTATGAACTCCAATTAGAATACTTAACTTAGCCTTTCCCTTTATTAGAAACCACATGAACTTTTGTTTTATTAACGTTTTATTTCATCCCATATGAAATGTACTGAATTTCCAATGCACACAGCCATAATGGTAACCCCAAAGTCAATATCGTTAATGTAAAGTAGGAATGAAAGAAATCTGATTAAAATTCCCTGGGGAACTCCTGAAGTAACTTCTGCTGCATTTCAGCTAACTCCATCTATCACTACTCTCATAAAAACCGACAAAGTGAAAAGTGTCCAATCCCTGGTATTTTTATCTATGTCATATGCTTTTAGCGTAGCGAGTAGTTGGCTATGAGGTACATAAAATATAGAAAAATCACTTCCCCTGGAACATTGCTTTCTCCCAAAATAAGAATATCATGAACAATAAGCGCAAGTTGTGTCTCGCAGGATCTACCTTTTGGGAAAGCGTGCTGATTTTTCCGTGATTAATAACCTTCTACTATACCCTGCAAGCCACCGCCAAGGTGTTTGGCAGGTGGTGAATACACACCAGAATAATTTTACCTGAACATGACTCCCGTCTCCACTCGGTGGCAGAGGAGAGACGTCTAAAGATTTTTACTTTACAAATACAGCTCCAACTGAGCGTCATCGTTTCGCATGAATAAAAATGCTGATGCAATTGGCAGGCTCTTAGCTCGACTCCCCGTTCCACGCTTACAAAAGCGACAGTGATGGTTGATAGAACGATGGACATAAAAGCTGCAGGAGGGGACAATGCGTATGGAGTGAATGAAAGGTTACCGGAAAGAATTTAGGTGTTAAACACATGAAGTCTCATATTTTCGTCCGAAAGAAGTACAGAGAACTGTGTTCAACGTCTCAGCCAATTAACATGGAATTATTTGGAACATTATTAGCCCTAATGTCAATGTTGGACTTCAAAACGACGCAGGTTCCCACGACCAGGACACTAATCATGTTTAACAAGGTTTTTCTATTCCTTTTTGTAATGTGTTCTTTTTTTCCCATTCATCAGAGCTTTCGATCTTTGCTACAAGTTCTCAGAATTGCGTTGGAATCTAAATCCTCGTCCACTACGCCACAGTCTACTTCTTGTAAAGCAAAAGGGTGCCCTAAATCACTGCTGTTTCGCCTAATCCATGTCAATTCTGTCTCAATCCCGAACCAACTCAAACCCTGCCCTCGTCCCCCCTTTCCTCAAATCCTGTCCAAACTGCGTTTGGCAACAGTGCGGGGTAAGAAGTGACCTCATCGCCAGAAATAATTCTCCGTGCAAAGACACGAAATCGCCGAGCGAGCGTTAAAAGTTAATAAAGAAAAGGTCTGGCATTAATCATGAGTTCTGTCAGTCCTTTGATTACGAAAAAAAGAGTAGAGGGATGAGGTGTGGCGCCGACAGTTTTACGGTAAGATTTTATTTTTCAAAGTAAGATATCGAACGAGAGTGACTTGAAAAGCCTGCGCAAAGAAATAAAATTTATGTATTTTTGTGTAAGCTAACCAACTGTGTGACCATTAATACGTATATCTACCCTTATTTTGTTGTTCCTTTTCCAATCAGTTTATCTCAAACGCTCAGAAATGTATTTAATGATAATAGTAGTGCATGTAATTTGTTGCAAAAACTTCTTGCATATGTAAAATTCTTTATTTTTGGGTACAGCCATTTAATGAACAATTGTTGAAGGTCCATTCCAGGTGCAAATCACCACCTGCCATTTACCTCAGCTGTAGCTTATTGGATGACGTGTGAGTGTAGTAAAAAATAACCCGCGACCATCCACGCCGGTTCAGGCTACCCACATTCCCTAATGCTTCTTATAAAAATTTCTTAAAATGGATTTTTTGACAAAGAACATCTCAAACTTGTTCAAGGAGGAGTTGTTTTCCTCCATCAGTCATTAAAACCTCTGGGATTGATGTTCGCCGCTCACGTTAATATTTCCGTTCTCTTGTCTATCTTCGGACTACATAAGGGATATTGCGCGTAAAAGATGTCGAGTTATTGACTGCCTTGTGCAACATCATTTCTGACAGAAAGCGATATATATAATATATATATGATACACTTATAAATTTCGATTTATGTTACGAAGTTTGCTATTGGTATTTCCATTGCCACTTCAGCCGTCCAACGACCTTCCCCAACCCCTACTCAGCCTGTCTGCGCTCCGAGTTTTATTTCATTTGGCAACCCTGCCTCGCGCTATCCTACGATTGCCATTGCTTGTAGAGTGGCGCATTTCAGAAGGAATTCCCTAATGGTGAGACAACACGACGTCTGTCCTGGAAGGTAAGTGACACTATAAAATCGCGTTTAATTAATAAATAATGTGGGTCCCTGTCATTAACTGAATGCTTTTATTTAACTCAATAATAGTTTATTTTTTTAATACGTGGCAATTGATTTTGTATTAGGAATTGGATTTGGCCAAGGCTAGTTTGCCGTTAGTGAAAACGGGGGCGCGGTGAAATTTATATTTCATTATTCGAGCATTAAAATGATATTACATGTTTTGTCGTAAAGTTCGATCTAGGATATTACGTTGAGGAACTGTGTGATTCGTATGAAGAATACTCCACGGCAGTCGGTGTGAATTCGCCGAGAGCAGTGAAATATCGGCCTTCAAATTTGAGGTAATTGAAAATAACTGTTTCTTTAATACTTAATGATAATTATTTAAATAAATATTTGCAATGGTATATGGTTATTTTGTGATTGCTCTGTGAGAAAGAGTTCCAAACTGTAATTCCACCTCCTATTTTACGCCGTTGCCTAAATATCTGTTTCCTGCTTCTGATCACTTGGCAATACTGGTAATCTTGAGACTAGATTTTAGTTGCCTAGGACCATCATTCTGTTGCGAAATTGGCGATATCTCGAGGGGAATGATGCCGGACGGCCGTCGATATTACCGTCATCCCTAAACAGCGTCGCCCATGATTATTGGGTGGGATAATAAATACCTTGAAACATATAATTATTACCCAACTCGGGATATCAATCAATGATTGACGCCATTTTTCTTGATCGGAACTTTTGGAGAGAAAATCTGTGTTTTTAAGTTAATTGAGTTAAAATGTGAAAGCAATTACCAACTTCTTCTATTACCAAGTACCTTCATCGTTTTCCTCATTACTGTCGCTTCGTAATTTTTTTTCAGCATATGCACGTGACTATCTACGTAATTTATTTGGGAGTGGATAGAGCTGAAAATCAGGCAATATACAGTAATCTCGAGGTGTCTGTTGTGATGTGAAGAGAAAATATTACATTATCGTGCTGATTCATGATGAAATGGGAAGGAGTTTAGGTTACTGGGAACAATTACTGGTCACAGACAAATCACCTGACTAAATTTACACGACTTTACATATCCTGCCATACACCCTGCAAATGGTTGTCATAATTTCATGTCATAATTGGTATTTTAATCTTTTCTTTGTGCGAGGAAACACGTCCATCGGAAAAAATGTGGTTTTTCACTCTTATGGCACTTTTAAAATTTATTACTATTATTTTTTTTGCACAATGACTCATGTATTTACTTGAATAGCTCCTTGTATTTCCAACTTTAATTACTTTGAACATTTTACATAGAGGTGATAATTGACCTTTATTGCCCACAAAGACTATTAAAAGAGACAGAACTATAAGCAAATATGAAGGGTTTCCTCTTGAACCGTTTGTCTCCCTGAGCTGCTGCAACATCACTATATTGAAAAGTATACATATTTTTTGTACCATTGGGGTTATTCCATGATTTGTAAGTTACCTGATGCCATTCATTCAACACAATCCAATAATAGAATTCAAAATTCATTCCACAAAATATGAAAGGGTGCTATATTACAATCTAATTTCCCTAATGTTAAAAAATAATCTTCTGTAGTGTTGATGTTGCAAATTGTCATTTACTAAAGAATATCCTCATTAACATGCTGCATTTATGAGTTGAAAGTTGAGATCAGATCATATCATAAGGTATGCCTGAAATTGTTGACATAGGTATAGAGTTATACAGTGTAGTATTCATTATTACTATTGATAATCCAGTGGTTAAGGTAGGTTTTGGAATGGGCACAGTTTAGATATCTGTAAAATGATGCATTTACTTGCTCCTTCTAACAAAATACAACCTGAAGTCCAGCATTACATTATTATGGTAAGCCCCGCTTCAATAATGCATGACCCCTTAATTTTATCCAACGTCCCTATATGCTGCATGATGATTTTGACAAATAATGGCGATTCTGTTGCAAGTTTGGCAGCCCGGCAATCTGACAGCATCCAAAAAATACATCAGCTACTTTTACAGAATAGCTTCTGAAGCTATTTCACATGCTGAAGCCATAATGGCATCCTTAAGCATAAGGCATAGCATGCCCTTGTTAGGGAATGGCTCCCCATTTTCAAAGTGTTATACCTGTATGTAAATAAATCCTAGTCTCGTACCTTACGTGGGCTCTAGTGTTGTTACTTGCTCCACCTGAGAGAGGAAAATACAAAACATACTCATGTCTATTACTCGGCATTGCCTTCATGTAGGTTCAGATTGGATTTTGTGACAAGTCCAAACAAAATTTCTTTCCTCCCACGGGGAATTGGAATATAATGGCAGGGATATTATCAATATTATTATGATTGTAATTTTCATTACTATTATTCAGCAACTGATGGTGGAATTTCTAATATTATTAATAAAATCTATATTGATCCCCCTGGGCATTATAGAATTAGGAAATGGTTCTGAAAATATACTCTAATATAATACAAGTGTGAAAAGATATTGTAATACATTCAATATCCTTTGCAATTATCCATACTGGTTTAGAAGAAGCTGCAATTAGAGCTGTTTGCAAACAGGGATTTCATAAGTATTTATAAATTATAATGTTGTTGGTTTTCTAGATAAGAGCATAAGAATTAATTGATGAAAATTTTCAATTTGGTTTTCAAAGAAATTAAATGTTATTGAGCTAGCAGGAAAAAGTGTCAGAGGTAGAATCATGAGGAAGCTCATCACAGCAATGACATTTATAGTCCTTCAAAATGCTTCTCATTCAGTGGGTCACAGTATATGAGTCTGTATATGAGTCCTTGGACCCACCAATGCTCAGTTTTCTAAATTTTTAAGGTTAAAATGGAAGCCAATAAAATCAAAAATTATTATTTCGTGAAGATTATGTCATAGAACTATATGTCCAACTATCTCAGTTGCTCTCATTTCTGTGAGATGACATTGTGTGCTGACAATGCATTGGTCATATCAAAATAAGGGAACTGAAAGTAGCTATTCAAAATATGAAATGCAGCTTAAATAATATTATTTCGTGGGTGATATTAATGTAGTTATCAGTGATAACTCTCCTATGGATTACAATCTTGATGTGGTGGAGAGGCTTGTGCAATCTGATAACCCCCTAGAGTCTAGCTGGCGGGAGTAATTGAGTGATGGTGTCATGTTAAAAACACGATTGAGGAAGGCTAGGGGATAACAGCTCAATTAATATTCCCAAGAAATTTATGATAGACAGTATAGAAAATATTAGTCCTTGCAACAATGGGACTCTGCCCGATTCACCGAGTGTCATGCCCGACAGCTGGAGGGGCAAGGCTTCCATGGTTGTCATATCCCAAAAACCTTGCAAACCAAAATCAACAGAACAGAATATGAAGAAAAAAAGACCAAATTAATTAGAATAAAAACTTGGAATGTTAAGACAATGTTGTGGGCCGGAAAAGTAGGGAATATAAAGTGTGAGAAGGTAAGAGGAAATATAGATATTTAGGTCTATGAGATGTATAGTGGGGATTACTGGAGTGATAGTCATAGAGTAATATACAGCAGAGGAGACAAGAGCCAACAAGGGGTTGCCTTAATAATGAAAAAAAGGTAGGAAGAAGCATAATAAACATAGGGCGAGCAACAGATAGAGTATTACTAGTAGAAATAAAAATAAAACCAAAAAACATGGTCATTGCTCAGGAATATATGCCACCAAGCAATCATTAGGAGGAAGAATTCGACAGAATATATGATCAGTTGGAGGATATAATCACGAGTTTTCTTGCAGGGAGACATTTGATAATGATGGGAGGTTGAAATGCAGCGGTAGGCAATAGAAGGGATGGTAATGAGGTGGGGAACTACGGTTTAGGTACAAGGAATAACCACTGGGAGAAAGCAATTGTGTTCTCTAGGCGACAGGGGTTAATCATCACCAACACTTGGTTAAGATAGCACAAAAGGCTTAGCTATACATGGAGAATGCCAGGTGACTCAGAGAGGTATCAGTTAGATAAGATTATGGACAGATATAGGAGCAGTGTAATCAATTTGCACAGCTTCCCAGGAGCAGATGCGGATTCATACCACAATTTATTTGTTATGAAATGTAGCTTCCATTTCAAAAAGATAAGGCAGGGGCGGTGGGTCAGAAAATGGAATGTAGAAGAATTAATTGAATTGAAAAGGAAGGAGTACCAGCAGGCTGTAGAGAAAACCATGGAGGAAGGTGAAGAGCTTAGTACTATCAAAGAAAAATGAGATTGTATCAAGAAAGGGGTATCAAAAGCCACAAAGGACACTCTAGGAACCGTTAGCGGGAAAAGAACAAGGAAACCATGGATCATAGACGAGATTCTTGCAAAGATGAATTAGAGAAGAAAATGGTAGAATGTAAACCCAGAGTTAGGCAAAATGAAACACAAAGAGTATAATAAATTGAGGCGGGCAACAAATAAAGTAAAAGAAGCATGGTGGAAGATGCAGTGCGAGGATATGGAAAGTTTGCAGAGGAAGGGGGAAATTGGTGTGCTATACAGGGAGGTTAAATCTTAATTGGGAAGTAAGAAGGAAAGATCTACGCTAAAAGTTAGAGATAAGGTGGGTAAGATAATAGTTGACATAGAAAAGATCCAAGAGAGATGGAAGGAATATATAGAGGAGCTGTATAGTAAAGAACTTAGGCCAACAAAGTTAGACATTGAAAAGGACCATTACATAGATGAAGATACCTTAGGTCCAGACATACTCGACGATGAGCTAGAAAGGACATTAAGAGAGATGAAACTGAATATGGCCGTGGGGGTAGATAACATTCCTACGAAACTACTGAAATGTTTGGGAAAATGTGGGATGTACTGGCTATATAGATTGATTCGTGGTATCTATGAGGAAGGAATCTGACTGGAAGACTTTGTGAGATCAGTGTTAGTCCCTATTCCGAAGGGGGTAAAGGCTACATCATGTGAGGACTGCAGAACAGTGGGTTTGATATCCCTTGCAACTGGAGTTGTTCTTAGGATCATCAACAAAAGGATGGAGAGTAGGACAAATGATTGCTTAGGGGATGGTCAGTTTGGGTTTAGGAAGGGGAGAGGTGCACGTGATGCCATTGCAGTAATGAGGTCACTGATCGAGAGGAATAAGGAATGCAATCTGGATGTGCTTAGCCTGTTTTGTAGATTTCGAAAAAGCATTTGATAGCATGATTTGGGAAAGGCTGATGAGTATATTGGAGAAAATAAGAATGGATTGGAGGGACATGAGGCTAATCAGCAACCTGTACATATACTCTCATATAGTCTCATACTGCTCGGGTGCGGGTAGGAAACGGGGAGTCCGGATGAGCAGTTTTAGGAAGAGGTGTAAGGCAGGGTTGCCCATTATCACCATTGCTGTTCAACCCCTATGCAGAAGAAATGATTAAAGAGGCATGGGAAAAACTGGATGTAGGAATGAAAGTGGGCGGGGAATTCGTAAAATCAGTTAGGTTTGCTGATGACCAAGCTTTAGTTTGTCAGCCAGCCAAGGGGTTGCAAGCATTGCTTAGTGCATTGGAAATTCAGTGCGACAGGTATGGGATGAGAATCAATATTAATAAAACAAAGGTTATTCGATTTTCCAAAAAGAAAAAGGCTAAGCTTTTAAATTGAAATAGGTGGGCAAAAACTAGGACAGGTAGAACAGTTAACGTATCTCGGTAGTGTTTTTGACCAACACGGTCAAAGTAGTAAGGGCATAAGGAGAAGAATTGCGCTGGGGAAAGAGGCTTTCACAAAGAGGAGGAAGTTGATGGCAGGGACGTTGAGTAAGGATGTTAAGAAAAGACTTGTAAAAACTTTCATATGGAGCATAGCAATGCTCGGCATGGAAACCTGGTAATTGAAGCAGGAGGATAGACGTATATTAGAGGATTTTGAAATGTGGGTGTGGGGAAGAATGGAGAAGACGAAATGGACCGAGAAGAAAACAATTAATGGTTTCTGGCGTAACTTTATGGAACCGATTCATTATAAATAAATGAAAGGACTAACTTTGTAGTTCCACACGAAAACGATTTATTCACACGACCCGGGTTTCGAAGTAAAACTTCATCTGATGATGAAGTTTTACTTCGAAACCCGGGTCGTGTGAATAAATCGTTTTCGTGTGGAACTACAGAGAAGAAAACAAATAAGGAAGTACTTGGTATGGTGGGCGAAGAGAGGGGTTTGTTGGGAGAAATCCTATGGAGGCAGGAAAAATGGATGAGGGGTGTATTGATTAGCAGTGGGATGTTGAAGACTTTAAAAGAGATGGGAATGTTAGGCAAACAAGGAAAGGGCAGGAACAGGATAGGGATGTTGGACGGGATGAGGGGAGTAGGGAGGTACTCAGAGATGAAAAGGGACCTGATGTAGACTAGGTTGCTGGATACATTTTTTAGGAGTCACAGAATGTTTATTTGGTTGTTGTGTCCATCCAAAAACCTACCTCAACCGGCAGATTACCTAATAATAATATATATATATGTATAATATATATTTATTTATATGGGTAAATATCTGGCCACTAACTGTGACTCAATTTTTATTGCTCCAACCTCTCCTTTATTTTCAGTAGCTGTTCAAATTATGTGAGTTCATTTTAATGTGGGCCTGAGAAAGGATCATCCATGATCTATGATACCCTGATGAAGTGAGAGCTCGCTGTTAGCGGACATATCCTTCTATACGCATAATCACTACCTTTCTTTCCATGGTAACAGTGTTGTCTATATATTCCTCAAGTCTTCACTTACGATGCCAGTTAAAAATGTAACTGAAAGCACTGTTACTTGTTATTACTCATTTTAGTGATTGCTGCAACTGTCAGGCTGAAGGATAATACAAGCCAGAAGAAAATTCATTGCGCAAACCTTGTCTTGAAAGGTGAAAGGAAAAGTGGGAGAGGAAATAGATATTATCTGTTGATACAGTGATTTTGGTAAATGATATTTAATTATTTTATTTATCTAATGAGAATGAATTCCTTATGGCCAAAAGAATAGGTAAAATGCAAGCATAGTGTGCGATAGAAATGACAATGTAGAGTTGAGCAACGTCTATGCTTAAGACTCATAAATGTGAATTTTAGGCAAGCACTAATAAGTAAGCATTTTAGATGTTACCTATAATTATCTAATGATAATTTAAGTTTTTCAGGTTCTTGTGACATATATTAAAACATAACGATGTATCATGGTTTGGAATTCGCAGTCAATTTAGTAGATCTTAGACTAGTTAAACATCTTTTGAGTCTCAGATTTCATACCAATGATAGAAAAGGAAAATATGCGATGGGTAAGTTACTTTGTTCTACTATGAGTGTAGAAATTGCCAGAGAGCTTTTGGCACATGGTGCTCCAGTTAATGGGAAAGACAGGAATGGAAGAACTCCATTAATGGATGCTGTAACACACAACAAAGGATTAGAATTCATCAGAGAGCTTTTGAAACATGGAGCTAATGTAAATACAACTGACCCTAAAGGCAATACTCCATTGAGCCTAGCCATTAAAAGAAGAGATTTCACAACTGACATTATCAAAGAGCTATTATGGCATGGTGCTGATATCAATATAAGAAATTCTGTACGCCATGTCCATAAGAATCATAATTCACCTTTAGATAATGCTTTAGGTAACCCACACTTTTATAAGCTACTCCTTAAAATGACCCTACTGAAGAATTTTAATAGGCATTACAGCAAAGTTATCAACTTAACTCCATATAAAACATACAAAACATTATACTATGAATTATCTAATTTTCTAGAAGACTGCACCCGTGAAGTTACTCACATGAAAGCATTAAAGCTTTATAAATCCCTTTCACTCCATCATTTCATGATTGCAAAGAAATTGAAATCAGCAGCATATCTCTCAACCAATAAAGGTTTCAAAAAGATTAATGATAAACTCTTGGCAATACTCAATTGTACTAATTTCCATCTTTACCAAGATTTCATACGTGATAGGATAAGATTTTGTTTAAGAAATGTGACAAGAGAAGTCTTGTTGAATACATTGGATGGATTGAAGATGTACACAGAATCAGATGATTCGAATGAGAATGTTAAAGGAAGAAGAATTGTTCTGGATTGTTATTCTGCCCATACTGTATTTAAGTACCTGTCGAAGGATCAACTGTTTAACCTTGTCATAGCATTTAACAGTCATTCTTAATGTTTTGTAATTTCCCCTGTAAGATGTGCAACAGCAACAAGTAAGAATCAATGAAGCAGCTACAGAATGTTGCAGTTTGCAAAAATATAAACTTCTTTCTAAAGAATGTGATCAAATATCTTGTATAACAGATTTAATGGGGGATTTTATTTTATAAAGATGTAGCAAACTTTTTTGGTGGGATCTAGATTTTTTCTTTTAACTTTGAAGATTTGTTCTTCTGTGTTCGAACAGTTATTAATGAAAATATCATTTATTAGGAGAGAAGTGATTTGTGAAATATACATGCTTATGAAATAGTTCTTTTGTGAAGGTTTTGCTTCTGCAGAGGTACTTTGGTCAATAATAAATTTATTATTTTCCTCAATTTTTTATCGTTTCATTTGCTGTCATCCAAATACCTCCTCTTCCTCAAATGAATGTTAAATGAATTACTGTTTATAATCGTGTGGTGTTTGACCCAAAATGTTCATAACTTTTTGCCAATTTATACTTGCACTTAAAACTCCATATTTTTTATATATTTTGCCCATTAGTTGACCCCATTTTTTCATAGTACTTAAATGCTGTTAAGTTAATTTCAATTAACTAATTGAAACTTGCAAACATAAGTAAAATACGTAATCTTAAGAAAAAATGACAAAAAGAAAAATCAGTGAACATTTTAATTGTAAAAGAAGATGTGGCAGCTATTGGCAATGAATGTGAAGGGTTAATTCCTAAAGCCAATAATAAGAAACTTGTAAGGCTCCAATTACATTATTTCAGGGTCAGCTGGTGACCATCAGTGGGGGAGGGGTGCTAAGGGCTTGACAGTGAGATGACACCGGTAATGTAGCACTGTTTGATGTCAAGTGAGTAATGAAGTTGGCTGGGGGTTGGGACAAAGATAGGAGGTCTAGCAATTTAGGGGAGGGGTAAGCGAGAGGTGGGTGGGTGGTGAATTATTATTATTATACATTGAAAATCCGTTGTGTATTTCAAATTTTGACTTGTTGAAAATCTTGGAGTAATTGGACAAGTGTGGAATTTATGATGCCTGGCTAGTTCATAATGAGTGGCTTTTATGATATCATGTACATGAAGTTATATTATCTTTTTAATCCAATATATTATTTCATGATGTCCTCGAATTTTGTACCACTCGATTGAGGAATAATGTGGGTTTGTACCATGGTAACTACTAATTATTTTAATTCATCGTATTTAATTATGAATCTTATCAGGATACAAAAATTTTGACATTTTCCTTCACACTCTCCCATCGCTTTACTTTAAAAATTCATTACTGAGAAATGCATGAATGCAACCTTCATACCATAGAGGAAATGTTGCTCCTTCCAGAACTTTTAGAGGACCCTGATGGCTCATGAAATCTTTCAACGCTTGTTTCCCTTTCCTAATAGTCCTCTTGACCCTCCCTCCATATGCGTCGAAAAAAGAGGGTACAGTCAGTCGCCTTCCCCTCTCAATAACGGCAGGTCTTATCCTCAGGCCTTGGTCTGGTTTTCATCTCTATCAACACTTCACCGTCGTCAATAATGAGAAGGATCTTTAGGAATGCATTTAGTTTCGTTTATGTACACATATCTTTCATTATGAAGTCTCTTCGTTGGTTAGATGGTTGGCCACGAGTTAGTCGGAGGTCACGGCTAAGGGGAAGTATTCTTCTCAAAACACGAAATGCTTCAGTCTGAAAGGGACGCTTCTTGAATATGTTACGCCAGTGTCCGGCCGTCATCCTACTGATAGTGGCTCGCTTAGCTAAATAAAATTTCATCAAAAGGAACTCTCCCATGGGATAGAAACCTCGTACACATAGGTGGTGTGTCGTCTGAGGAAAACATTCCAGGAGAAGAGATACAGTGTACTGCCTTGAAAACTGTGATGTTGGACTTCGACCGCTTTGAGACCTACCACTCCAAGCAGAATTATTGAGGTAGGCCATTTATATAACTGGTATCTTAATCGCGAAATATAGTAATATTTGTTGCATCACGCTTTGTCTAGGCGAGACGGCCGTTGGTGCATTTGCACCCCTACCATATGTTACAAATGCCTGAAAGTTATATGTACGCCTGCATTTGTGAAATTCGTTCTGACTAAAAAAATATATTCAAGATCTTCTTTATATAAAAAGATTTAAAAACATACAAATATTGGCATCGTTTGAAGTGAAAACTAATTTTAGAAAGGAGAATATGAAATGAATATCCGGCAATACAGGTTTTCCTTGATAACTTCGTAGAAAATACATCACACTATCACCACGGACAATTTCAAACGAATTCAAATTGTAGTTTAAAAGTTAAAAAATTTTTACTAAACATCTCCGAAAACCAGCAACTCTTATTTAAATCTCCTCCGACCTTCGATATGGGTTTCATTTATATCTCCTTCGGGATTTAAAGCCCAAAAAAATCTCACCTCAATCCCCATGCGCTTGCAGAAAAAGAATGCGGGCACTACTGTCTCGTTGCCTCACATTTCTCGAAGGTCCCGAGTCCAATGCGCACACTCCATCCTCTACTCCCATCGGCTGAATTTTCTTGGGATGCCCGCGTCGGCTCAAGGCAGTCCAGGGGAGAGGGGGCTGGATTACGACGGATGGGCCGAGGGTGGGTGATTTAGGGGACTAGGTCCGTGTCACTTGTCGACCCCTCATTGGACCTTGTTCCCTGCCACCTTCAAGAGGGCATAGCTGAGAGAGGCCGACAAATCCCCCCCTCTCCTCAGTGCATTGGTGTAGGGTATTTTCGGGAAGGGGTCCCAGTTCGGGTAAAACTGCATCTCGGTATTTTTGCAAGTAAGAGGAACACTCATTCATGGTGCGTAACTTAGTCTGTTCGTGTGCTGTACATGCCTGTTGAGGATACACCCCCTGCCACACACCTTCCCGGTGGCTTGCAGGATAATATGTAGATGTGAAAATATTCATCTGTAACAAACTCATTGCTCGCGCGTTGCCCGTCAATAAATAATGGAATCACTTTTGCTTAAAAAATCATCCACAGATATTTCATTTGTAGAATAATCATATTATACTCATGCGGAGGTCGATTCCTAAAAAACTCATTCTACTTGCCACGATTAGTGTAATACTGATTCTACTTGCAGTCTGTTAGAACATTGTTCACGATTCAATGTAGTGTGCTCTCCCACAGTACGTGGATTGCCGTTACGACGGTTTTTTCGAACGATTGACATTGATACTTAAAAAATCAGTGTATTTGAAATGTTTTGGCAATGAAACGTAACTCCATCACTGTTCATAATAATTTGTACGTCTATGCACCAATGTCACCAATGTTGCCAGTTCTTCAATGGAATGCCTTTAAGTGTCAATTCTGCGAGAACAAATCGTCTTGATGTTATCACAAAAGTATAGCAAGCGACTAATATGGAAACAACGCCATGATAAATCATTTGCAGCGGCCGCTACCAAATAATAGCGGTTTTGGAGTTGTACTCCTCGTTTTTGCAATGTCCCCGACGTGTCGTCAGTGCGAGGCGTTGCAGGGGAGCGACCGTTTTCATTTCTTAACCATCCCCCAACCCTCTCCTGAGAATCCCATTTAGACCTCCCACTACTCCCAGGCCTGGGTTTCCCTTTCCCCTGCGAAGGAAGTTAAGGATGCAGAATGACCCTGCCTAGACCCTCCCTTTTATGACCCTCTCCCTTTACCCTTTTCGCCGGGTCAGCCCTCTATTCCCCGAGGGTCTTTCTTTTCCGCGTTAAGAAATTGCGGCGTATTCCGAAATTATTATTCTTTTCCCTCAAATATTTGTGCCAAATGTTTTGTTTCCATTGGTCATTCAAATTAAGGTCTCTCATTTTATTGACAATGCCGAAATGTGTGTGTTTTGTCACTCTTCGGCCGTAAAAAAGTGTTTGATATCGGAAGTGTTACCCAGGGAAGTGCTATGGTAACCTTATAAATACGAGTATGTAACTATGCATGCTAAGTTTTCACATAGTTGATTGGGAGGATGGTGTGGGGTTGGCAGGGCCATAAAAAGAGAAAAGGAATAGAGGAACAGGAATGGGGTTTGTTTTTGAAATACCAACCCTGCAGGTTTGTTGGACCCTGCATGTTGGTTGGATCCTGGAATGGAGGGCTTCATTAATTTTTTCCTCAACTATGACCCCCACACATACTAAGACCTTTCCAACCATCTTCCACATTACTACAAGCCTATGACACAGATAAAAATATTCTGGGCCTGTTTGCTTGCCATAGTTTTAATCATTCTCCGAGTCTTCACATATCTAAGGGTTCCTATTCCAGATCTCATAGTAAATGCATGTCGTGTTAGGTTCTTTCGTACGAATTTTTCAAGAAATTGTCGGCCGTTTTTCAGTACCTTGTTCAATTCTCTGTTCAGTGTTTTTTGACATTGAACCCTTATGTGTTCCGCATATTCTTTTTCTTATGAAAGCAAATAGAACTTTTCCTTAACTTTCACATTGCTACATTTCGAACTGTACATTTAGCCAAATCAGCTGATTTCTGGTGCTGTCAATACCCTCACTGAAAATTTGGAATAATGTGTCGATGCTCTTCAGACTTCTAGATACTTCTAAAATGTGCTCTATGAGATATAAAGTTTATTGGTGGATAACATAAGAGCATTTTGTATAATTAAGTGCCTTCATCATTTGTTAAAATACTGCCTTTGTTCAAATATCACCTTTTAGTAAACCTTACAGAATGTGAAATTAATGCATTCAGGTTGTATGGACCATTTCCATTATCTGTGCTCAATAAAATTAACCAGAGAGTCATAAACAACTCTTAATAGTGTGGGGATGTCCCAAGCTATCACCTGGACCCTCTGGGACGTAACAGATGACCCAATCCACTGGACTACCATGCTGTCTGTGTATGGTGGCTTCAGGAAGTAGAAGTGGAGCAAAATTAAAATGAGGATTAAATTGCAATAATTATTACTTTCAAGTAACAACGATGATGACACATTTATGAAAATGATTAAAACTTCAGTGTTGATGAATAGCTATACACATATTTCCCCTAACCGACACTGATTGAGTAAAAAAATGGGAATTATTAATTATTGGGAGGTAGTCGATTGATCAAAGTATGTTTTTGATGGATCAAGTCAAGGCAAAAATACATTTCTTTGCATCTACTAATGAAATACAAATTGACATTGTATTCACCACTTTATACTTACCACATATTTTAATCTTTTGATTGCCACCTTCTTGCTTGCACTATGTTCTCCCAGTCTTCAACATTCAATCGCCAATCAATATACTCTGCATCATTCCTGCTTTCTACCCCAATAATCCTCTCTTCTCCCACATCATACCTAGAACCTCTTCAGTTGTTTTCCTTTTCTTTAATAATCCTGCATATCGAATTTAACCTTAATTTTTGTTAACATTCTTACTTATCAACTCTTTCATCAATTTTCTCCTCATGAAACCTTCTTTGCGAACTGCAATTCTTCTCAATACTCTGGTTTATATTCCCTTATTGCTGTTTAATCTAGCTTTCCTTTTTCTCAAAAACCTCATAACCTTTTCATGTTTACATTTATTCTCATCTCATACCTATCACATTATTTTACGCATGTAGTCATCAAAGCTCATTATTGGCTGACTGGCTATTAAAACTCGATTACATGAAATCCTAATTGGTTCTTTGGATTTCCAGTTGAATTTAATCCCTATCTCCAGTTTATCCCTATGCCTCTTTTACCATTTCATGAAACTAGTCAAAATTCATATTGAGGAGGGCTACAGGATATCACCACATTAATCTTCCTAGAAGATGAAATTATTCATATAACAAGAGTTATTACGCTGGTAATAACTCTTGCTATATGGTACGTGTTATCATTGCCGACATAATATATACCAAGAGTACATATGTACTCTTGGTACGTATTATGTTGGTAATCTATGGGTTAAGGAAGATTTTGAATGGATGCATGCTGTACAATGGGACAATGATAATTCCCTTGCTTCTCATAGCAAAATACAGCCCAGCATCTAAAACTACGCTAAACCCCTCTTCAATTCCACATAATTCCTTCCTCACATCATTTGGTCCAACATGCCTAACCTATTCCTATCCCTTCCTCATTTGCTTAACATTCTACTTTCTATCACAGCATGCCATAGTCAATCAATATGCTCTGAATTCATCTTTCCTGACCCCTTCAGATTTTTCCCAAAACTTTTCTCTGATTTCTTATCTTGACTGTCAATTCCTTGTTTCATTTCATCCCTGTCCATTTCACAAGTTTCTAATCTACAATGCCTGGTATCCTGCTTCAAAGACCATGCTTCCACACTGTACAAAGCCTTACTCCATATCAAAGTTTTGATGAGTCTTTTCTTAACATCCTTACCCAACATCCCTGTCTTCAACTCCCTTCCTTGTGAAGACTTCTTTGCCTAATGAAATTCATCTCATGTCCCTACTGCTTTGTCCTTTCTGGTCCAGATCATTTCCAAGATGGGTAAAATGCTCTGCCCGCCTGAGTTTCTGCCATCTTATTTTAATGTTAACCTTAGCCTTTCTACCTCTGGAAAATCACATAATCTTGGATATATTTATTTTGATTCTAATTCCATATCTATTGCACTGAATGTCCAATTCACTCAGAAATGCTTGCTACCCCTTGTCCGACTGACAAACTAAAGCTTGATTATCCACCGACCCAACTGATTTTATGCATTCTTAACTGACTTTCACTCCTATCTCAAGTTCTTCCCATGTCCCTCTGATCATTTACTCCACATATATATTGAACAGCACAAATGATAATGGACAACCCTGCCTTTCTCCTCTTCCTAGCACTGCCCATCCAAACTCTAAGTCCACCACTTGCACCAGAGCAATCTGAGACATGTCCAGGTTGTGGATAAATCTCTTACCCCTCCAATTTATTCCTAACTTCTGAAATTTACTCATTAATTCTAATCAATCCGCTATATCAAACGTTTTCTCTACATCTCTGAAACAAACATATAAGTCTTGATTGTATTCTATTTTCTTCTCTGTTAGTGCCCTCATTATTTCTATGGTATCACATATTCATCTCCGCTTTCTGAGCTCAAACTAGTCATCGCCCAAATAATAATTTACCCTCCTCTCTAGCCTTTTGTTACTAATACTTTAGTAACACATTTGCTGGGTGTGAAACTAGACCTTTCCTGTGAATGAATGTCATGAAAACATTCTTATTCATGTCAACATTTCATCACCTGTTCTGCACACACTTCCATTTGTTGGGGGTATCTCCCATTTCCTTGGAATAGTGCACGTTTCTCCTCATTGTCACACTCTTGAGGGCTATTAAACGAATAACACGTCTTATGATGAAGAAGAAAGATGTGTGGATTTATTACTAATGTTTACCTAATATTACTCTCTCCATCAAAAAGGGTAGAAAAACAAATTTTCAGCAAAGTTTTAAAAAGGTTCTACCATCATGTTAAAGTTCGTCATATAGCCCCTCTTGTTTTCTCCATTGAACTGCCTCCTTTTTGAGACTCACTGGGAGATATTGTTGTGAATATGTTGACTTCCACCGATTATAATGGTGCAAGAGATTACTTGGATGCAAAGAGCCATTAATTACACGCCCATATACTCATGAATCAACAGACGCGACTCCAATCGGGTTTTGCGGACGATGGCGAAGGGGTCAACAATGGACTAGCAACAGGAAATTATCTCCTTTTATACGTGCTTCGTGTCAAAAAAGAAAGGCCTTAAACGATATAAAAACAAGGTGAATAGCTATAAAATATTCAAATACCATTCGAAAGCATAAATTACGAAATAACAGCAGTTGTTTTGGAAAGAAAACAACATACATGAATACTAAATTTGGAAACAAGAATGTTAAAAAAAAAAAACAATATCGTAAGTTGCGTATTTGAAGGATACAGTGCCGTGCGTGTGGAATTTCACAGGATACATATCTTATTTTTCCACACGTAAGAGTTTGCCAAATTTTACGTGTTGGAAAAATCTTTGGACGAAGGGCCGGCATTGCGAGGAAGGGCCAAAGATTGGACAAGGGTATTGGCGAGGGAATGATGAGGACAGGACCATCTTCCTTTCCTTAGATTGCCGCTCTCGCTTCGCAAACTCGAAGAAAGACATTTTTGTAGTTGAATTTGGATATACTATATCAACAGTTTGTGGATGAAACACAAGCTTACGATTACAAAGGCAGAGTCAAATTATAAACTATACTTCTTGACTCCCAGATGCCAACTTAAACCCCTAATATCTCACAAAAGCCATGACGGAAATGAAACGTGTAATATGAATCACGTGAAAGAATTCGGAAATATAACAAGCAAAGCCAAACAACTTGGCTCTTGAGAAATTTATACTGAAAATTGGCATGAAGTAACCATTATCAGAAAATCAAAACAGATTCTGGTTGATGTGGATCGTGTAAATATTCTTGAAAGTTCGTTTTAATCAGTAAATGGTATTAAAACAGTCCCAATAGAGGTAGCCAAAGGTTAAATAAGCGCAGGGCAAAGTTTATGGCGCAAATTGGGCAGCAGGGAATAATACTCCATTGTCCCCGACAGCAATTTTAAAATTATTTACAATATAACCTATTTGAAATCAAATGTCTTAAAATTGTAAAAACTACGGAGATAAAACAATTAATATGCGCAGCAAAATGCGCCTTTCAACTCGTACGGCAAAATATAATATCCAGGAGCATAGAGAGGAAAGCCAACTTCCCAATGCACGAGTATATATCCCTTGTCTCTGTCCCACTAAAACGGAAACCCCGCCATTATTCTCCTCTCCCTCAAATGGTACTCGCTGAGTCCATTCTGAGTTCACAATGCGTTTGGCAACAGTGTAGGGTAAGAAGTGACCTCATCGCCAGAAATAATTCTTCGTGCGGAGACACGAAATCGCCGAGCAAGCGTTAAAAGTTAATAGAGAATAGTTCTGACATGAATCAGGGGGCAGATGACGTTCAAAACGTACACTAGTCCTGTCGGTCCTTTCACGGAAATAAAAGTAGAGGGATCAAGTGTGAGGACAACACATTTACCGTAAGATTTCATTTTCCCGCCAAAGATATGGAACGGGAATAATTTGAAAAGCCTGCGCAAAGCAATCAAAATAAATTTTTTTATGCTTCATAAACCAATAGTGTCATAATTAATGCGCATATCTACCCTTATTTTGTTACTCCTTTTCCTATCAGTTAATCTCAACTACTCAGAAAAGATTTTTATACTTCTGGACAACAGCAGTGCATGTAATTTGTTTTGAAAACTATTTGATTTTTAACTTTCTTACCTTATTTTTGGACACAGGCATTTTATACACATTTTTTAAAGTTTCTTTGCAGATGTTGAATCACCCCCTGCCATTTATCTCAGCGGTAGCTAATAGGGTGACGTGTGAATGTAGATAAATAAACCCGCGACAATCCACGCCGGATCATTTACCTACATTCCCCAGAACTTCTTCTTGGATAAATTTCTTAAATGGATTTTCTGACAAAGGACATATCCGACTTGGGAAATCTATTTCCAATGTAATTTCGATTCATGTGCGGTCGTGTGCTAGTGGTAATTTCATACATAGCCTCCTCAGCCGTTCCGTACGGAGTTCTTCTCCATCCCTCGCTTGTCTACGCGTCTGCGAGGTTTCCAAGTTTCAATATCATTTGGCAACCCTGCTTCACACTATCCTACGATGGCCATTGCTTCAAAAGTGGCGCATTTCAGAAACTCCTTAATCGTGAGAAAGACCGACCCCTATCCTCGGAGGTAAGTGACACTGGAAATTTGTGTTATACACACAACTAATGTGTATCCCTGTTATTCTCCGAATACTTATATTCATTCTCATTTGTAGTTTATTTTTTAATATATGACAAAATATTGTGTCCTAGAAATTGGATTTGGCCAAGGGTAGTTTCCGTGAGTGGAATCGGAGACGAGGTTAACTTTCTGTTTCATTATTCGAACATGAAAGTGATTTTTCATGTTTTTCGTAAAATTCGGTGTGTGCTACTTGAAAAATTAAGTTAATGAACAGTGTGGTTCGTCATAAAGTATTGAGAATACTCAACAGCGGTCGGTGTTAATTCGCTGAGAGCAATGAAAATCGACCTTCAAGTTAGAGGTAAATTAAAGTATCTGTTTCGTTAATTCCTAATGATAATTATTTGAATATATATTTGCAATGACCATTTCGTGATCAAGTGTTCCTAACCGTAATTCCTCCTCGTATTTTACGACCTGTTGCATTCTGATCACTCGGCAATGCTTTTTATCTTGAGACCAGATTTTAGCGGCCTAGAACCATAATTCTGCGACGGAATCGGCAATATCTCAACGGGAAGGATCTCGGAAGGCCGTGGCTATTACCGTCATCCATAAACGGCGTCGCTCATGATTATTGGGTCGGTTAATTGATTGCCTTCATTAAAAAATTACCTTCATCGTTTTCCTCCTCATTATCGCTTCGTATTTTGAATTTTTGGGCGCACGATGCTGTCTTAACCAACGCAGGCTTCTGGCCAAATAATAACCTTGATGGACGCATCTGGTCTCGTATTGATTTCACATTTCTTTGGCATAAGAATAGCAACTATTATTAGAAGTATTTAGGCATTCAGACTCGAAAGTTAAAATATATGATAGTCAAATTAATGCAATGGATTTATCTGGTTTATTTTTGTTCATTATTGTTTATTCCGCATTCTTAATTTTCAAATTACAGTCACCTCTCTGAAGTAGACATCTAATAGTCATTTTAACCAGTTGGATAATTGACGCTCAGGTAAAGACATTGACAGGCCTTGGACAATACTGCCATCGCTTGCAGGCTTCGCCCATGATTACTAGGTAAGTTAATTGATGCTTTCAAACGAATAGCTATTACCCAATTCTGAATCCTTATCAATGTTCATCGCCATTTTTCTTGATGGGAACTCCTTGATAGAAATGTTTTATCTTAATCGTAAATGCAATAAAAATTTGTAAACAATATCCAGTTGCTTCTAGTACCAAGTTCCTTCATCGTTTTCCTCATTTTTATCTGAACACGCATATGACCATCTACGTAATTGATTTGAGAGTGGGTGGAGCAGATAATCATAGGAATGCAGTAGTAGTTTCTATTGTGATGCGAAGGGGAAAATTTTACTAGGTTCTAAAACGCTTTTCAAATCGAAATAACAAAATATATGTGAAAAGGATCACGATTCATGATAAAAATAAAAGGCCTTTATTTGCTGGGAACAATTTCTGATCTTCGACGAATCACCTGACTAAATTTACATCATTTTATATCTCCTGTCACACACCCTGCTGGTAGTTGTCAAGCCAAATATTGGGATTTTAATCTCATTTTTGCGCGATTTAACATATCCATCAGAAAAATGTTACTTTTCAACCCAGTGACACCATTTACAAATAATCATCAATGTTTTTCCAAATAACTTTGTATTTCCAAATTAAAATAATTTCAATATTTTACAGAGAGCAGGTACATAACCACTATTGCTCATAAAGACCATCACAAGTGAATGAACTATAATCACAGGGTTTCCTCATAAAACTTTCAACTTCCTGAGCTGCTGTAACATCACCACACATGAAGGTAAACATATCTTTACCATAAGGGCTATTCCTTAAATCATAATTCCCCTGATGGTATTCCTCAAACAGCATCTGAAAATGGCATCAGTAGTTATTCCATAAAAGTATCTGATATCAGCCTCGGCAAACAGCATCCCTAATGACCCATGCCATCTCACAAGCCACAGAAAAATTAAGGAAGAGTAGGTGAATATTTTGTATGACGTTCCAAATTAACAGAAGGTTGACAAAAGAAAAATATTTCCTTTCAATCAGTGCCACTGGGTGAAATAATAGTCCCACACAATTGAAACGCAGCTGGTGGGAAGTATTTGTGTTCACCGAATATCCCTATTTTTAATATTCATGGGGTTACTTTTTTAAGTCATATATCTGATATTTTACGGCTTGCATTCTTATGTAATGGATATATATTGTGGTGGGTAATACAGTCTGATTTGGAATTGTGAAGCAAAAACATTTGATAATACAGGGTGCAGCAATATAGCTTCCTTTTTTGAAAAAAAGGAAGTTTTGTTATTGCACCCATTATTTTTTAAAATATTTTCATTGTCCATCCATTATCATTTGCCTCTGCAAACATCACTCACATCACAAGGAATTATTGCATTATATCTACTAAGAAAACTTAGGATGTTAATTCCTGCAGAGCATCAAAGGTCAATTTACTTTGCTTTCTTAAAAGTCACCTTTATATTGGCCTGAAAATCTGGGGCTATGCTTCAGACACAAACTCCGTCTTTATTCTACAAAGAAGGCATCTGGATAATTTTTTACCGTCTGCAATAGAACACTGCAGTTCATTATGTGTAAGTATGAATATTCTGACTGTATAGCATTTATATCTATAAAATATTGATTTATTTTAATCATAATTCACATTAGTTTCCAGCAAGACTAAATTATATTATTATAGCACCAAAAAAATCACTTCCACGTGTGTAATTGCAGAATTACCATCATTTTAAAAATTATTTAATTAACTGCAAGAAAAAGTAGCTCCGCCTAATTCAAAGAAACCTTGTATCCATGACTAGCCTCTACAGATCTTTACTCAGTGAATGAATTTTTTTATTCATTGAAAAACATACATGATATTATGATGTGTTATATGCCTGATGTGCGGCTTTGTTTTATATGCTCAATGTGTTCTGTTTGATGAGGACTGTTGCATTCCTACTAAATGACCAATACCATTATTCTTATTGAATGAATTAGATTTTAAAATGGATTTGCATCAAAATGTAAAAGCAACTTAAGAAAAACATAGAGTGTTTTCCATTACGGTGGGAATAGTTGGCACTTAGCTTCCTGACCAAGAAAAGGGTCCTGCTATTAAAATATATTGTTAAATTAACAATCTTCAGCCATATAATTAATTATGAACACAAGTAGCTTAAGTTTTAAATGCTTATTTGTTAAATTTGTGAAATGATAACTGAATTCGAAATTCATTCCACAATACTATGAAATGATTATATCATGTAGTTATATTATGATCTGAATTCCCTAGGTTTGTCAAAATTTATATTATGTAGAGATAATTGCAAATTGTGCTGTGCTATGGAATTTCTTTATTAACTTGGCCAATACATGAGTTAAAAGGTGCGGATTAGTGACATCTAAGTATGCCTCAAATGGATGACATGGGTATATAATTATACAGTTCAGTGTTCATTATTATTATCAATATAATCCACCAGCTGAGGTAGGGTTTGGATTGGTATAGCCTAGATACGGAACAACTTTTGTTGAATAAACTTTTACATGATTTTATTTATTTCAGCAGGGAAAGCATTATCATATTTTACATTAATTTATAAGTGATTAGTTTTTCACTTGATGAGAAAGATAAGGGAAAGAATTATGCTCATTGTATGAGGTTCCACTGTATATATGTACATATCATGTTTCAAATGTTTAGTACAACTCTTTGGAGGGTAAAATCGTTAGCCAATATTATATTTTGCCATGGAATTCCTCAATAAAATGAAATTTGTCCAACCAATTTTATCTTCACACTTTCTTCTTGACTATAGGTTACATTGAAAGTTTAAATCTTCATTCTCTGTCCATGCTATTCCAAATATTATCCCTTCTATCATCGATCTCAACTCCTATTTCCTCTCAAATCATCTCAGCATACATTTTCACTCCTTCATAGACCACCTTGACATGCCACCAAAAAGCAGAAATCAACACTGAAGAAATTCTCTCTAGTTTCCCACCGGGTCAGGTTGCAGTACACCGACGTTTTGATGGCTGACTCTGCCATTGTCTTCACCCTGAAGACGATGGCAGAGTCAGCCACCAAAACGATGGTGTACTGCAACCTGACCCAGTGGGAAACCCAAGAGAACTTCTTGAATACCATACACCGGGAAAACCTGAGATCCTTCAGAAATCAATATCTTTTTACACTTTTCTGAAATTCTCTAAACTCTATTAAATCTACAGCCAATGCATTTTATCCATACTGTATATGTTTCCTATAGCCTCCATCCTTCAATTAATTGAAAATATAATGAATACTCACTCACGAGCATTAATTGGGAAAATAGCCATGGCTAGCTGTTATAATTCGACCTAGTTTATTTTCTGAATGTGATATATCTTTAACATGATTCATTCTAGGATGGACAAAAATATGAGAAAATATTTCACAAAGAAAGAAAAGTGGTAGAGGAGGATGTATTCAGTACACCATTTCCCAAAGTCTGCAGGTAGTAACCGACGTGCAGAGAAATTGGGAGAGGTGGAAATGTTAGCTATGCTGGCGTCACTGGGTGGAATAGACTTGGTCTGTGAAGGTGATATGTCACTTTGAGAAGATGTTATGCATACCATATAGATGCAAACATAATGAACACTTGATCCTTTCCTGAATGTTCCATATGCTTATCACTGCTTACAGACAGCTGAAAATAACTGTATAACTTGGGATATGTATATTCAGTATGTAATAATTGTTCACTTTTTTATAGGATGTTTCATTTAGTTTAGGCATTAATTAATCACAGAAAGAGTAAAGAGATATTGACTGGGCACCCAAATTCTGTATATTCAAGCTAAGGATGAGTGGCATTCACCAATATTACAACATGTATAATTTCCTTAATGCTTCAATTCTGGTAGCTTTTGAAGCCTATATGTTGGTATAACAGATACTGTGAGGGTAAAAAGAAACTTAACATTTCCACCAAAAAGATTTGATATTTCACGACCATGGTTTTGATGCTGTGCATCATCATCAGGTCCAACATCTAAGCCGTGATCTTGAAATATTAAATCTCTTTGGTGAAAATGTTGTTTCTTTTTACCCTCATAATGAAGGAATTCCTCAAAGTTAAACCTGAAACTGTTATGATTATAACAGGTACTGTTTCCCAATAATCTCTTCCAAAATATTTATTGGGCATTTAAAATTTTTTAAAAACTGAAGCTATGAAAATTATTTAAGGTCTGGTCATGGTAAATAAACTACTCAACCCGATCTCTAACATAAAAGGTAATATGCTCACTGGCACTGTTTCAGATACAAATCATCAAACAACTGCCTCCTCGTCCCTTCCCTCCTCATGGTTTTTAGTATTATTAACAAAACCACGGATGTATTGTGAAAATACATGTAGATATGAATCAATGTGTTATGTGTTAATATAAACAGACAAATATGAAAAATATTTTTCAAGATCCAGCCATCATTTTCATCCCCTGGAGGGGTGCCAATCCTCCCAAAACTTGATTCTCCCCCTTTCATTCTCAGTAATCCAATTGCCAAATAAATTAGATCCATTCTTTTCATTTGCCATCTTTTCACAAATATGTATATACTGTTCCTTCCACGTTTGTTTATTCCTTTCATTTGATTCTTGTTAGCATGTGCAGCTGAATAATGACCAAGGTCATATTACTTCCAGGAATGCAGAAAACCTTTTCCATTTCTGTCCGTCTAAAACTATAATACACGGTGGAGGTTATTACTGGGCAGTACGTTTGCAAATTGTGGAAAATGGTGAATAGTACATTCAAGTACTTCACTTAGATTAGAAGGTGATCTTTTTCCATCAAACTACATTTATCCTGAAATAGATTATATTTTCGTCCCTGAATGTTAATGCACATGCACCTGCCCTACATGGTCTCATTTTTAAACTATTCAATGAATTTTGACTTTTAATTTAGGGGCATTAGTTGACCACCTTGGGATAAGCTCTGATCAGCTGATCGATTATTTTATATAAACGTATTCTCAAAATCTTCAGTCCACCATGGCAAGTCCACTAAAATATTGCACCAGGAGAGTTGGTGTGTTTCCACTTCATACTCTCTCTTTTGGTCTCAGAATCGTAGACATAGATCCAGAACTCATCGTAAGTCACTATTCTTTCAAAAAAGCATCTCCATCAATAAAATTTTGTTGCTTTAAGTCTTTAAAAGTGGAAAGTCTTGATTCTTTGTGAGCATCAGAAAACTGCATGGGAAACCGTCTTGCACACATTTTTCTGTATACTAAATGGTTATGAATGGTGTTTTGAGCAGGTGAACAGGAACACTTACTTGAACTTCTTCAGCTATCTTTTCAACAGTAATTCTTCCATTATCATTAATAACTCTATCAATCCTTTATTCCAGTGAGGGACCAAAAACGTTGACTGGACATGCACTTTGGGGTTCATCACCCACATCATCACCCATGTTTGGCCACTTTTAAATTAATCAACACAGTTGTGTACATACACATGGTTCATACAACTTTTCCCAGATTGTATCAACATTATAGAAAGTATTTCACTTGGTTGTACACCTTCTGCAAATAAAAATCCAATGACAGAATTCTGCTCTTCTAAGGTGCAATCACCTAGTGGACTGTCATGGTGAACTGGAGATTTTCGGGTTATATTGACATAAAAAAATTAAACAGCTGATCAGAGCTCATTCCAATGTTGCCAACTGATAGCCTAGAAAAAATGGTAAAGATCAATTGAATAGTTTTAAAATGAGTGAATTCGTCTCTGTACCTATTGCATGGCCCTCGTATCTTCTCCTTGGTCTGGAGAATTTCTTGTGAACTTACTTAAAGTTATCATACTTTTAGTTACTGCCCATGAGGGTTGCTGAGATTCCTGGGAGAACTGAGTCACATAGCTAGTAGGGGATTGCTGGAGGCAAATTTAAGTTGATGACACCAGCAGTTGTGAAATATCCTGCCTGAGATTGCGGAACAGCCCTCAAGAGTAGTAACAGGAAGTATGTATATTTTATAGAAAAATCTTTATTTGAATCAAAAATGTAACCTTGTTTAATGAACAGGAAAACTGTTGCACGCAATTAGCTTAACTACCATTGTTCTCTGCAGGAAAAGTTGTTGCCTGACTGCAAAATGTTTATTACACATGATATGTTCAAAATAGTAATACCAAACTATTTCATTCTCTCTCCTCTGCCTGAAAGCTATGATATCTTCGTCCTTTCATATAATATCAGGAAGTTATGATATAGTGTGCATTCCTAGTTCCATCAAAATTGAAAATTAAATTTTCCTCTCAAATTAATTCCATCTAGGTGTTTTAATTTTAAAGCCAAAAGTAACTTTGACTATTATTTATCCGCAGTGTGTTTCCCCAAACTAGGAAAACCTGGGAATTGTGGCATGAGTTCATGAATTCCCTTGACCAATATCATTCATTCTTAAGTACCAATGAAGGCGATCCTGGGTCATTTTACACAAGACACACTTCTCTTTGAATCTTGTTGACCATTACCCCCCAATGCACAGAAGAGATTACCACATTGTAGCTTAAATTCATGTATTCATTATCATCTTTCATGTTCCTCATTCATGTTCATTGATCTATGGCCTTAACCAACCTTTTCTCTTTGTTTTGACAACAGCTGCGATGAGTACTATGCCTGTAAGTTCAATACTTATATGCCTGTGTGTGCAGTTCTTCTGTGAATGTTCTTTCTAGGGTGGTGATCCCTCGTGCCAGGAAAGAGATCCTATCAAAGCATGTCAGGCAACCTTGCATGCCAAATTGGCAAAGGGTAATTTGTCGCTTGGTATGGAAATATTTCAAATTCAGCCATTTAGTTGATTGCGACCAAATAGTGATACTCCTTTACTGCTCTGCTTTGATCCTCTGCAGACATCCACTAGTGGGCACCATGGCTAGATAACCAACCCATGGTTCATGTGAATGTTTAGAGTAATTGATAGTGTGTTCCTTGACTTGATGGGAGGTGATGCCAGTAGTGCAGGTTATAATTCTGCATATATAGCATAGAAACTGCTCCTCGCCCAGCTTGAACCAGATTGGTGCAATTATTTAAGGCTTTTGGGGCTTTTTTATTCTCAATATATCTTGGCATATCATTGATATATAGTAGAAATAATAATGGCCCAAGAATGCTCCCTTTCGATACCCCGACACATTGTTTCTATGGGTGATAAGCGATATATCATAATGTTATTTCCAGAAACCTCCACCATCTGTTTCCTTACCTATAAATATGATTGAAATCATATATGGCCAATTCCCCTGCTCCCATATAATTCACATTTACTTAGAAGTATTTCATGATCCACAGTATCAAATGCACATGAAAGATCATTGAATACACCAAAAGAGTATACCTTCGAGCTCCAAGAAGTGCTGTATTTTCCCATTGATAACGCGCGTGTTATCCATACCAAAATGTTCAGATAATTGAAAAAATGGCAATGCCCATTATTTAATGAACATTGAAAAAATTTAAACATTTACAGAACTATGTACACAATAATTTATAGAAGAGTTTCGCAAAAAATAAATTAGTCTTGAAGCATGCCTTTCTAATTGCAACCTATTTTATACAGATCTGCAACTGTTACAGTTATTTCATCTCATAAATCCATGAGAAAAAGAAGAAACATATAATGCCTATTCTTTATTTATTCTGATAAGTAGTACTTCTTTATTCTAATCCATAGTACTTCACGTATATGTAGAGTATGTCATATTATATACACGTATATACATACGTGATAGATGGGGTAATTTATAAGTATATGATAGGATAGGTAGATCACTCGAATCCAAGAAATTTTTCACCTGAATCACAATTAAATGAATTAAGTGCATTTATCATCTCTTCAGACACATCACCGAGTTCACTCTCCTAAGTTAACGCTACCTCATCTTCTAGCACTGGCGTTGAAATATTGTCTAAAGATTTTTCAAATCTATGTTTTACACAAGTCGCTCTGACACCCTGCCAACTTTCCATGATCAACTGGCATATTTCTTCATGAGACACTCTTTTAATCCTTCCTGATTCTGTGTAGTCTTTCATACCAGAAATCATCCACTTTTCCCAACTAGAACGTAACTTTGATTTAAAAGATTTATTAATGGATAAATCCTGGCAGCCTCACAATTTCCTTTTTCTTTCACTAAATTGATGACTTCTAGCTTAAACATCACTGTATACGATTTTCTTCTCCATGGGTAATCTTCTTGAGAAAATTCTAAATTACCAAAGCTGAACTGAATTCAGGTTTGAAACAATCACCATGTAGGCAGCACTTTCATAGAACTTGGATGGCGTATAGAACAGCTGAGTGCCAATACTAACAAAGCAAATTAAAGCAAACACAACAAGAAAATTCTATTTCACTCATTCTCTTATTTTTTTATATCTGATTTGTGGCAAGTTAATTTAAAAGCAAATGAAAGGGCACACAAACCTGTGCCTAGTTTTGACTTAAGAATCATAGCTAAAAAGCAATAAAGCGGCATATTATGTTGGCTCATAAATATTGTTTATTTTTTTTATCCTTCTGTTGTTTGGAATTAATTTCAATCACCTGGCTTTAATCTGCTGTATACCTACGGTAGATATAGCCAATGGTAATTATGATTCCATGTATTCATTCGTTGTTACCATCTATTAGTGTATGGATATAGACGTTTTTTTACACAATATATCTTACACACAGATGCACAGCATCTATACACGTTCAAGATAACTATGAAGCCCTGGGTGTGCGGTACCTATACAAATTCATGATAACTACAAAGTTATGGGTGTACATTAAACATAAGGTGCACGTTATCGATGGAAAAATACACTAATTATCTTTTTAGAAAACCTGCAAGAGAGTACCTTTTCCTCTTGAAATCAAAGTTGTTCCATATTTAAATTTTATTTTTGATGATATATTTCATAAGCCTGTCTCTCATTAAGGACTCAAAGATTTGAGAAAAATTAGTCAATAAGGACACTTGTTGGTAATTTTAAATATCATTGTCTTCCCCTTTTAAGGGATAAGTTTTATCTTTGCTATTTTTAGATAGTCTGAAAACTTGCCATTTGTGAAGAACTCGTTTATGAAGCATTTTTTTATAATCATAGTAGGGATATTTTCAATTTTGACTGATTATTTACCTTTAAGGCTTATGATGCACTTCAATATATCATCCTTTGTTTCGGAGAAGATGTCACAGGCTGGCAAAACGGCGCA
Source organism: Hetaerina americana (assembly GCF_022747635.1). NCBI lineage: Eukaryota > Metazoa > Arthropoda > Insecta > Odonata > Calopterygidae > Hetaerina > Hetaerina americana. The sequence goes on from NW_027286763.1 coordinate 102,785,979, forward strand.
TCAAATCTTTCTTCAAACGTTTTTCCATTTTGTAAATTCAGAGGCAAATTAGTTTGGTAATTAATTACAAACTCTGCTACTTGTTTCGGATTGGATGGACTGACCCTTTTTCCATTTTTTGATGCTAAAATTCCTTTCTTGTGTGCCTTTCCCCCGGTTATTTTATTAACTAATTACCATGATGTTTAAGTGGTATTCTCAGATTAGCTGATGACTTTGTTATAATGTGATTTCTTTGCATGAAGCAGAAAAGATGTATACCCTTTTCATTGTTTCCATGTAGGCTTCCGCGGAGATTTTTGATGTAGGAAGTGGTTCTTTCGGGTTTTCTTCCGCGTGTATCCATTTTCCAGACAATATTTCGCCAACGTTCCAGGTGGCTTCCTCAAGTCCACTGAAGTGCCGATGCAGGTTTTGGTCCAATATATATACCCTCCGTTTGGTGCCTATTTTGTGGAGGTGTGCTATGATTCGTTGAAATCCTTGAGGACACGTTTCCACGGGCTGGTGAGGGGGTAGCCGTCCTCGCGGTTGAAATTTCTGGGCGTTTTTGCAATTTCAATTGCCTCTCTGATAATCCTTGGATAGTAGCGGCCTTCTTTATTCAATAAAGTGGCATTGTCAAACTCAATATTATGTGTCGGTCCACTCCAATGATGTTCAGCCACCGCTGACTGCTGGAACTGTCTGTTTTTTACGGCTCTTCTGTGTTCTTGGACTCGGCATTTCAGCGCTCTTGATGTTTGGCCGATGTAGGAGTTGCCGCAGCTGCATTTGATTTGGTAGATTCCTCCAGAGATGTCTTTTGGGAGGCGGTCTTTTGCGTTGACGAGGATATTGGCCATTTTGGTTACGCATTTAAACCTGGCCGAGACGTTGTGTTTCTGGAGGGCCCTCGCAATTTTTTCCGTTGTTCAGGCGACGTACGGCAGGATAGCGTGTGCCCTCGCCTTTTCCTTAGGGCTAGTCTCGTTGGTCCTCTCCAGGGCCATCCGCTTCTTTTCCTCCACCCTGTTCATTATCTTTTTGTAGAGCATTCTTCAAAGATGAATTTTACACTGTTTATGATAGAAACGTGCATTTCTTAAACTCACTTTAAATTGAACGAGATATCCCATGACATCTTAAACAATTGCTCATGAAAAGAATTGACACTACTGATTGTGTAATAACTTCAATATTTTGTACAGACCACCTCCTTTGACTAAGGGATAAATACCATTTGCGCATACTGGTCAGAAATGCATACGTAGACAACCTTTGAGTGATCATGTTCCCCTTAGTGGAGTTTAGTGACAACAAGGTCAATGCTTATGGAAGAGGTTACAGTCTCTCTGGTTGGAATCTGATAAGTGAAGTTCATCCGTACAGACATAGAATTTCACTAAATTTAGTGGACAGGTTTTTTTGAGAGGATATATCAATATTGAAACCGCTGCATATTAGACCCATGCTTTTTTTCCTAACACTTAATAACTGCTCAAATTTTACAAATAAATCATGGACATCACCTCCAGGGGGTTTGTATAAATACATGACCCTTCCTCTACAAACATTCCATATCCTTGCACTGTATGTTCCACCATGCTGCTTTTACTTTTTTTGTTACCTGTCTCAATTTATTATTTAAATTTTTGTACCTCCTTCTGCCTAACTCTGTGTTTACGTTCTTCTATTTCCTTCTCTTATCTATCTTTCTAATCATCTCATCCATGTTCCATGGTTTCCTTGTCATTTTCCCATTAACAGTTCCTGTAGTTTCTTTTCAAGTTTTAGACACCCTTTTTTTTAAAATATCTCCATATTTCCTCGATGATATTGAGCTCTTTTCCCTCATTCATGATTTTCTTTACAGCCTGCTTATACTCCTTTTTTTCAATCAAGTTAATGCTTTTAAATTCCATTCCCAAACCCACCACCCCTGCCTTATCTTCTTGAAACGGACGCTACACTTTATAACAACTAAATTGTGATCCGAGTCCACATCCACTGCCGGGAAGCTGTGTGAATTGATTATAGTGTTCCTAAATCAGTGCCTAACCATAATATAATCTAACTGATACCTTTCTGAGTCACCTGGCATTTTCCATGTATACCTACGCCTTTTACTGTGACTAATCCAAGTGTTGGTGATGACTAACCCCTGTCTCCTACAGAACTGAATTTCTTTCATTTCTCATATCTAAACGTATTCCCACATCTCATCACCAACTCTTCCTTTACCTACCATGACATTCCAATCCCCCATCACAATCAAATATTTTCCTGCAGAAACACACATGATTATGTCCTCTAACTGATCATATATCCTATCGACTTGTTCCTCCTAATGGTTGCTTGGTGGCATGTAAATCTGAATAATGGCCAAGTTCATTGGTTTTACTTTTATTTCTACTAGTAATATTCTATCCGTTGCTTACTCTATGTTGACAACTCTTATTCTTACCTTTTTATTCAATACTGTGGCAACCACTCCCTGACTTTTGTCCCTTTTGCTGTATATTACTATATAACTATCACGCCAGTAATCCCCTTTATCCTTCCATCTCACCTTGCATAGACCTATATTTCCTCTTTCCAACCCTTGCTTTATATTCTCCAATTTTCCTGTCCTACCTTCCTGAGTCACAGGTCATTTTTCATGTATGCCTTCATTTCTGTGGTGTCTAAACTAAGTGTTGCTGATAACTAGCCCCTGTCTACTGCAGAATTCAATTGATTTCTCCCCACAGTCATTCCTCCCTATCTCAAATACCAAAATATTTACCGGAGGGGAAAATGTTTATGCAGCGGATGAAAGGTTACCAGAAAAGAATTTAGGAGTTTAATAACATAAAATCTTATATTTTCGTCTTAAAGATGTGCAGAGAACTCTGTTCACCCTCTTACTTAATGAATATGAATTTATTTGGAACATAAATAATAAGTATTCGAACTCTTACCAATTTTGATTCACGAAACAACACACCTTGTCTTGACAATCAACTCTAATCAGATTTGAGGACTGTGGAGATGGAATCAATATTGCACTTTCAACAGGAATTTATCTACGTATTTTGAGTTTATCGTTTCAAATAAAGAAATTACTTAAACTATAGAAAATAAAGTGAATAGTTACAAAAAATACCACACGAGAGAAAGAAAAAGAAATGCTGTAGTGGAAACGAAATGGTAGTGCATTGCGCATTCCAAAATTATACTTCATCTTCAAAATTGAATATTTATGTCAAATGTTTCATTTAGAGTTTAATTTTAGCCTCTTTTTTATGAACAATTTTCGAATGTGTGTACGTTTGTCTAATGTCTCTCTTCGGCCATAAAAACGTATTTGTCTAGGGAATGGGTTGGTGAAATTGCCATGTCCACATAAGTATTGGAGGCACAGGGGTTAGGATTTTTAGAGAATCAGACATATAGGATGTTGTTGGTTCAAACAAATAGAGAATCCTTTCATCTTTTCCCAAACTAATAGACCACCTCCTACACATATGACCTTTCAAATGATATTCTGCATTACTGGAATTTTCCATCCTTCCTTCACAAGGGATACCTATCCAGTTTCCCCATCAACCCTATCTAAATCAATATTTCTCTCTGAACTTAAACCGGCCTCTAAAGCTAAAATTCATATGACCCTTTGTATTTAACAGCCCAATAATGTCCTTTCCAAACCTCAAATGCAAGCGGACACCAGAATCCTCAACATCCTGCGGCTTAAAAAAAAGACATATTATGGTCCTGACAAACAGTCAACTCCCACTGACTACTCTGCATACCGTTTCCCGGAAGCCTACAATTCACACATTCCGCCCTCTCCCGCAATTGATATCTTACCCCCTTGTCATTTTTCTCTTCTTCTATCATCAGACTTCCTCTCTAATCCTTCTCCTGTAACTAGTAGTTGATAATGGACTAAACTAATTTGTTTTCCAATTATATAGTTAATCCATGTATTACTGTACGTTTTGCAAAATTTAAATAATTTTCACCCTATTCTATACCTGTTACCTATATTATAATTTTTCATTGGTCTTTCCATATTATATTATATTATTATATTATCATATTATATTATTATATTATATTACGTTACAATACATTACATTACATTATATTATATTATATTATTATATTGTATTATATTATTATATTATATTATTATATTATATGGTCTTTCCATATTATATTATATTCATTAACAATCATGTGTAGAGAGCAATTTTGCTGTTTTTGGTTAATTTTAAAAAGAATCAACCTCAAAATAATATCCTAATTATTTCGTATAGTAAAAAAGTTAGTAATGTGTGTTTTTAAACACCACAATAAAGGAGAAATAACTTCAACCCAGCAAATTAAATATTTTTATTCAATGTTTGTTGAAGTTTAGCGCTGGCTGTGTTTTATTCATGAACTTCAAATTATGAAGCCAAAAAAAGCCGGGATATCAAATTTATCCATTTGGTGCAATATGTACAAACTCAGGAATTACATGCAACATATTCACTTAATCATAATCACGATCGCCTCCTTAAATTACGAAAGACTAATGAATAAATAAAGCTCACTGGCTCAACCCTGGATCTTTCTTCCAATGAAATCGCACATTAGTTACACCAATGGAGCCTGCCGATCAAGTTACATCAGGTGTCCGATTGAGTGTGGGAAAACATATGCCAGAATGAACAACACCATTTCCCCCCCCCCCCCGCTCAAGCTTTCCTATCTCTTTCAACAGAAAAAGATATCACGTTTCCAGCCAAAAACCCAGTTTCAACGAATACAAAGTTTTGCAACCCTGACGAAGAACAGAGTGCCATACTTCTTTCGATGAGCAGACCAGTATGCCGTCTCCCTCATATGGCAGAGGAGATACATGGTCAAAACATTATAACTTTATGAGTACAGCTCCTAATGAGCATCATGTTTTCGCATGAATAAAAATGCTGATGCAATTGGCAGGCTCCTAGCTTGACACCCCATTCCATGTCTACATAGGCAACAGCCTATGTAGACTTGGAATGATTGAAGATGCCTGGTAGATTGATGGACATAAAAGCTGCGGGAAGGGAAAATGTGTATTGAGTGGTTGAATGGTTTCAGGAAAAGAATTCAGGAATTTAATAACATTTAATCTGATATTTTCATCCAAAAGAAGTACAGAGTACACCGTCTAATTCAATGAACATAAATTTATTTGGAACATGAATAATAACTAATCAAACTATTACCAATTTTGATTCACGAAACGACACAGCTTGCTTCAACAAGAACACTAATCATGTTTCAAATAGTTTTACTTCTTTTTGGAATATGTTCTTTTTTCCGATTAATCACAACATTCGGTCTTTGCCACACATTATCAGAATTGTGGTGGAACCTAATCCTCCTCCACAACCCCAGAGCCCTCCTCCTTTAGTGCAATAGAGTGCATCAAAGTACTTCAGGATGGGAGTTCGTTTCGCATCATAAATGTATACACTATCTCTATCCCACTCCAACTCATACCAAGGAATCATCCTCAACACCCTCTTTCCCTTTTACGGTCGCAGCTGCATTTGGCACCTGTGCCATGTGCCATATGTGGTAAAAAATAACCTGATCGCCATAAAAAATTTTCCATGCAGAGACCCGAAACCACTCAGCGAACATAAAATGATAATAAAGACCAGCCAATCAATGCCCTGCATGATACCAAGGTGCAAGTCCGTTTTGCTATGATTTTCAAAATTTGCACTAGACCTGTCGTCAGTCCCTTTGGTAAGGGACAATCACAAAAATAAGATTAGGGCGATTGAGTATGGTGCTGACAGATTTAAGTTTTCATTTTACTGCGAACAATAAGGAACGATAATAGCTTTAAAGGCCGGTGGTAAGAAAAAGTCTCTATATTTTTGTACTAGATAGACACAATTTCTTTAATTATGTGTGATCATGAATACACAGGTATGCATATCTAACCATATTTTTTTCCTAAAAGGATTTTCAATTGCGCAGAAAAGCTATTTATACTTCTAAACTACCGCAATGCAGGGAAGCTGTCGTGAAAAATATTTCCACTCTTAAATATTGTCTCATATTTTTGGGCAAAAGATGTTAATATACAATTTTCAAGTTTCATTCCTGTGGTTAAATCTTTACCTGCCATACATCTTAGCTTGTAGGGTAACATGTAGAGGTAGATAAAACTCGCGACTAATCCCGCCGACTCAGGCTATGCACACTCCCCGTAACTTCTTCATAGGCAAATTTCTTACAATAAATATCGAGATAAGGGGCATCTTTGACTTGCTCAAATGAAAGTTTTTCTTCTATTTCTTCTTATAATGGAATAATAGTAAGAATTCACAATGCACTCACAGATAATTCTGCTCACTTGTTACTTCCGGAATACAGGTATAAAAGAGATGTTGAGGCATTTGCTGCCTTCTCCAAAATTATTTCTTATATACAGTGAATGAATTCTAACTTCGACCTATGTAACTGCAGGTGTTATTGGCTTCTTCATTCCCACCTGAACTTTTCCATTCAGAGTTCTTCCCCAGAGTTTTATTTCAATTGGCAACCCTGCCTTGCACTATTCTACAATTGACCATTCTTCGAGAGAGGTGAATTTCAGAAGGAACACCCTTAAGTCTGTCCTGGGAGGTAAGTGACACTGTAAAATCACATTGAATTCATAAGTAATGTGTATCCCTGTCATTGTCTGCATTTCTTTATTCATTCACGATAATAATTTATTTTTTGAGTATGTGAAGCAATTTTGTGTCAAAAATTGGATTTTGCCAAGGCTAGTTTGAAGTGAAACCGGAGATGCAGCTAAATTTCTATTTCGTTATTGGAGCATTAAAATTTTCCATTTTTGTCATAACTTAGGCCCAGAAAACTAAGTTGAGGAACTTTGTGAATCGTTTCAAATTAGGAGTATATTGAACAATAGACGCTAAGAATTCATCAAGATCAGTGAAATATTGGCATTCAAATGTGGAGTAATTGAAAATGCTTACAAAATGCTAAATGGGAATTTTTTAAATATTTGTAATGATGCCACTATAATTTTATTGCTTTAAGGGTAAGTATTCCTAACTACCCCATCTGTATCCATCACGTGGCTGGAGTGACTATTGGTTTAATGAATTTGAGGGAGATAAACTTGCTGGGAAAGAATGTGTCTGCTCTTTCAGGATGTAGGAAACAAGGAAAATGACATCCTTCATCAAACATAACTGGGTAAATAGATCAATTATAATTGGGAAATAGAAATTTTTCCCATAATTACACACTTGTTACCTTCTGATCACTTATTTCAGGAATATTCGAGATCCCAATCCATGGTTGCAAAATCATGACCATTCCCTGTATATATATGTATAATGTGATTTTGTATGCCTGCACCAAAACCCCTTCTCTGGTTAGAAATAGGGATGTTCACAAGTACGACACAAGGGATAAGGATAATCTTCATAATGGCCATTGCCGAGTAGCAGTGCTAAAAAAAAATCCAGAAGTTTCGGGATGACTGCTATTTAATCGACTTCCTGAAGAGTTAAAACAAATACTCCCCCAAAAAAATAAATTCAAAAAAATTTTTAAAGATTTCTTTGTAAATAATGTTTTTTATAGTGTCCAAGAGTACATAGAAAGAGCCATTGCAGGGAAATCTGTTTTTTTAATCTTTAATACTCATATATGTCATGTACATTATTATTCCTATGAATTTGTATATATGTTAATGCACCTATAAATGTAATTGAATTTTAACGAAGCCCATGCAATTATGTATTCTATGGCAAATAAATCTATCTATCTAAACCTAAGCTCATAATATACTACTCACTCAAAATAGTGTTATTATCAACATTTGCCACAAAAACAAGCATGTTTTACCCTGATGAGGGAAAAAATACAACATTTGAAGGGCAATATATACAACACAAAGTTATAATATCATTTAACAATCATCTGAAGGTTTGGGTGAAAGAAAGAGAAAAAACAACTTTGCACTTCCACACACTTTTTAATATAACACGACCATGGTTTCGATGCTGCGCATCATCTTCAGGTCGATTTATCTCATCTTTACCTGAAGATGATGTGCAGCATTGAAACCATGGTCGTGTTATATTAAAAAGTGTGTGGAAATGCAAAGTTGTTTTTTCTCTTTCTTTCACCCTTACCATGAAAGAATTCCACCAAGTTAAGCCTGAAACTGTTAGCTTTATCTGAAGGTTTTGTCAATTCCAATGTAGGAAATATAACATCAGCAATGAAGACTCAATGAGTTAGTTGTAGAAAGTTGCACTTTATTAGGTTAGAAAATTCCTGCTAAGGAATTTCATCAAAAATCTTGTATATTAGATGTCAGAGGCCAATTTTTTATTAGTTTATCCCTTGAGTTGGAGCAAACTTTTTTTTGGGATCTAAGTATTTGTTTGACCATGAAAAGTACCACATGTCTCAGCAATAGTAATGAAAATATTATTCACTTTGAGAAAAGTATTTGTGAATTACATAAAGCCATGAACTAGGTCTTTTGTATTTATAATTTAATTTTGTGAGAGATTTTGTTTCTGCAGAGGAACTTTTGTCAAAATATTCCAATGATGCTACATCTAGCATTATGTCAATAATATATTTATAGCTTTCCTCATATTTTTTACTTCATTTACAGTCATGCAAATACCTCACCTTCCTTAAATGAATGTTAAGTGAATTACTGAACATATACCCTTGCGTATAGCTTGCCCCTGAAGTCAGGAGAATCATCTATCATCAATAATGACGAATCATTTGATTCATTCTCATTGAGAGTGTGTCGTTTGAGGAAAGTCTCGACCTTTTCCACAGTTCCATTGTGCTATAAAAGACCTCTTCCCTCCAGCAAAATCTCCGAAAGAAGACCCTTTCTAGCAATTTTTCAAGCAAAAGCAATTTATCTGAGGTAGCGGACACCACTCATTGCAACGATGCACATCGGTCATGGACTTGACTTGCCATCTAGCTATGTGGCCACAATATCACAGCGTACTATTTCATATTTTAATTCTTTAAACCATTATATTATTTGACATTGAATAGAGTAGAATGGAGGGCTCCAGTAAATCAATCCTAGGATTGAAATACTGAAGATGATGATATTATTTCATGTTATCTGCATGTTTAGTGTCTTTCAAAAAAGGAATAATATGCCTTTGTAAAATATTGACTGATACTTTTTTTTATTTATATCACATTTTATTTGAGTATTTTTAGCGGACAAATAGTTTGACATTTTCTTACACACACACTGAACATAGAGATGGAGTATGTGTTACTCTGCCGGAGCCTTTAGAGGACCACCTCATGATATCTGCTAACAGTTTATTTCTCATTTCCATGTCTCTTTGCCCAAGATTCAAAGCGTAGAAGGAAGAGGGGTCAGTCAGGGTCCTTTTTCAATATCCACCAGTCTTTAAATATATCTTAGACTGTCTTTTAACCTCCATCAACTCCTTGCTATCATAAATAATGGGAAGGTTAGTGGAAATTTTGAAAGATTATCTGGAAGAATTTTGATCGTACATCAGAGAGGTTGAGGGAAGTAAGTCAATTACCTCTGTTGCTAGAGATATTATCCCTAATACCTTTTATCTTGGCCTATCCTAGTCTTTACCCACTGCCACAAAACCTTGTGGTGGAGTGAAAGGTACTAAAAGAAGTTGTCATTTTCCACCGAAATATAATGGACACGGATGATTTTGAATGCAGGCAATTAGATAATAAATTGCTAGTTTTTTTTCTTACCTTACCAGCTTTTGTTGTCATGTTCTCTCAAATCGATGATGCTGCCAATATTGGCAATATGCTGTATAATCTTCCTCCGAATAATTTAAATTTTAAATGGAATTTTGTTACTCCATTTGATATTACATTTTTAAAATCCAACAGTAAGGATATTTATGGTATGTCTAATTCCCTAATAAAGGGCATTATTGTGTTCATTTTGGAACCATTAGCTATGTTAGTCAACTTATGTTTTGAGACAGGAGATTCTCGAACAGCTCCAAAATATTCCAAAAAAGTACCTGTCTATAAGAAAGGTGATAAAGATGATGATTTAGCTAACTACCACCCCATTTCCATAGTCCCTGTTTTTGGTAAAATTTTTGAAGGTATTATGAAAGATCAAAAATATAATTTTTTTGAGTAGAATAATTTCTTTTCCAAACCACAGTATGGCTTTTGATCTGGGAAATCTACAATTTTGGCAGTAGAGTCCATAGTTATTAATGTCATAATTATGTCGTTAATGCATATGAAGAGAAGGAGTCAGTCTCTGTGACACTATGTGATCTTAGTAAGGCTTTTGATTGTGTTAATCATTCAATATTACCAGCAAAGCTAGAATATTATGGTATTAAGGGAGTTGCACTGAAACTAATGAGGTCATATTTGGATGATCGCCAAACTTGATGGCTGCCGATCTGCAGCTCTTAAAGTAAAATGAGGTGTACCATTAGGCTCAGTGCTTGGCCCAGTACTTTTCATCATCATGATTAATGATTTGCCATTTTATATGAAATCTACATCTGTTTTATATGCTGATAACACTACTTTTGTGCAAAAATGTCAACGTCTATAAGATGCAAAGGTATGATCCAACGCTATCCAAAGACAGGCTAAGGAATGGTTTGATGTTAATCATTTACATTTAAATACTAACAAAACTCAGCACATTGTGTGCAGTCTTAAATAAAAAATAACTGATATTGAAACTGCTAAAATACTAGGAATGTATAGTGATACAACAAAACTTAACTGGGAGACTCACATCAGTCACATCTGTAATAAACTGAGTAAAGCTGTTTATATGTTTATAAAGCTCAATTTCTCATTTCAAATGAGTATCATTTGACACTTAACCATGCCTTCTTTCAATGCCATTTGAATTATGGTGTTGAGTTATGGGGTCATTCCCCACATGTTAAACAAATTTGGCTACTACAACAGAGGGTTATTCACTCTCTTGCTAATATACCACCACATGCCTGCAAACCTTTTTTTAGGCATGGAATCATGAGTGTATCTTTAAGGCTTTAAGCTTCTGGAATGATGTATCTTTAAGGCTCTGATTCATGCGAAAGTTAATCTAGAAACTTACCAATTAAGATCTAATATCCGTAATTACTCCACAAGAGGTTTATCAAATCTAAATACTACTCATTGTAGATTGCCATCAACTGACGACACATTTCATAATATGAATATGCGACTGTATAACTAACTATCTGCCTACTCAGTTGAAATCAGATGGTATCCCGAGTTTCAAGAATAGGGCATATACCTGGTTGCTTGCTCACCCACTTTACTCATTGGATGAGTTCTTTTGTGACAATCTTCATCACATTTAACAACTTCTGTTTATATCTTAAATAATATTTATATTGACGAGATTTAATATGGTTGTACCATTTTTCAAAATGAATAAAGTATTATTAATATTATGATTAACTGCGTGATCATTCATATAGAAACTTCTTTTGCAGTTATCATTCCTTGCAATTCATCTCAAACGCATAGATAATTTCTCCTGACTTCGACAATGTATTGCATTTACCTGTTAGTGTTGAATCTTTCCATGGCACACACCCGCGTACCAAATTTCAACTCCCGCAACGTCCTATGATTCACTCTATAGATACCGAATTACATATTCAAAACCAGGTCTGGAATCTTCGGTGAAAACTTGATATTTTTCATTGGCATTATGAACCTCTGAGAGTTTTGTTCAATAGGATTTTTAATTATGTACAGTGAATGTGTGATTTAGGAGGGCTTGAGGAGCAATCTCGCGTTTGACATATTCTTCCCGCTCTACTTTCTTAAGTTGATGATCCATCACTCCCACGCAGATCCACACGGCTGAGAACGAATCAGAAATGAGTTTTTGAAAACATTTGGCAACAGTGCATCGTGCTTCGCTGAGATGGTCATGAGTGGTGGTGTTCTTCCGTGGTGGGGCAGTGAGGAAAGAAGCGTCTGCAGTGAAGGTTCCGGGTAGACTCCGCTGTGAGAAGTTTTACTGGAAGGTTGTGCGGCAATTGTTAAGCACGTACGTTCCGGCCATTATTAATGCTTTTATTCCAGTAAAGGTAATTTCATTATTTGACTCCACACTATTGTTTACGATATCATTTGGTAGCACGCCGTTGGTCATTATTGAGACACGGTTGAAATTTGGTGTCGTTATTCTAATTCTTGGGCACCTTTTGTAATGAAATTAAGTGAATTAAATTAGTTATACTTGGTTATGAATTAGTTAAAGATATTCTTTTGTCATTGTAAAAGGTTCCCAATTGTAATTTTCATAAGCTGTTCCATTTTTATCATTTCTAAGGGGCTATGAGTCCTTAACATACTATACCTATATTAAGTCAAGTTATTCAATTGTTCCCGGCTCAACTTTGTGGAAATTCAATTTTAATGAAATGAAGATTATTTATTAAATGTATTCTTAATTTAATTAAAAGTCAAGTTTTCTACTACTCTGGTGAAAGTTTGTGTTTGATGATGTTTCGTGTCCACTCAGACGAGGGTTTGGTGTTATTTTTTTGGGTAAGTATTCAGAGTTAACGAGGTGTGTTGGAAAATTAAGGTGACTTTTCAAATTTCGCGGGGAACATTCAAGATTTTGTTTTGTTGTATTGGTGCACATGTCGCAAACGTTTGTTGACTGTTTTAACAATATAGCATATTTATTTTGCTATATTTTGTGACTGACAGATGCAAATGTTGGACGTGTTTTGGTGTGCAGGGCGATTTTCTGCGATAAAAAAAATGGATCAAGGAATTAGCATCCAAATTTGTGTAAGAATGGAATTAAGTGCTCTAAGAGACTTGAAATGATGAAAGTGGCTAAAGCTGAGTTTGCTTAGAGCAAAAAATATTTATAAATGGTAAAAGATGGCCGAGAAGATGCCAATGAGAAACCTCGCTCTGGGCGCTCCAGCACGTCAACAACAAATGAAAACGTCGAAGCAGTGAAGAGATTTGCTATGAAAAACTGTCGATTCACTCTTAAAGAAGTTGCTGAGGATATTTTTATATCGGTTGGCTCGTGCCATGCAAGTTTTCGGATGATTTGAGCATGAAGCGTGCGTCAGCGAAGTTCGTTCCAAAACTTCTTCATTTTGACCAGAAGAACCGTCGCATGAGCATCGCTTAGGAGCTGTTGAATGACGTCAATGGTGATCCTGATTTGCTCAAAAGGATCATAACTGGGGACGAATCATGGGTATATAGCTAAGGCGTCGAATCCAAAGCCCAATCGTCCCAATGGAAGAACCCAGTAGAAATAAGACCGAAAAAAGCACGCCAAGTCCGATCAAATGTCAAAGTTTTGCTCAGTTTTCTTCGATTGCCGTGGCGCAGAGCATCAGGAGGTCATACCACAAGTTCGTACGGTCAATAAGGAGTTTTACCTTGAAGTTATGCGCTGTTTGCAAAAAGCAATACAAAAAAAAGGTCGTGGAAAGGAATCGTGGAAAAACAGTACATCGCTTTTGCATCAAGATAATGCACCTGCTCCCTCATCGTTTCTCGTGAGAGATCTTTGGCCTAAAACAGCACCACAATAAAGCATCGGCCACCATATTCATCGGAGTTGGTCCCCTGCGACTTTTTCCTGTTCCCAAAACTGAAGAGACCTATGAAAGGACGGTGATTGGCAACATTTGAGGATATAAAGACTGCATCTCTGTAAGAGCTCGAGGCTATCCCAAAGAGTGGGATAGCCTTGAGCACTTCAAGGATTAGAAAAAGCTTTGGCACAAGTATATTATATCTGGGGGGGATAACTTCGAAGGGGACAACTTGAATATTGAATTAAAAATAAGTATTTCTTCATAAAAATGTAAAGTCGCCTTACTTTTTTAACACACGTCATATTACCACACCAAACATACATCCAAGGTGTTTACAGAGGAACCAAATTGTGAGAATGATAATGCTATTACTTCTCATTGAGAAATAATAATATTTTCATAAATTTTTAGGGTTTTCATTGTGTTGTATATAGGCATTCGATAACTTAATTAAGTGCTGACACCATTTTTCTCGAAAGGAGTCTATGAAAACAAATTCTAAAGGTAATAGAATCAAGACTTTATAGCAAATACCAGTTTCTCCCAGCAGCTGAGGTCATTTGCCAAATTACTTTCATGTTTTGACTCTTAAATGTTGCCAACGTTTTGTTTTAAAATAACAAATTTAAATATCTCGATTCTGTTTCAGAGAGCTGTTACTTGACCCTTACAGCTCATGGTGAATGTCAGAAGCAGATATATTATCATTGTAAATGGTCCCCTTTTGTAATTTGCATCTTCCAGAGCCACTCCAACGTCACCAGTTTAAGGTAAACACCAGTTCATGCACAGTGTAATGCATGAGTAAATCCTTGTTTCATCCCTATTGTTGTTGATTCTGGGGGTACATGCTTTTTGCTTGCTTCATCTGAGAGAGAAGAATACAAAGCTTGTTGATGTCAATTACTCAGCAGCACCTTCTGGTAGCTTCAGATGTATTTTCATAGGGACACGGTGACTCTTACAATTTAAATTTCTCTCCTCCCTTGGAATTTGAATATCTAATTGAGGATTTTTTGAATTCATATAAAATGTTTCATTATTTTCCAAACAGTGGAGATGAATTAATTGAATTTCACCTTTTAAGCATTCACTTCCTGGAGAGATACATTAACCATTGATTGGGATCCTATGCTCAAAACTTGTTGCTACTTCATTTCTTCTCTATTTATTAGAAATTATCTTACAAATGCTGAAGATGGTATAAGTAACTTCTAGAATAAAACTGTATTGGGGTCAGTATTAAGGAGAACTAATTTCCAGCTGCATAGGGTTGCTAAGTAACATGAAATAAACCAGAAACATTTAAAAAAATTTTTAAATGTTTCTTCTAATATAATTGTATATAAGATGCATGGGATTAAATGTAATTAGACATATGATTTATAGGACTGGCAAAAATTTTCTGCCATTAAAGTGGTCTGAAGTTCTTTGACGTACATATGTCTGGTATTTTAGCAAGCAAAATATCAACCGCTTCTATTTAATGGAAATTTAACTGCATTAGTGGTCACAATTGTGTGCTTTTACTACTCTGTCCAATAAATATCCAAACTGAGACCATAAAATCTTTATTTTACAAAATTTAGCATACATCAATTTTGCCCCTTCAAAGTACTCTTCATTCATTGCTATGCACTTATTCTGTCTTCTTTTCCATTGTTGGAAGTCCTCTGCAGTTAGGCCTATTAGTTTTCTCGTCGTTTCTTGCTTTATTGTCAGACTCCTAGCTCAACTCCCCATGCCACATCTACATAGGCGACAGCGATGATTGGTAGAATTGCAGCATCCGATTAATTGCAGCATTCAATCTTTGCTACACGTTGTCAGAACTGTGGTGGAACCTGATCCTATGATTGCCCATTCTTCGTGAGTGGTGCATTTCAGAAGGAACACCCTTAAGGTGAGACACCACGACTCTGTCCTGGGAGGTAAGTGGTACTGGAAAATCGCATTGAATTTATGAATAATGTGTATCCCAGTCATTATCTGAATGCCTTCATTCATTGTCACTGATAATTAATTTTTTGAGTGTGTGACAACCGATTTTTATATGAAATAGGATTTGGTTCAGGATAGATGCCGTTAGTGAAACCGGAGATGCAGTTAAATTTCTATTTCGTTATTGGAGCATTACAATTATTTTCCATTTTTGTCTTAAACTTCGGCCCAGAAAATGAAGTTGAAGAACTTCATTTCCTGGACTGAACTTCGTGAATTGTGAAAATTAGTGAGAATATTGAACAGTAGACGTTGAGAATTTGTCAAGAATGGTGACATTTACATTCAAATGTGGAGTAACTGAAAATGCTTACAGAATGCTAAGTGGGAATATGTAATATCACCACTATAATCTTATTGCTTTGAGGGTAAATATTCCCAACTTCCCCGTCCATCATGTGGCTCATTATGTTCTTGAACGATTGCGATCCCAAAAAAACTAATTATATATGCAGGGGATCATGATTCATAATGTTTCATAATGAAATATGGATTTAAGGTTGCTAGGAACAATTGTCGGCCTTCAACAAATCACCTAAATTGGCATGATCTGCCAAGCATCCCTCTGGTTGGGGTTTTTAATCTTTTACCTATACTATGAAATATGTCCATCAGGAAAAATGCTATCCCAATTTTTACAACCTATTATTATATAATTTATCTATCTGAAGGCTTATCATGTAGTGACTTGAATACCCCTTTGTATTTCCGCCTTAAAATATTTTCAATGATTTACAGGGACTTGGTAAAATACTGTTACTGCATACAGAGACCATCACAAGCATATCGACCATAGACCTACTGTGTTTCCTGATGAAATTTACCACGTCGTCAGCTGCTGCAACATTGCTACATTTAAAGGTAAACCAAAGTTTTTATTACCATAAGCCCAGTACCATGTGTAAAAAAATCCTTGCCGCGTCCTATATGTTAGTTCTATAGGTACATGCTTGTTACCTCCTTCACCATAGAGTGGAGAATACAAAACATGCTCAAGTCTATAAATCAGTATTTCCTTCCTGTAGCTTCAAATTAAATATTTTTCAAAGGATCTCTCCTCCCACAGAGAATTTAAATAATTTGGCTGTGATTCCCTGATATTATCTGTATTATTGCTGCTGTATTTTTTATTGCTATCGTATAGCCTATATAGCTTATAATACCTATAAAATAGGTATTTTTATTATTATTCACAAAATCTATATTCAACCCTTTTGGATATGATGGGATTTGGGAAAATGGATCTGAAAATTTATCTTACTATACCATATTTTAGCATCAATAATGCACGCCTTATCTCTACAAAAATGTTTATATGATCGGAAAAATGACGATTCGCATTACGTAATGAAAATTGAAAAAATCCAAACATTTACTTACCTATGTACACAATAATTTAAAGAAGAGTCTCGCAAAAATAAATTAGTCCGGAAGCATGCCATTCTAATTGCATTCTATTTCATACAGAACTGCTACTTTTACAGTTATTTTAATCTCATACATCCATGTGAAAAAGAAGAAACATATAATTTCTATTCTTCATTTATTCTAATACGTAGTACTTCTTTATTCTAATACATAATGCTTCACGTGTACGGAGAGTACATTGTATTGTATACATGTACGTATAATTATATGATAGGATAGGTAGATCACTTGAATCCGAGAAATTTGTCACCTGAATCACAATTAAATGAATTAAATGCATTTATTATCTCTTCTGGCACAACACCGAGTTCACTCTCCGAAGTTAATTCTTCCTCATCCTATAGCACTGGCGTTGAAATATTGCCATAAGCTTTTTCAAATCCATTTTTTACACAAGTCACTCTGACACCCTGCCAACTTTCCACGGTCAACTGGCTTATTTTTTCATAAGAAACTCTTTTAATCCTTCCCGATTCTATTTAGTCTTTTATACCAGACATCATCCACTTTTCCCAACGAGAGCGTAATTTTGATTTAAAAGATTTATTAATGGATAAATCCTGGCAACCTCGCGATTTCCCTTTTCTGTCACGAAATTGAAAGGGGCGGATTAAGCAACTTTTGGAGAAAAGCCCGTCTTTGAACCAATGATTTCAGACATCTAACTTCCTTCAACAAATAAGAATATGGAAATAAGTATTTCCCCAAAACCGCAGACTTAAAGGTGATTTAAAACTCCTCCACAACACCCTAAACTTGACTATTGATTGCCCTGAACTGATCTTCCTCTTCAACTTCAGGATACCAACTCCATCCACCCGCACCTACTCCCTACTCCATCTGCCTATTCCTAGAATATCTCTCACCAAGTGCTCGCCTTTATTTCGCCTATCCTCCCTTCTAAATTCACTCCCTCACAATGTCAATCCTTTAAATTTATCATGCAACAATTTCACCACCCAGGCCTTATCCCGCCTTTCAACAAATTAAATTTTATCCCCTGTCCATGCTTGGTTCTCGTTGTTTATTGTTATGCTGTTATTGTATTTTGTCCTCTTTCATGTTTGTTATATTTTTCACTGTAAATTGGCACTACTGCTGTATGTGAATAATGTTTTGAAATAAATAAATAAATGTATTTCCTCCTTTGATATACCTGCACAGTAGGGTAAATGTTGTTAATTATTTAAATACATTATTTTCGAATAAGGTTTAAATACTATTGGGAAGTAAGAAAGAAGATCTGTGTGAACAGCTAGTGATGTCAGGTAACATAAATTAAGGAAGAGGTAGAGGAATAATCCATGTATAAGGACTGATTCGTAGCATCTATGAGGAAGGAATGAGACTGGAAGACTTAATGAGGTCATTTTTATTTCCTCTTCTGAAAAATGTAAAGGCTCAACATGTGAGGACTACAGAACAATAAATTTGATTTCCCATGGAGCGGAAGTAATTCTCAGGATCATCAACAAAAGGAGGGAGATCATGGCAAATGAGTTCTTAGGGGATGATCAGTTTGGGTTTGGGAAGGGGAGAAGCATCCACAATACCTTTGCAGTAATGGAATCACCCTTCAAGAGGGATATAGATTACAATTGAGGACTTATTTGCCTGTTTTGTAGATTTAGAAAGGCGATTTAGGCGAAAGGTGTTTGGGCAAATTAGAGAAAACTAATGAGAATATTGCAGAAAATAGGAATAGATTGTAGGGACAGGAGGCTAAGCCACAACCTGTGCATGTCTCACACTGTTGAGGTGCAAGTGAGGAACGGGATGTCTGGGTGTGCAGTGTTAAGAAGAGGTGAAAGGCAGGATTGTCTATTATCATCGGTGCAGCTCAACGTAAATGTGGAGGATATGATGAAGAGATATGAGAAAACTTGGAGGTAGGAGTGAAAGTTGGAGGGGAATTCGTGAAATCAGTTAGGTTTGCCAATGAATAAAGCTTGGGCAGATCTTAGGAAAGAGGCGGGGAACCCAAATTTTATAGGAAGAAATGATCACAAATTTAAGATAAAATGCCGGGCACAGAGGACAAATAAAAAAAAAATTTCTTTTCTAAATAGAGCAATTGTTGAGTGGAACACCTTACCTGCAAAAATATTCGAGCCCTTTCCTAACAGAGTGTATACTTTTAAGAATAGATGTAAGGTATATATGTGAAAATTTGATTTATGTGTGGTGTATGGTATTATATGTTATAGCTTAATTTTTTTTTATGTATCTTTTTTTTCTTGCTGATTAATGGTTGTAAATGGGATGAGGATTCACTTGTTTTGTTAAAGAGATTTGTGTTTGTCTGGTTTTATGTATTATCTTTTGCAATTATTTGGGACTTGTGTGCCACCTGACAATGTCTATTAGCACATGTGTATTTATAATAATAATAATAATAATATGACTAAGCTCTATTTTGTCAGTTAGCCAAGGCGTTGCAAGAATTGCTGAGTGAATTGGAAATTCAGTGCGACAGATATGTATGGGACGAGAATCAATGTAAATAAAACAAAAGTTATGTAGTTTTCGAAAAAGATATTCAGCTTAACACTGAAATGGGAGAGCAAAAACTAGAGTAGTAGTATTTAGGGGAGGCGACCGACAGCTGAGGTCATTTGCGTCATTGGGAATGGACAGTAAAGGATGAAGGGTCGAGGGAAACCTGGCGTCAGCATTTGCCTGCTCTTTACAAAAGACACCAAGGGGTTCGCAGCTTAACGTCCCATCCGACAGACGGCGTACTCACTCAAAGTGCCCTCCACAAAGCACCTCAGGGATCCATGCAGGTGCAGGATACCACTGAACACCGCCGGGATTTGAACAGGGGCCCTTTGGGTGGGAAGCCAGTACGTTAGCCCCCGCACTATCTTGATCCCCTGCAAAAACTAGAGCAGGTTGAACAGTTTACGTATCTCCGAAGTTTTTCACCAAAACGGTCATAGTTTTTGGGATGATGTAAGTAGAAGAATTACACAAATAGGCTTTAAAAAGGAGGAAAACATTGATGGCAGGAATGTTGACCAAGAATATTGAGAGAAGGTTCGCCAAAACTTAAATATGGAGCGTAGTTATATACCATGTAGAAATATGATCACTTAAACTGGATGATAGATGTAGATTGGAGGATCTTGCAATGTGGGTGAGGAGAAAGATGGAGAAGGTGAAATGGAAATAAAGAAAAGCAAAGGAGGAAGGGGTGCTGGGTATGGTGTGTGGGGGGAGGGAAATGTTGGGAAAAATAATAAGGGGGCAAGAAAAATGGATAAAAAGCATATTAATTGGCAGTAGGATGTTGAAGACTATGATAGAGGGGAGAATTTTAGACAACCATGTAAGGGGCAGGAATAGGGAAGGGATTTGGGTGCAATGAATAGAAGCAGACTACCATAGTGAGAATGTCACTAGGGATACTTGTAGATGCACTGGAAATCGCAGACTGTTTTTCTATTGCCAATCCATGTTTTGTGCTGAAAAAACATAACATAGGAAGCCATCCATTGCATCTTATTTATTAGTGTACCACCTTCCACAACTTAGTCTTTCATCCATTTTTTGACACAGCATTCCTAGTGCAATCAAATTGTCTTGTGATCTTAGGATCACTAATCTGAAATGAATGTCGTAGCCACCACATGAGGTGGAAATATGCAACAAGCTGCCCATTTCCCATTGATTATCAGCAAATCAGTGGTCACAATATCCACTCTCATTGTAATTCATATGTTCTGATGAAGAGCCAAAATTAATTCCAGGAAAAAGGGGTTAAAGCTACATGGCATGTGGTTACCTTCCTCTAATCTTGATTTGAAGCTGGTTTTTTATGAAGACCACGATTCCAGTTTCGTTAATCCAAATGATATACTAAAATAATTGTCAAATTTATGATTTTGATTATTCTTTCACTTTCCACTAATTAAAGCTCCATTTTTTTAGGCTCCTGGGAAATTTGAGGAGATGTGTTGCTGGTGAGCCTGATAAAGGATAATGCACCCTGCAGGTGCAAACATAAAGGTAAAACTGAACCCAATTAATTGGGGGAGTCTACTGTGAGCAGAAATTTATTCCTAATGCAAAGTTATCTATTTCCTATGTTACTTCCTCCCTTTGTGTGTTAGTATTGTATTGTAATTTTAAAAATCTTATTTTCAAGTATTTTTCGTGATCCCAGTTATATATCCAACTAAAAGTATAATTGTCCTCTTATCTCTTATTATAGTGATTGCTTCGTTTGACAACCTTAGCGGCAATTGAAGTGAGAAGAAAATTTGTTGAGCAGATATTTGTTTCAAAAGCCAGACCAAAACAAATGCTTTTTCTAAAAATATAATCCATGTAATTTAACATGTTCCAAAAATTTTATTTGTCTAATAGTAAATACGAAAGGCCCACTTCCGTTATGGTACCTGTTTGGTGAAAAAGATCAGGAATGTAAACTCATAAGAGTACCTTTGCATATGATGCATTATAATGAATTTGTAGGGCAGATCCAATTAGAAATTGTCCATAAACTGTGTCAAAATATGTAATGATAGGTAAATTCTGAGAGGCTTTTGAAATATGAAATATTGAAGTGCAATGGATGATTTAGAAATTATATTGAGATGCAAAGAATGGGATCCAAGATTGTGGGATCATCTTAGGACCAAAAGGTATAGAAGTATTGGTGATATAAACTTCGATGAACCTACATTACTTCATTATGTTCACTCTATAGAAATCACCAGACTGTTTTTGTATTATGGTGCTCCTGTTAATGGACAAGATGTTGATGGAAGCACTCCATTAATGAAAGCTGTAAAACATAACAAGGGATTGGAAGTTGTTAGAGAGCTACTAAATCATGGGGCTAATGTAAATATGCAAAACTACGAAGGTGACACTGCATTGAACATTGCTGTTAGAAAAGGAAATTTTTCATCTACAGCGGACATAATTCACGAGTTATTAGAGCATGGGGCTGCTATCAATATAAGAAATCCTGCAAGATATTATCGTGGGATTAATACACCTTTAGAAAATGCCATGAGTAACCCACAATGTGCTAGGCTCCTCATAAAAATGACTCTACTAAAGAATTTTGATAAGAATTACCAAGATATTATCAACTTAACACTATATAATTCATGGGTGGTATTCAGGGAATTATCTAACTTTCTAGAAGATTGCATTCGTGAAGTTACTCAAATGAAAGCAGATAAGATTACTGAATCCCTCTCACTCTATGAGTTAATGATCACAGAGAAATTAAATGCAGAAGCATTGTTATCAACTGATGAAGACCTCAAAAAGATTAATGATAAAGTATTCATAATACTATATAGCACTAATTACCATGTGTATAATGATCTAATTTTAAAGAAGATTAAGTTCGTGTTACGAGATGCACCTAGAGAAGCCTTCTGTGACGGATTGAAGATTTATACAGGTTCAGATGAGCGAGTTAGTGGAGGAAAAGTGGTTCTAGACTATTACTCTGCACATCATGTAGCAAAGTACCTCTCTAATGACGATCTATTAAATCTTAAAATAGCATTGCATGAGGTTCCAAATCCATCATCTAGTTTTGTGAATGCTCCAGTAGAATTAATTCAGCAAAATACACTTGACAACAGTACTACACGGCACGGCACCAAGCGAAAGAGGTGAAAGCTTTTCCTTTTATGAATGTCAGTGGGAGAGAATTTTGTGTTCCTGCAGTTTTATGGCAAAAATATTCATTATTGGAAGAGGAATTATTGATGTTCTCAGTAGTAGATTCATTACTGAGTAGTATATTCATTGTGGGTTACCTCTTATATATATATATATATATATATATATATATATATATATATATATATATATATATATATACATACATACATACATACATATATATATATACATACATACATATATATATATATATACATACGGAAGGATAATTGCTTATTATAATTATTTTCTGTTCTTGGCATGGTTGTGGTTTTCAAAGTACAAGGTTGAAGTCAACTCTTGGTTGTGTGGTACTGCTTATCATCATTTAGTTACTGAAGGATAATTGCTTATTGCAATTGTTTTTCTTATCTTTTTTTCAAAGTACAAGAGTTAAGTCTTAATTTAGCATTGTGTCAATAATCAAGTTATTGCTTTTTCCTCATTTTTATAACTTCATGTTAGTGGTTTGGAAACAAATGGCCTATGTTTACCTCTTTTCATGGGAAAGGATGGATTTTGTATATCTTTATATTGTTTGAATGAAATATTTTTGAATAAGCAACTAAAAATTTTTTTGAATAGTGCCATTTGATTTATATATCCATTCTTATAAGTTATATTATAGTCATTTCTCCATTGTCATTCATGTAGTGCAAGTCAGTGCTAAGGAATCAAATATGTTAATATTTGGTTGTGACTTACTTTACTTAAGCTAAGTGTTTTGTTTTTAAATTTGGTATGAAATGTTATTCAAAATTTCTTTAAAATTGAAATAAAGAAATAAGTGCATTGAGTACTATATTTTTCTTTGAGAATAATCTATCCTTTTTACAAATTAGATATCTTAAAGTCAACCTCCATTGTTAATACAATGAAAGCAAATTCCACATTCTTCGAGAATGAGAGCATTGATTTTGTCAACGTTTTCGTCAGTTCTTGATGTTGAATGTCGGTCTGAACAGGGTTGGTCTACAATTGACATTTCACCATTTCTAAAACGTGTAAACCACTCGTAGACTCTGGTTTTGCTTGGGGCAGCTTCCCCATTCGCAGTCTTGAGCATTACAATAAATTCCGCGGCCGATTTCCCCAACAGGGAACCAAATTTCGCTGCAGCGTATTGCTCTTGATAATCCGCCATTACGTTTTTCGCCGAAATGTAAAAAGTTGTTTCGCTGAAAGAGCTCTCACGGACAGAGCGATCCAATCACAGCGACGTCATACTGAGGCAGGTGGTGCGAGCGTGACGTACCACCAGCCGAACAAAGGCTTCCACCACTCCCGCCGCAGCCGAATTACTGTTACTTTTGGGTCTCCTTCGTAAGTCCATTTTTCCACTAATCAACGCTGTCGCTTTTGTAGGCGTGGAACCAGGAGTCGAACTCGGAGCCTGCCGATTGCTTCAGCATTTTTACTTATGCGAAATAATGACTGGTTTGGAGCTCTACTCGTTTACTTGGGGATCGAGATGGCGCGGTGGCTATCGTACTGGCTTCCCACCCAGAAGGCCCCTGTTCAAATCCCGGCGGTGTTGAATATTTTTCAGTGGTATCTCGATGCCTACTTAAGGTGCTTTGTGGAGGGCACTTTGAGTGAGTACCCCGTCCGTCAGATGCGATGTTAAGCTGCGGACCCCTTGGCGCCTTTCGTAAAGAGCAGGCTAATGCCGACGCCGGGTTTCTCTCCACCCTTCATCCTTTCCTGTCCATCCCTAATGGCGCAAATGACATCAGCTGTCGGTCGCCTCCTATAAACACTACTACTACTCGTTTACTTGAAATGTCTTGACGATGTATCTCCTCTGCCATATGAGGAAGACGGCGTACTGGCTTGCTCATAAAAACAAGTGTGGCACTATGTTCTTCATGAGGGTTGCATAATTTTGTATTCGTTGAAACTGGGTATTTGGTTGGTGACGTGATATCTTTTTCTGTTGCAAGAGATGGGAAAGGTTGAGGGAGGAAGGAAAATGCTGTTGCTCACTCCAGCAGATGTTTTACCACACTCCATCGGACACCTGATGTAACTTGATCAGTTAGTGTGGCTTACTGGATCAGTTACTTAACTTGTAACAGTGTTTGGCTCCGGTAGTGTAACTAATGCGCGATTTCATTGGAAGAGAGTCAAGCGCCGCCGGTGAGCCTTTTTTATACATCAGTCTTTCGTTTTTAAGGAGGCCATCGTGATAATGATAAAGTGAATATTTTGCGTGTTTCCTGCGTTTGTATACATATGTGGTAACTAATAGATAATTTCGATAATACAACTCTTTTTGACTTCATAATTTAAAGCCCATTGATAACACAGCCTGCGTGAAAATTCAACAAATCTTGAATAAAAATTATTTTATTTGCCGGATTGAAAATATTTCTCTTTTAATGTGGCGTTTAAAGATTAATAAGACATTAATAATTCATTTTACTGTACGAAATAATGAGTTTGTGTTAACACATAATACTAAATCAAATAACTATCCCATAATATAAGGTCGTTGCAGGGAACAGGACACCAAAGGCGGAATTGGGATATTGTTTCGAGATTATTTGTTGCTTCTTTTTACAATTACCTAAAAACAGCAAAATTGCTCTCTAGACATGATTTTTAATGAACTAAAATATGGAAAGACCAATGAAAAAATATATAATAGGAAGCAGGTATAGAATATGGTGAAAATTATTTAAATTTTGCGAAAAGAATAGCTAAACATTTATTTACGATATAATTGGAAAACAAAGTATTTGAGTACATTATCAACTACAGGTTACAGGACAAGGATTAGAAAGGAAGTCTGATGATAGAGGACGAGAAAATGACGAGGGGATGAGATATCAATTGCGGGAGAGGGCGGAATGTGGGAATTGTAGGCTTACGGGAGGTGGTATGCAAAACTCACTAGGAGTGCGCGGTGTGTCGGGACCGTAATATATGCCTTAGGGTCCAGCCGCAGGATGTCGAGGATTTTGGTGGAACTTTTTCTTGCGTTAATGAGAGTACACCATCTTTTCGAAACCCTTGGCCACTGGCGTCACATGGTGTCGAGTCATTGCGGACAAGTTCCCTTTCCAGCTAACGAATTCCGTAGAACTCTGCTCGCGTGTAAGGATTGCAAGGAAATGTATTTAGGCTATGAAATACACAGGGTCATGTGAAGTTTAGCTTTAGAGGTTGGTGTAAGTTCAGAGGGAAATAATGATTAAGATTGGGTTCAGTTTGGTATTGAGTGATAGGAAAATTGGAGATGTATCTCTTACGGAGGAAGGAAGTTGCTAAATCCCAGTAATGTGGAACATCGTTTGAAAGGTCATATGT
Source organism: Hetaerina americana (assembly GCF_022747635.1). Taxonomy (NCBI): domain Eukaryota; kingdom Metazoa; phylum Arthropoda; class Insecta; order Odonata; family Calopterygidae; genus Hetaerina; species Hetaerina americana. The sequence goes on from NW_027286763.1 coordinate 102,812,033, forward strand.
GTTGGTCCAATACTTTCGGAAGAGATTAAAGGATTCTCTACTCATTGGTAACAACAACAACGTATTGTCTGAGCCTCAAAAATAAAAGCGAACCCCTTGTTCCTCCACTCCTTTCCCCTTTCGTGATCCTGCCAACTCCACCAAACCATTCCCTAGATAAATACGTTTTCACATTCGGGGAGAGACATTAAACCAACGTTCCCACATTTGAAAACTGCTCATAAAAGAAGTCTTAAATTAAACTCCAAATTAAAACGGAACATTTTCTGTAAATTTTCGATTTCGAAAAAAAATATAATTCCAGAAAACGCAGTCATTCCTTAACACAGTCAGGAAAGCCCCATGAGGGGTTGAAGAGTAACCCGGCGAGAGGGTAACGGGATAGGATCATATAAGGGGATTTGCAATGCAAGGACGTCCTTCATACTCAACTTCCTCGGAAGGCGAAAGTGAAAACCCGGCCTGGGAGTAGTGGGAGTCTTAGATAGTGTTCTCAGAGGACAGCTGAATAAAGTTAAGAAATGAAAACGGTCGTTCACCTCCAACGGCTTTTTCCGACACCACGTCAGGGGCATTTTAAAAACGAGTACATCACCAATTTCTCTATTAATTTGGTGGCGGCCACTGAAAATGATTTATAGCGGCATTGGTTCCCAATTAATCGCCAGCTACATTTTTGTGATAATATCATGACGGTTTACCGTCGTAGAAGTTGACATGTACTGACTTAAATGCACTCGGTTGAAAAACGAACAAATCGGAAGAATGAACACATACAAGTTATTGTTATGTTATAAATCACTACCGAGGGTTTACGATAACATTGATTTCATATTTGAAGTTCAGGAGTTAAATCTGAGAAATAAGCAACATAGTAACGGCAACCCACCTCGAAGAAGAACACACGCTATATTAAAATTGTGTAGGTAATGCCAGGGTTTCGGCTTCGTGTATACTGTGAGTTTGTCCCAATTTCGAGGCAAAAACGACAGCTTGCTTCGACAAGGCACTAATCATGTTTCAAATGATTTTTGTGCTCTTTTTTGGATTGTGTTCATTTTTCCGACTAATCATTACATTCGATCTTTGCTACACATTCTCAGAATTGTAGTGGAATCGAATCCTCCTCCACGAACTGACAGCCCTCCTCCTTTCAAGGAATAGTTTGCGTCAAAGCCTTAAAATAACCGAAGACTAACGAATAAATAAGGGTCACAGGGTCAGTGCTGTATCTCTCTTCCAATGAAATTGCCCATTAGTTACAACACCGGAGCCTGCCGATCAAGTTACATCAGGTGTCCGATGGAGTGTGGGAAAACATCTGCCGGAGTGAACAGCATTTTCCCTCCTGCCTCAACCTTTCCTATCTCTTTCAATAGAAAAAGATATCACGTTTCCAACCAAAGACCCAGGTTCTACGAAGGCAAAATTATCCAACCCTCACGAAGAACAGAGTGCCACTTTTCTTTTGATGAGCAGACCAGCACGCCGTCTCCCTCATATGGCAGAGGAGATATATCTTCAAAACATTATAAGTAAACGAGTGCAGTTCCAAATGAGCGTCATTTTTTAGCATGAATAAAAATGCTGATGCAATTGGCTGGCTCCTAGCGCGACTCCCCGTTCCACGCCTACAACAGCGACAGTGATGATTTGCAGAACGCTGGGCACAAAAGTTGCAGGAGGAGGGGAAAATGTGTATGGAGTGGATGAAAGGTTAGCGGAAAAGAATATAGGTGTGTAAAATCATAAAATCTGATATTTTCGTCCTGAAGATGTACAGAGAATGGTGTTCACCCTCGAATCAATGAACATGAATTATTTGGAACATGAATTCTTATTATTTTATATATTACCAATTTGGAGTCACGAAACGGCACGGCTTGCCTCGACCAGGGCACCAATCATGTTTAAAATGGTTTTTCTACTCCTTTTTGGAATGTGCCCTTTTTCCGATTTATCTCTTCCTTTGATCTTTGCCTCACATTCTCAGAACTTCGGTGGAACCTAATCCTCCTCCACAAACCCACAGACTTCAGAGTAATAGTGTGCGTCAAAGCACTCGGGGATGGGAGTTCGTTTCGCCCAATAAATGTAGTCACTAACTCCATCCCACTCCAACTCATACCACGGCATCATTCTCGACACACTCAAATCCCTTTCATTTTTATGGTCCTCGCTGCATTTGGCACCAGTGTCACCTGCCAAATGCGGTAAGAAATCACCTCATCGCCGTAAATAATTCTCCATGCAGAGACCCAAAACCGCTAAGCGAACATAAGATGAAATAGAGAAAATGCCCTGAATGATACCAAGACGCAAGTCCGTTTTGTGATGATTTTCAAAATTTGTTCTAGACCTGTTGTCAATCCTTAGATAGGAGCAATCACGAAAATAAGGTTAGGGTGATGGAGCATGGTGCCGACAGATTTAAGTTTTCATTTTACCGCGAACAATGTGGAACGAGAATTGCTTTAAACGCCAGCGATAACCAAAAAGTTTCTATTTTTTTGTACTATCCAAACGCAATTGTTTAATTGTGTTGTCATACATGAACAGGTACATCCACCCTATTTTTTTCTAGAAGTTCATCTCAAATGTGAAGAAAAACTATTTATTCTTGCAGACTGCCGATATGCATGGATGCCGCTGTGAAAAATATTTCCACTGTTTAATATTTTCTCATATTTTTTGGCCAAAGATGTTTAGTGAACAATTTTGAAGTTTCATTTGCTGCGGCTGAATCCCCGTCTGTCATACACCTTAGCGATAGTTTGTAGGGTAACATGTAGACGTACATAAAACCAGCGACTAATCTCGCCGACTAAGGCGGGATAAGTCGCTATGCACAAATGCCCTAACTTCTTCTTAGGCAAATTTCTTTCAATAATTTTCGTGATAAAAGGCATCTTTTATTTGCTCAACTGAAGTTTTTTCTTCCATTTGTAATTTTAACCATATAATCGCCAGGATTCACAAGCACCTCACAGATCATTCAGCTGACTTGTTACTTCTGGAATATAAAAGAGATGTTGCGGCATATGCTGCCTCGTACAAATTTATTTCTTATATACCTGTACAGTGAATGAATTCTAACTTCGACCTATGTAACTGCGTGCGTTATTGGCTTTTTCATTCCCACCTCAACTTTCCCATACAGAGTTTTTCTCCAGGGTTTTATCTCATTTGGCAACCCTGCCTCGCACTATCCTACGATTGCCCATTCTTCGAGAGTGGCGCATTTCAAAAGGAACACCCTTAAGGTGAGACAACACGCCTCTGTCCTGGGAGGTAAGTGGTACTGGAAAATCACGTTGATCCCATAATAATGTGTATCCCTGTCATTGTCTGAATGCCTTTATTCATTCTCACTGATAATTAATTTTGAGTGTGTGACAACTGATTTTGTGTAAGAAATAGGATTTGGTTTAGGATAGTTTGCCGTTAGTGAAACCGGAGATGCGGTTACATTTCTATTTCGTTAATCGAGCATTTAAATGATTTTCCATGATTTATCTTAAACTTCGTTCCAGAAAATTAAGTTGAGGAGCCTCATTAATCGCTTCAAATTATGAGTATATTGAATGGTAGACGCTGAGAATTCGTCGAGATCAGTGAAATATTTGCATTCAAATGTGGAGTAATTGAAAATGCTTACTAAATGCTAAATGGGGATTTTTTAAATATTTGTAATGATGCCGCTATAATTTTATTGCTTTAAGGGTAAATATTCCTAACTACCCCATCTGTATCCGTCACGTGTCCGGAGTGACTAGTGATTTAATGAATTTGAGTGAGGTAAACCTGACGGTAAAGTATGTGTCCACTCTTTCAGGATGTAGGACAAAAGGAAAATGATATCCATCATCACACATAACTGGGTAATTAGATCAATTATAATTGGGACTTGGAAATGTTTCCCCTAATTACACTCCTGTTACCTTTTGATCACCGATTTCCTCGGAAATAATCGAGATGGTGGATGCCATTTTTCTTGATAGGAACTTCTGCATAAGGTTCTCTATCTTTTAGGTAAATTGAGTCCAAATGTGAAAACGTATACCGGCGCGACTCCTTTGACTACTAAGTGCTTAAATCGTTTTTCTCGTCATTTTTACCTTTTGAGTTCTTTCATAATACTGATGAGGCCCTCCAAGCCTAATATCTGAGAGAGTATGGAACCTAAAATAAGACAAATAGAGTATTTGCGAGATTTGCTTTATGAAGCGAAGAGAAAAAGAGCACGTTAGGTTTTTGAATGATTTGGATCCCAAAAAAATGCTAAATGGGAATTTGTAATGCCACCGCTATAATTTTAATGCTTTAAGGCGAAATATTCCCAACTTCCCCATGTGGCACGTAATGTTCTTGAAAGATTGCGATCCCAAAAAACTAATTATATATGTAGGGGATAATGATTTATAATGAAATATGGATTTAAGGTTGGTGGGAACAATTATCAGCCTTTGACATATCACCTATATTCACATGATCTGCCAAGTGCCCATCTGGTTGGGGTTTTCAATCTTTCACCTATACAATGAAATTTGCCCATCAGGAAAAATGCTATCCCAATGGTGCCAATTTACAACCCATTATTATCAAATTTATGTATATGAAGGCTTATCATACAGTGACTTGAATACCTGTTTGTATTTCTGACTTAAAATATTTTGAATTATTTACAGGGAGTTGGTAAAATACTGTTAATACACACAGAGACCATGACAAGCATATCAACCAAAGACCTTCTGTGTATCCTGATGAAATTTACAACATCCTAAGCTGCTGCAACATTGCTACATTTAAAGGTAAACCAAAGTTTTTATTACCATAAGCCCAGTACCATGTGTAAAAAAATCCTTGCCGCGTCCTATATGTTAGTTCTATAGGTACATGCTTGTTACCTCCTTCATCATAGAGTGGAGAATAAAAAACATGCTCATTTTTATAAATCAGTATTGCCTTCCTGTAGCTTCAAAGTGACCATTTTTCAAAGGTTCTCTCCTCCCACAGAGAATTTAAATAATTTGGCTGGGATTCCCTGATATTATCTATATTATTTCCATTGTATTTTTTATTGCTATCATTTAGTGTCTGAAATATGTGGGTATATTTAATGCTATTAAAAAATTCTACATCGAACCCTTTTGGATATGATGGGACTTACGAAAATGGACCTGAAAATTTACCTTAATATGAATCCAGCAGCTTTAAAAGATATGATAATACATTCAATAATCTCTTCAATAATCCCTAATGATTTAGTGGAAGCTTTGATTAGTCCTACTTGCAAAAACTGATTGCAGAAATATTTCACAAATTATTAAATAGTTGAATTCTTGGATAGATAGTAAATAATATGTAGAATGTAATAATCTAATTTTTAATGGTAAAAAATCCATAATCATTTTGCTCAGTGCCTCGGGTATCAAATTGGAGATTTATTTATATATAATTGCTTAGCCAAAGCGACCATTTTTGCCCCATTCTGGAAGAAATAAAAAAATGGATGCCCCTGAAGGTAACAATTGATTTCCCATGGAGCTGAAGTGGTTCTCAGGGTCATCAGCAAAAAGATGGGGATAAGGGCAAAGAATTTCTTGGGGGATTGCCAGTTTTGGGTTTAGGAGGGAGAAAGGTATGCGTGATGCCATTGCAGTAATGAGATCACCATCATTGCAGTAATGAGAGATTCATTTGTGATCTTAGAAAATACGATCATATTTCTGATTCATTTACCAGAATACCCTGGTTAAAGCCAGAAGGCCGCATGCATTTACATATTCTTTCAATTTTCTACAGAATTTTTTTCAAACCACACACCTAAATATCTATGCAAAAATTTCATCCTCATCAGCTCAATCCACAACAGAAATACTAGGTGTAATAATAAACTTTTTGTCACACACCATCGAACGAAAATGTATCACAAATCTTTTCATGTTACAGCATGCCGTCTGTGGAACTCTCTCCCAGATGACATAAAAAACTCTTCATCAACAACAACAATTAGGAGAGCATTGCACAAGTTTATTTTCCACAGGTGCTTAACTTAACCGGTAAACCTCCCTCATTCCACTCAGCTGCTGTACAGAACACTGTTTCTACTTTTATTT